>NC_029779.3:16668270-16755098 GCF_000817695.3 Arachis duranensis
TTTAAATCGATATAAAATTTGATTTATTGATTTTTTTGTTAAATTAATTTATCTGATTTAATATTGACAAAAATTACACGATTTAATGACGTTTTAAACGTCTTTTATCTTGGTGATTCTCATATATAGAACACTAAGTGGCACAAAGAGAATATATGTAGGCACATAAAGTTACACTACCTAGCCACTTTATTAGAGGGAGGGAGAGGGAGTTGCAAGTTTCAATTCTAAATCAGGAGCTGCTGCGCCTTGAATTGAGGTGCAATTTGTTGAAGTTGCAGAGGCAAGCCAGTGAGATAGAACAACGGCATCGCTATTCCTAGTGCCCTCATTTGCTAGGGTGAGGCGGTGTTTTCTTGATCTGAAAGTGTTCCGCCGGCGAGTCTGACGGAGAAAATACTTTTGTGCATGGCTGGCCACTTGAGTGGGTGTTCTGGTTCTCACAAAACATCTGGATATGCCTCTCCAGTTACCCTTCCCCAGCTTCTCCATCCCCTCTAGGAATATACGGTGCTCCTCCTCACTCCATGCCAATCCTGATGATGATCATCGCCAGTAAATACTTACGTATGTTTTGGATCCATATATGTTATGTTAGATACTGATAAATATTAAATGGTAAAAACTCATATGCAGTCGACTTCACGTGAAGTTGATAGCTGAGAGCCGTTAAATAAAAATGTAGTCAAATCAGTCAAATTATCTAACAGCTCTAAATTATCAACTTCACATCAAGTCATCAAGTTAACTTCACATGAGTTTTCACCGTATTAAAAATAGTGAAGAAGTGGACACTTTTATAAATGTAAGTAGTTAATATATATATATATGAATCGTCAAAGTCTGATATAACAGATTAGAATATAGTTATATGTACCTTTGTTATTGTCTTTGATCGTTGACATAAGACCACTACTGCTGGCACCGGAGGTTAAGTAAGAATAAGATATTTCATGTGAATTTTTATTTGCACCTACAAGCGACGATGATAAAGAAGCAGCAGCAGATAAGGATAGCAGGTAGTCCATGCATGAAGAAGAAGAATAATATTGATTATCATCAAGTTGTACCCCAAAGAGCTTTAGTCCACTACACCCCCCTGTGGTACTACTGAAACTGTGGTTGCAAGTCCTTGAATTGTGACCAGAATTCCCACAATACGTGCATTTCCTTGCCATTATTATTATTATTATTCTCCTTTCTTACATTTCACAACCACTCTTCGCCCACTTACACATATATATATAGACCGGGTTTCACGTACGTACTGCCCACCCACACATATATAGACTCAGAAAGAGAAAGAGAGAGAGAGTAATATCGCACAAAAAGTAAATCAACTAATATTTTCAGTGTTATTTTAGGTAACTAATAATTTTTTTTGAACAATATGAATAATCACCAATCAAATTAAAATATACTATATCTTTAAACTACTTACTTAAATCTTAATATTAGAATAACATTGCACACCTAATAAAATAAATATCTAATATATCCATTATTCACATTGTATAGTATTTTCATTATTTACGTATACTTTTTTATATTTTAAACTCTATTAATAATTGTGCGTTCTTTGGTGGCATTATATTGATTATGTTCATAGTGCGTTTGAAAAGGGGTATATCCGTATATGTGTGTGAGAGAGAGTGGAAAGGCAATTAGATTAGAAAGGAAGAACACAGTTTTTCTCTTGGACCCTTTCTCACCCAAGGTTTTGAAGCTGCAACACAAAACTTGAAGAAACTAAAGTGCTCTCTTCCAATCATAATTGTCCAATAAACTCGTCAAAAAATTCCGTCCTTCATGTAAATTAAAGGAGCCCATGTGTGTCTTTGCAAGTGGCACATGCGATATCTCGTATTATGAGATACATGTATGTTAGAGATATTATTCCTAGATAGAAAAAAAAATCGACCTAAATAATCTAAATTTATTTTATTTAGTATTTATTATAAAATATATTAAATAAAAATAAAATAATAAATTTTAACAGTGTTTAGTTAATATTTTTTGTTATTAAATATTTTAAATAATAATTATTAATGGATTAATATATTTTTTTATAAAAAATATTAATTTCCTAATATTTCATTACAATAATTGAATAGGCTTAATTTAATTACAAGAGTAGTGTTAGGGAGCCAATGACCTAAGTGTACAATATGTACAATATGCTAAATCTTTGGTCTATGAATAAAATGAACATCTGATTTTGGCGTAATAGGACAATGTAACACTAATGATTATATATCTAATACTTCCTAAACCTCCATTGTACGCATTGTACGCTTAAGCCATTGGCTCCCTATACTTTCCGTAATTGAGTAATTACAAAAGTTTAAACAAAAAATAATTCATCCTAAAGTTATTGAGACAAATTTGATAAAGAGAAAATACAGGAAAATAATTATTTTTCAATTAATTTTAATTAACATTTTATTTTTATTGTTAAAAGCATTTTTTTAAGGGAGTCATTTAGATAAAGTAGTTTAAAACGTTTTTTTTAAAGGTGTTTCTAAGTAATTAAAATTTAATACATATAATTAATTAAACTATGTTATTTTTATTAAAATTAAACTAGATAAATTGAATTGGCCAAAAATTGATAAATTATACTTTGAACTGGTCTAAATTAATATTTTTTTATAAAAAATAATTATAATATTTTTATTATAAAAAATAACTAAAATATTCTTATTATATATATATTAATTTCGAAAATTTAAATTTTAGTTAATAATCTAAAAAAAAGACGTTTTAAATATTTTTATTTATTTTTTAATCCACATTCATTATTCTTATTTACTATTCCTAGTCTCTTACTGCTCTTTCTTTTCTCTTCCCGATTCCTTCTTCATTCAACCCCCCATTTCTCTCTCATTGGTCTCCTTTGTCGTCTAGAGCCATTGTTGACACGTACATTTTTTAAAAAAATCTTCTAAAGCGAGAAGAATAGAAAATCAATAAAGTGATAAATTAAAAAGTTAATCCTCATACAATTTATAATTTTTATTATATATAAATAATCTTATTTTAATTTAAGAATAATTAATACATTATTTTACCCATTTAATCACTTCAGAGCAACTAAAGTTGTTGCCATCCAAATCTGAAGCCGTCATTGCCACCTCCTCCTCTCGTTCTACTTGCTTTTGTTGTCTCCACCTCTTTGGTTTTGTTTTCTCTCATCATTGTTGTTGTTTCCTTCACTTCTCTTACTCACTGTCATAGTCAACAACTTTAATTTGCTCCGACATAAAATACATAGGTGTTTCATGCTTTCTTTTCTAAATTTTTTGAGTATATTGTTTGGACTTGTAGATGTTCTACAATAAATACTTTTGTATGTTCTTTTTAATAGGTTTCTTTATGTTCTTCTTGTATTAAATTTTGAATGTTTGTTTAGATGGATGAGTAATTTTTTGTATGGGTTAGATTTAGGTTTCCTAATTTCGGATGTTTAATTTGACATAACTGAATCTAATGAATTTAGGGATAAGCATTTTTGTTAAAGGTTAAAATTTAGGTGCATTCCTTAGATGAAAATTTAGTCAAATCAGTTAAATCATCTAATGGCTCTCAGTTATCAACTTTACGTGAAGTCAACTGCAACTGAGTTTCCATTTTTATTAAAATTTAGACTGTATTTATTAGCAAAAGAAAAATAAGTAATTTCATATCACTAGATATAATTTTACACCATTAAAAATACTAATAATGACTAATTGATAATTACAAATCACAAAATATACTCACTTCTAACACTCCTCTAAATGTATATCTCACTTTCGGCTATTCATTTTATTAGAGTTTCTGATGTTCTTCTAGTATTAGAATTTAGATGCTCATTTGTATGGCTTGCAGAATTTTCGTGCGTTTTTAATTTTGGATGAGTAACTTAATATAACTAATTATGATAGATTTTTAATTTTGGAGGTTCTAAATATCTCACTCTTTGACGATGTTCTTTTTAGTAGGATTTTGGATGCTAAATTAAATATAGTTTTAGAAGTTCAATTGTATAAAATTTTGAATGTGTGACTTTTCTTTTTTATTTTGGATGTACTCATGCTTTCAGATATTTTTAATGGGGTTTTGGATATTCTTCGAGTATTAATTGAGTTTCGATATTCATTTGAATTGTTTGAGAATTATTGAATGTGTGTTATTAGATTTAGAGTTTAAAAATTTAAATGTGTAATCGAATTTTAATCCTTCGATTCTTTAACTTTTATCATCTAACAAGTGATTCCACCACTGGAGAAGATGGCTGCCAATGAGTGATTGCAGGAAGGTTGTCATTGGAGAGTGGCCGTTGGTGGGTGGTTGCCAAAGGTGGTCATAGTAGTGATAAGAGTGCTATTAGAACTTAGAAGAAAGAGAGAATGCAAAAAGAAAAAAAATAATGTAAGAGTGAAACGAAATTTCAAAAGAAAAAATAGAAAAAGCTGTTTCCTACAAATAGATAATTGTCTTTATGCATAATTTAACTTGAGTTAATTTAACTTAATGAGAGTAAACATTTTAACTAAAATAGAACCATTCTATAATTAAATAATTTTTTAAAATGAGGATATGACTCTGGCTCGAGAAGATTGGGTTATGCATTCTGCAACGTCGTTTGCAAGATATTCTCATTACCCACTCCCTTAATAAACGACCTTACAGGAGAGACACTTACATGCCTCAACGCCATGCATCTTGGACAAGGACATCTCGATCCAGTTCTTGCACCAGCATTGCGCTGACGCAGTGTAAGGAGTGGCGAAAATGGTGCAGGAAACTAATGAATTTATCGTTTGGAATTAAGATGACTGAGAATTTCAATTTTAAAATAGAAAAGTATATGAAACCAACTAATAATTAATTAAGAATAGAATAATATAATTAATTATAATTAGTTTTATTAATTTATAATTTAATTTGTTTGTTAAATTATTGTTGACCACGCTCAAAACATGAGGGAAGATACGCTAGTGTTAGGAGAGAATCACGAAACAGATGCTTTGATCATTCATTAGTTGGTTCCATATAATTAATTATGTTTTATTAATGCGTAACACATGAAATATAAAAATCATATCTAAAACTATCCAATTACCGGTGCTTCTGATTTACCAGTTGGCTAATAATTTTTAGTTTATATAAAGTTAGTTCTTAGCATTGTTGTTTTAAAATTGAACTAACTAACGTACCCGTGGGAAGAAGTGGTTTTGAGCTTCCTTTTATATTATATGGAGGATTGGGGTGAGCGATAACGAATAAGGAGTGGGAGAGAAGCTATCACCATTAAAAAGAATTAGAGTACGTTTTCTAGTAGATTGATTTGAAAAAAAAAATTAGAATTAAATTTTTAATATTTATCAAATTATACATTCACCATTTTTAAATTATTTTTTAATTACAAAATAATTTAACTATAGTTAACATATTATTCAATCATAAAATAACATATCATAGAAAATCATTTATATATTACTTTAAAAAGATACAGAAAAATTTATCTAAAATTAATAATAAAAAATATACTTAATATTTTTATTAAAATTTGGCTAGTATTTAATTAGTAAAAAAAAGTGAATAATATATTTATTTATTTATACATAAATATACCGTTAATAACTTAATGGCTTATTTTTAATATGCACACAAGTTGTTTGTTAAGTTGTCTTGTTTGTACCTCGGACATAATACTCATTTTATATCTATCTAATACTTGCATCTTCTATATCCAACTGTGTTTTAATTAAAAAAATTGAAATTAGTATTATTGTGTGTTTGGTGTCGCATGATGTTGTGTGTCTACAGGGGCGGAGCTAGAAAAAATATTGGAGGGGGGCAAAAAATATTTACACAATAAAATAAGACTAAAATAAAATTTTAAGGGGGGGCTAAACTGAAATTTATATATAATTTACATGTAAAAAATTAAAATTAGGGGGGCCATTGCCCCCTTTGCTTGTACCTAGCTCCGCCCCTGTGTGTCTAGGATAGTGTCCCGGCTAAAAAATGAAAATTATGGAAATGTAACTAGATCCAAAGACTTTTAACACTTGAGACAAAAGTTACGTGACGTCAGAGCAACTTTAGCCTGCATGGCCTTTATCTGGCACCATACATAGTGTAGCTCAAAGTTTTGGTGCATGTATCTTTTTTTTTCGTGGACTGCAAATTAGGTGTATGATAAGATGAATACAGCCCAAAACTTGTGATAGACAAAAGTTTCGACCTAGCGAGAAATTGTCCGCAGCCGTTTCCTCCATTTTTAGAGAGCATAGAGCTAAGGAAAATGCTTTGAGGAGAGCTGTTCTGTTTGTTTTAAAATTAGGAAGATGAATATCAGTTGAGATTGATGAAGGACCGAGTCTTTTTTTTTTTTTTGTGTTTTTGTCAGATATGTTGTACAATCTCCAATCCTAAATACCACAACACGCGTATTAAAAGGCATAAGATCTTACCAATTGAACTAGGTTTCAGCTGCAGCATGCAGGACCGAGTCTGATTAGGACTATTAATATTAGTAGCTGGGTTAGGGTGTTGGGTGTGGGTTGGATTTATCCGAGCCATACCATGTCAAAAACAAAAAATTAAGGCTGCGTTTATTTTTAAAAACAGGATAGGATAAGACACTGAAAATAGGACAGGACAAGACATTGATATATAGAGACACAAAATTTTGTGTTCTTATATTCTGTTTAGTGATAAACTAGAACAAATTATGAAAATTCAATTTATTCTCATTTTTTTTCATTCAAAAAATTTAAAATGAAAAATATAACAATAAAAAATATAATTATGAAAAATTAACAAGAACAATGAAAGAAAAAATAAAAAATAAGTTGTGTCCCTTGTTAGTTTCGTCGCGTCCTTCCTATTGGGATAGACACAAAATACACTAATTCAGTGTCTCTGCACATAATATCTAAGGGATTAATTTGAACTTTAAGCCCAGATTTAGTTTATTAACATATGCGCCACTACACAGGCTGTACCAGTGAATAAGATTGAGAGTGTTCATATATTGCTATCTTTTACCAAAACGGGTGTAAATTATAGGCCCTAATGGGAATTGTAATTTGGTGCGTAGTGGTAAGTGGTAACTGGAATATAATGAGGCGACTCAGATATCAATGTGAAAGCATCAATGACAAAATCTTGTCCAACTTTGATTGGAAGAAGCAAAGGTTGTCTCATTTGTAAACTTCAAAACAAGGCTCATGTCTCTGTCTCCTCCTCATCGCAGGATTTCCTCCAATCCTAAATTTGGAACGTTTTGACTTTGGCTTTTTTGTTGGATGAGCTTTGTTTAGTTTATGGTTTAGAGTTTTGATTAAGATATAAATGGTTTAAGTAGAAAGAAACGAAGATAAAGACAAACACAAAACAATGCAACTCAGTCCTCCAATGAAGGGCTATTACTACTATGTCAGTGACAGTGTCGGTTTTGAATTTTGAATAACGTTGGAACCAAATATGTCACGCAAATATATCTTAATTAAGAAGAAATAAAGGTGCACATTATATACGTGTTGCAAGAGGATCGTATTATTATCTTGGTTCTAAGTTCTAGGTTCTAACACACATATTAATATTTAGTTAACACTTGAAAACAGTCAAAAGCAAGAGAATCTATCAAAGTATGATGGATTTGACCATCATCATCAAAATGACATTATCACATGATTATTCATATAACAGTCAATATATCACAGGCAAAGAAAAAGAAAATAATAATTACAGAGGCAACAAGCAAGCTAAGAAATAATGGTGGGTCAAGGGTCAAGGGAGATAGAGTCATGAGAAGAAGAGTTTCGAGTTTAGATGAGCAAGCATAGACAAGTTTGTTAGAGAAATCACATGATCCACGAATCTCCAGTTTATGTTTTTTCTTTTCAACAATTGCGACCACTCCTCTCAAAATTGCGTTCCCATATATAGAGCACATACATATCTATCCAAAAAATATTAAAAATAAAAACTCTAATCAAACGCACTTGTGGTAAGGTAGGGTACACTCCAAGCGTGTGTGTTCATGTGATTCTTCTTCACTATATATTATTATTCGTCATCTCTTTTTATATCCATATATATAAATAAATATGAACACAACAAATTGAACTTCGTTCTTACCTCCTCCATTACCCTCGAAACCAAAACAAGAAACAACTAAAGAATTAAAATGGCATCATCATCTTCTTCTTCTTCTTCATCATCATCAGCAGCTGCAGCACAACATGCTCCTCTTCTGCAGGGTCTAACACCAGAGGAACACGCAGAACTTGCACAAATCATCAACACATACCACAAGTTCGACCCTTCTCCGAACACCTGCAGCTCCATTATAACGCAGCGGATCGACGCACCAGCGCAGAGGGTGTGGCCACTCGTTCGAAGCTTCGAGAACCCTCAGAAGTACAAGCACTTCATCAAGAGCTGCAACATGATGAAGGGAGACGGCGGCGTCGGCAGCGTCCGCGAGGTCACCGTTGTTTCAGGCCTTCCGGCATCCACGAGCACCGAGAGGCTGGAGATTCTAGACGACGAGAAGCACCTTCTGAGCTTCCGCGTGGTCGGCGGCGAGCACCGTCTTCAAAACTATCGATCAGTGACTTCGGTGAATGAGTTCAAGGAGAAGAATGATGAGAAGGTTTACACGATAGTGTTGGAGTCTTATGTGGTGGACATACCCGAAGGGAACACTGGTGAGGATACTAAGATGTTTGTGGACACTGTGGTGAAGCTCAATCTTCAGAAGCTTGGGGTGGTAGCCACTTCTACTACACTGCATGCACATCAATGATTCTTAATCGCGTGAAAACTTAGATACAATCAACTTCACTTAAAATTAATAACCGAAAGTTATTATATGAAAATTTAATAAAATAAATTAAATCATCTAACAGCTCTCACGTATTAATTTTAAGTGAAGTCAACTTAAATTTTTACATTTTAAATTATTATTAGGATCGAAGAGTATTAGACTCATATATATCATCTTTCTTTTATCTTATAAAGACTTATATTAATTAATTAATTATTTTTTAGTTCACTGCTAATTAATAATCATTGCTTTATTTTGCATTTAGCAATGCAAGCTTAATTAATAATATATATTCTTGTTCCAACCTTCTATTGTTTTGTCCTCTCTCATCTTCTTCCTCATACAATATATCGAAAACATGATCATGATGATGATAATCATAACTTGTATAACTTGCTGGAATAACGTTGGAATTATTTCATTTGTACGCCTAGTATGGTTGTAAATTTTTTTAGATTTAATTATTCTATTAGTCTTTATAATTTTATAAAATTTACTATTAAATTTTTATATTTTTTTTAATTGAATCTCTACATTATTTTTAATTTTATAATTAGACTTTTTTTTGTGTCAAAAATATTAAAATTAATAGAATATTTCTCTTAAAGAACATGTGGTTAAACATTCAAAAAATATGTGATCAATGATCTAATTATATTTTTAATTGTGGGTGTCTTTAATTTACAAAAAAATATTTCGTTAATTTTAACATTTTTTACATTAACATTAATCTAATTACAAAATTAAAAATAGTGTAAAGATTCAATTAAAAAAATATAAAAATTTAATTGTAAATTTTGTAAATTATAAAACCAACAAAAGTAATTAATTTTTTTTTACTAGATTGTGTGGTGTCCGAGATTTCCATATCAACTAGCCAGTTATCATGGGCAAATTTTTACCATTAATAAACTCATCATTAGACACATAATAGAGTTTAACTTATTAACTAATAATTTTCATTTTCAAATTTTGGTGCTATGTGGTGGGAATGTTTATTTTAATACATAATACATACATACCCTAAGCTACTGGTACTAAAGTTATTTTTTATATAAATTTGATTAGTTACTTATTGTTTAATTAATTAGTAAATTAAAGGTGACTCCTATAGTCATCACCTTATAAAATTGAATGTATTAATAGTTTACAAAAAGTTATCATGAATTGAATATGATGGACACGACATATTTTGTTCAGTAGAAATAGCAACACAGCACGTCGAATTCGAATATAGAATGAATTATGTTAGGCGAAGAAGTTGAATAAATGTTATAAATATTAATGAGCTCTGATATATATAGGTACTCCAGTATAATTCATATATGAAACATTTGAAGTAATAATTAGTGCTCCAATGCAATTAATATATACATTCGTAATTAGTCTCTTATTCTTTATTATTGATGCTTAATTCAACCAATTACACGAGTTTGCTAACCAAAGAAAATCAACTAAAAATAGTCATAATTTATTTTATTTAGTATTTATTAATTGTTGTGACAATTAATGAATACTAAATAAGATAAGTTCTGACTGTTTTTTTTATCTCTCTAATATTATCCTATTTTTAAGTGAAGTTAATTATTAAAAATTATTAAATAATAATTTAATTGAATATAATAACTTTAAATGATCAATTTTATATAAAAATAATTACATGTTATATGTATATTAAAATTAGTTATTAAAATCAGCTACTAGTATAAAATATATGTCAGGAATATAAATACATCTTAAAAATAAATTAAATCGTATATGTATATAAATATATTGGTGATTGATTTTAGTCACCGATTCTGTTGCCGAATAGCATCTTTGTTGAATGAATTAATAAAGAAGCTGTTTCGAAGTTGTCTTAATTACTGAGATGACGATGCTGAATAGTGTTATGCATGGTTGAGAATATGCTTGACAATTTGACATCATGCATGCGAATTTTTTGGGGCTTTGGCTTTCGTGTACTCAAATATGGAAAAAGAGGGAGCCATACATGGAAAAACGGCAAATAAACGATAAATAGATGGTGAGATTTCAGCTTGGTAGCATTAGGAAGTATGAATAATATTAAATAAACAATTTAATGAGAGATTGATTGGTGGAAAAAGGTGGCTGGTAGTTGAGTTTAACACCTTTTCGTGCGGCTTACATGTTAACCCTGAATTCAACGGCAAGGACAGAAAAAGTGAGAAGCCCTTGTGATCATCACTTGTGACCAACCTTCATCAACATGTGACTATCAACTATCATCCGTATATCATATCTCTGTCACCCACATCAAAGTTCTAATACAACCGCGATTATATATACTATATAGTTGACTGATAATAGGATCTTTTACATAAAAAAGTTAAGAAAAAGACAAAACCATATTAAAAAAAAAACTAATTTTGGTTACGTTTAAATTTGTGTCTTATTTGATCATATATAAGTCATGATTACGCACAATGATTTCTAGGTGAAGCAAACAAACGATTTACAATAAAGATAGGATGGTAAATTACGATTGTATCAAGGAAAAGGAAAAAGAAAAGTATATGAACCAACTCTATGAAATAACTTAATTAATTATAAATATAGTAATTAATTTTATTTATTTATAATTTAAAATATTGATTATTAAATGTTTCATCATATTTAAATTAGGAGGAGATACGTTTAGTATCATTGCAATGTGAATTACAGAAACTGATTCAATTAACTTCCATCTTTTCACCTTCATTTTCTCTCCAAATACTTAAAATATGATAAATCAGAAAACAGATTCAGAATCATCCAATTTACAAAGAAAAGAAATATCCTAATGCCTAACATAAACACCATCCACGTAAAGGTTTTAGATTCACCTAGAGACATTTGACTAGTTTTTTGCTGGAACCATCTTGGTTCCCTAGTATTATTGCAAGGAAAATACTATTTGTACACTAAAATCAGTTACTAAAATCAATCACCAATGTATTTATGTATAAATACATGTGTGGTTTAATTTATTTTCAATGTGTATTTCTATTCTAGCATGTATTTTATACTAGTGACTAACTTTGGTGGCTGATTTTGATATACACGTAGCATAACTCTTGTATCAATGATTTAAATGTAAATGAAAAAAGATAAATCATGGTTATCAAGTCAATCATAAACAATCTACCTATTTACTTTAAGTTTGTATAAGATGCCGAATATAGTTGCGAAAAAGATAATCTCATTGTAAAGGAGGTTCTTTTGAAAAAAGAAAGATGGATGATCTGGACTGGCTCTTGTAAAGTGGGAGATATGGTACAAGTATCGAAGAAGCTAGGAGGTTTGGGAGTAGGAGATGTGGTGGTTCGTGATACCACTTTACTGTTTAAATGGTGGTGGAGATTCTCTAAAGAAGACTGTCCGTTATGGAAGAATGTTGTGTGCTCGTGCAATAACTTGAATCCTAGCCAGCTGCTGTCAACTCAAATGTTACCAGTAAAAGGGAGTCCGTAAAGAGAGATATGTCAACTGCAGATAAATGAGCAACATGTGAAACAGAAGATGATTGATGGACTTGCTATAGAGGTAGGAGATGGAAGATTAACCATATTTTGAGGGGATACATGGCTACAAGCGGAAAAGCTGAAAGACTCCTTTTCGAGACTTTTCTTAATTTCAAACAAAAAAGAATATGTAATTGAGGATTGTGATTTTTGGAATAGGTTAGAGTGGGTTTGGAACTTCCAATGGAAGAGAAAATTCCGCCAATGGGAGGCAGAAAGCTTGAATCAACTGCTTGAGGTCTTGCAATCTGTAAGATTGATAGTAGAAGTATAAGATAGATTGGTGTGAAAATTTGACAAGGAAGGCATTTATTCTACTAACTCATTTGTGTAGATTTTGCAGGAAGAGACTCTGAAGGATGACATTGTTGGTTACAGATTCGCAAATGAAATTTGGAAAGGACTTGTCCCGCCTCATGTCGAGTTGTTTATGTGGTTTGTGCTAGTAGGTCAAGTTAATACTAAGGATCGACTTAGTAGATTGGGTATCATTGAACAGAGGGATACTGTCTGTGTATTGTGCAACAAAAACGTTGAAACTGTACAACACTTGTTTGTTACGTGTGAGTTTTCTTGGTTGGTGTGGTGTGCTTGGATTACTCATTTTGGTCGTCATTGGACTATCTCGAATACTATCAAAGAACACTGAGAGTTGGAGGACTTTGCTTTTGAGAGAAGAGTTGCGCAAAAAATAGTTAGTTAGTTTCTTTTCAGTTATATGAAATGTCTGGCTACATAAGAATGATGTCATATTCTAGAATAAGACAACAGATGTGAGGAATTGTGTTGCTAGCACCTTTGACTGTTCAATAAAGTGGTGTGATAGTTTATCGATGTTGTTGATAATTATGCCGGAAATGACATAGAAGTTGTTTTAGTTTTATATACTTTATTTCATTGCTTGTTGTTTATATGCTCCACTTTATGTGTTGAGTTTCTACTTTTTTCAAACAAAAAAAAAGAGATAAATCATGGTTCTTATATTCATGATTTGTGTGGAATATTTTCTTATTCATGATTTACAACCAATTTTTTTTCACCAAATTCGTAGTTTTCTTCGTGACTCAATTTTCGCAACCAACTAAATGATGCGTGAGCATCTTATCTATCTTTTCCTAGTGAATTTGCATCTAATTTGTTGAGTTTAATTAAGAATTAATTATATTTTAGCCACTATGGATGCTATTTTGAGTTTTGGGCAATTTTATTTATTTAAGGTAGCATTCGGAGGGATTTGATGAAGTTTCTGCAGAGAAAAAGAAGAAACCAAGGAGATGACCAGCGAAGACCGACGCGGACGCATGGCTCACACGACCGCGCGGAATGGAGAAATCGCAATGATGCGTTCGCGTCAGGAATCTGCACAAATGATGCGAGCGCATGGATGACGCGGACACGTCACATGCGCGATCTGCAATAATACAGAAAACGCTGGTTACGATTTCTGGGCTGTTTTTGATCCAGTTTTCAGCCCAGAAAACACAGATTAGAAGCTGCAGAATGGACAAAGCAGGTGGTCCCCACCCATCAGCTGAAGACTTGTTAATTAATTCGAATTTAAATTCAAATCTTATCTTTTAGGAAAAGATTATTATTTTTAGTTTTAGATAATTAGATTTTAAATTTATTAGGATTAGTAATATAATAGGACTCTGTACATTTAGACAGGGACACACAGAGAGACACTTTTACCAGAACCCTTATTTTTCTTCTCTGAACCATGAGCAACTAATCCTCCATTGTTAAGGTTAGGAGCTCTGTCTATTTGTATGGATTTATTCGTTTGATCTTTCGAATTTAATCCATGTTTAGATTTATATTTTAATAATTGTTTTCACTTTTTATTTTATAAATATGGGTGGAACGGAAGTATGACCCATGTTCTAATTGAGTTCTTGTGAAACTTGGAAAAGCTTTTTACTTGAACAACAGCTTGAAAACATATTATACTGAATTTTTAATTGTTTGTATTTAATGGGATACGTGACATATAATCCTCTTAATTGTGGATAATTAGGATTCTTTTGGCATATAAACTAGAAATTGATCATCACCCTCTAATTGGAATTAATTGACCAAGGAATTGGCAATTAATGAATTTTAGAGGAGACTAGGAAGGTCTAAGGAATTAAGGTCTAGTCACATATAGTTTGCCATGAAATTAAATCTTGCATGATTAAAATAGTTAGTAAGAAAAATAAATCCGAAAAAATAGACAACTTTGAAACCTTAACTGCTTTCTCAAATATTTTATTTCCAACTCATTGCTGCTTGCTTTCTGAAATTCTTAAAGTACTATTTAATGCTCTTTGAATATCTCAAAACTATTTTCTACTTGCCTAACTAATCCTATCAAAAGCTCTTGTTGATTGATCCATCAATCCTCGTGGGATCGACCCTTACTCACGTAAGGTATTACTTGGTACGACCCGGTGCACTTGCCGGTTAGTAGTGTGGGTTGTGAAATTCCGCACCACTAAACCTATAACATTTAAATAATAGTTTATATACAAATAAAAAGAGCATGGAGGTAACCAAATCATATAATTATATATTTATTTTAATTTATTTAAATAAAAATTTATTAATAATTATTCCGACGAGGAATAACTCCGAGCGAGGTATAACTTGTCATTATCGGGATATGCCTTTCGTTCTTCTCTTTCCTGAATAGGCGTGCTGTGAACTTCTCAGAATTTCAAACCGTATGTAAAGTTTGTAAAAAGAACTCTGACGCTCAAGTCAGTACTTATCTTTAGAATATTCTAAGTACACTAAGAGTGTCAGGATAGTTCTCCTATTAGTGATCTTGATATCCTAGCGTATCTCCCTATTTATTGTTATTAATGATAACCGACTTATGGTTATCTCACCCGAGATTTGGGTGGGCGCTACAAAAGTGTGAGACGGTTATTTGATGAGATCATCAGGTTTAGATATTTCAAATGAGATTTTGAGGTATAACGTTATGTTGCCCAAATTTTTAGGGATAAACAGTCCACAAGCTTAACTTGCTCTCCTTTTTATGTAAACAAGTTGAGCTTTTGTCTGAATAATATTTTAACGTTATACTTTGGAATGAAGTTGTCCTGTTAATCTCCAAGCTCAACACACAGTCGTTTTGTTAGTAGGGGAAAAGCTTTGGTTTTCCAGCTAGAATAATACGAAAAATGATTGTTTGAAATAGTGTGATGTAATAACTATTGTTGCACAATTACTTCGAGGAAATTACTGCTATTTATTGGAATAGTAAGTGAACAGTCTATAATCAAACGGTTACTAATTGAGTGTAGGAAAGATCGTGTGCTAGTGCTTATGTTGGTCTCTTTATTACTCTCTATTCGGATTTTGAAAAATGACACAATTATCTACATCATCTAGTCAAGCAATAAAAGAAATGAGTTCAAAAGGTTAGTAGTTTTCTTTTTATTTGTTTGCTTGTTGCGTTCTGCTGATGGCTAGAAAAAAGATTGTAGAAGTGAAGGATAATTTTTATGAGTGGGTGTATGTGGATGTAAAGTGCCATGCTTTCTTTTCAAGAATGCAGAAACTTTGTCCGAACTCAGTGCTGTGAAATGGTAAGAGATGGTATGTCTGTTAGTATGGAATTTCTCCCTTGTAATGGTGAAGAGAGGGTTTGCAAAAAAAAGAGGGAATTGGGCTTATTTTTATTCGTATACTTGGTATTAACAGAGTTGAAAGTTATGTTTTCTTTTTCAAAATTTGAGTGCAATGTTTAGACACAAATAAATTATGCACCTTCGCAATTACATCTAAATTCACGGGCTTTCCTTCGAGCCAATGAATGTCTGATGGAGTTTCTCGAACTTCCTCCTTCATTGAACATATTTTTTCTTTATTCCAATCTAAAGGCATGCGAAAAGGTCTCTGGGTGAACCTTATTAGTCACACAGGCCAGTCACTATTTGTTTTGTACAAGTCTTCTTTTAAAGACTTCAAAAAAATGCTTGTGAAAAATTTGCTCATCGGAGACTGAGTATCCCTTCTTTCTAGATGAGGAATTAGGTGAGAATTTTTTTTCTATACTGGTATCCAGAACCCATGCAAATATTAGATGCTGATATGAGAAGTGGTGAAGAAAAGTATTTTATGTATAGCTATATTGTTTTTATATTGATTTAATGTGAACCATTGTCTACGTAGGTGATTGGTACAAGATTGTTATGTATGGGTCGGACAACAGAATTACTGGGAGCTAAGGAGAGAAAGGAAATAGAAAGAGTGCCAAAAATAGAGAAATCTTTGAAAGAAATGGATGAGGTTATTGTCGATGTGAAAGCAAAAATGAAGAGCAAAGAAGAAGAAGTGGTGAAGTTACAAGATCAGATCACATTTCGCACGATCAAATTAGAGAGGCTGATAATGAAAAAGTAAAAATGACCTCCATGATTCATGAGCCCAAAAATGAGGTTTTAGAGATGTTTTCCAATGGCTTTGATCGTGCTGTGAGTCAAGTGGTGGTCTTCTCGCCCGAGTTTGATGTCGACAATATTGATGTTACCAAGATTGTAGTAAATGGAAAACTTATTGATGATGAAGCTGGGGGAGATGAAAACATGGCAGCTGGTGAAAAAGATAGTTGATATTTCATTTGTGTTAATTTGTATGTTATTGTATTGTCATAGTATGAAACCTTTTTGTGAATATGTTGATGTGTTGTTGGATGATTGCTGATCTTGAGTATTGGTGTTGTATGATATAATACCCTTATTATCAGAATGCCACGCTTCCTGCTGCGCGACTCTGATAGCGAGGAGTATCACGATGACTTCATATATTTAATAATAAAATAAGAGCCTTTGACTTGAAACCGTATCTTTGAAAAATCTGAAAAATATTTTATCTTGAAAACAAACAAGCACATACATATAAACAAAACTTCTTACATATGTAGCTTATAAATATAGTATACATACAAAGCATACAACTCCTATCCTTCTTACAAGATTATAATAATAAAGGAGAGAAAAATCTATAACATATGTATACAAACAGAAATAACATATCTAAGAACTTAGCAAAAACTTCGCAACCTTCCTCGTCCGTCCTGAAAAGAGAAGTCTGTAGAGGGTGAGAACATCGTCCTCGCTGGTTTTCAGTAGAGGGTTTAAGAATTGTTATAAAAGGATACATATAAAAAAGAATAATGAATTTTGAAAACAGAGATCTTCATTCGTCTTATGAATCCTTTTTAAACCACAGCGATTGATAGTATAAGAAAAACCAACTTCGTATCTTTTCTTATAAAAAGTTCAAATCTCGACAATTCGCATAACATTTCAATACATACAAAAGGGTTAATCATTCTAAAAACTCACCAATCACAGCCTCTGGCCCAAACATAACCAATCGCGGCCTCTGGCCCAATATATAATCAAATATCGGCCTTCGGCCCAAATCAAATCAAATTACCATCACCAATATCATCAATCCACCACCAAATACTCAAAATAGAAAATGAAACACAAACACAAACAAATACAAGGCAAACACATTTAAATAACAATTACAACAAGTATCGCAGTTATCAGTTAAACATAATTTATCAGATAGGAAAACTAAAACAATTAAGAACACCCAAACAATAGCAAACAAATGCAGTATGATGCATGCCTGTCCTATTGGCCATGAGCTCATGGGTTGGTTACTTTGCCAGAACCTGACACATTCGGTAGCTAACCCGGATATCGTCCTCTTGAAAATCGGTGAGCGGTACACCACCACGATTCCCACTTGGTGAGCGGTACACCACCACGATCTCCACCATTGCGAGTGGTACACTACCATGATCCTTGCAAGATTTTTAATTGGAAAATACACACCCGTGGGCGGTAAATAACTACGATCATCACCATCTGTGAGCGGTATACTACCACGATCCTCACTAACATTGCGACACTGGACAAGTGGTAGCTAGGGGTGTTCGCGGTGCGGTTTGGTTCGGTTTTTGAGAGAAAAGTCATCCGATCCAATCTTTTAATTGAACTGCGGTTCGGTTTGGTTCGGTTTTTTTATCGAAATCATCCGAACCAAACCAAACCAATTAAAATCGGTTTGGTTTGGATCGGTTTGTTCGGTTTTTTCAATCAATTGGAAAAAAAGACTAACATACTATTTCACAAAGTCATAACATTGAAATCGACTAACACAAATACACAATAGCTAACAAAGTCTTGATCAAATGAAATTTAACGACAAAAGGAATTTAAATATGACAATTAAAGAAGTTTAAAAGTTCAATAGTCAACATAATTGAAAATGAATATAAATTTTCATCAAAAGATAGCCAAGTTATGGTGTCTTCTCCAATAAAATAGCTAAACTTCTCTACATAAACCAACTTGAAATCAAAATGCAGTTACATAATAAGAACAATAGTAATAATAAAAGTGTTTCCATGTTTGATTGCTACTGTACAACACAACTTGCTAACCCTGACTGTGTTACTCGTCAACAAAAGTGTTTGTATCCCAGCTATCCCAATCTTATCAAGATATTCATATTCAAAGAAAACCACATCAATTCATTTAAAGATGAAAAACGACACTGAGAAGCACTTAATCAACTCCAGATAATATATCCATACTCTAACATAAGCGCATGTGATGCCTAACAGGGCAGTAACTGTTAGCCTTGCGGCCTTCACTAACAAACATCAGTCATATACCTCATACTAAATTACTAAATACTAATAATGCTTGCAATTGCAAAGCCTAGAAAATTTCAAGCACCAAATCATTGTACTACTATTGTACATATGTCTATAACCCCATCAATTCTCTAGAAAATGACACCTTATGATTTATGAGTAGTTACTAACTTACTATTCATATATCTCATAGTCTTCCAAGTTGCAGTGTTTTTCATCATCTAAATTATAAGAGCAAAATACATTTTATGAGGGAAAATACATTCAACAAATATATTCAACAAATCCATTCAACCAATATATTCAATAATCAATAAGCCAATAACTATTTCACAGTCATAACATTGCAGATTAAATAATAATCAAGTATATTGAACAATAATCAAATATAGATGGAACAATAATCAATCTGAATTGAATTTTGTAGCAAAAACAGCAGAAACAGAGGGAACAATAATCAACCTGAATTGAATAAAGAGGAATCAAGAAATACAACCAAACTAATTCAAAAAAATTTGCAAAAATGGTTCACCAATTGCAAACTGAATCAAAAAATAGAACCATACAAAATCAGTAATACAACCAAATTAATTCCACAGATTCTTCCTCTTTCACCTTTCCCTTTCCTGCATTAACATTGAATAAACAAAAAGTGAATCAACCGTAAACCAGAATTACCTTAAATCAAATAGAACAAAAAGTTCAGAATTAAGAAACAAAATCAGAATCAACAACTCAACCATAGAATCAAAAACAAGCCTTGTTCATTATAAATTAGAATCAATTAGAAAATTAAACCAAAACAAAAAAATCAACCTGAGACTTAGGCTCCATTACAGAGGACAATGGAGGTGCAGGATGGTGAGACAGCGTTGCATCTGGTGCGTGCTGTTGCGGTTTGTCGAGGACGACGACGTCTGCTGGTTCGTGGAGGAGATGGCTGCTGGAGACATGGTGTGTGGAGCCGTCGAGGATGAGGGAGAGAGAGAAGCGCTGCGAGCCTACGAGGAAGGGAGAGGGAGAGGAAAGGGCCACGCCGCAGTGATGGTGTTGTTCGGCGGCGTGGATGGCGGAGATGAAGGAGGAGGTTCGGGTTCTGAGATTCGGCGCTAGAGGCTCAGAGAGGGCTTGAGGGAGTTAGGGTTCCTGGTAGGGGTGGCTGCGGCTAGCTTGGGAGAATTGTGAAGGGAGGCTGTTTTTATATTAGGGTTTTTTTATAAAACCAGTTCGGTTCGGTTCGGTTAGGTTTTTTTATCAAAACCGAAAACCAAACCGAACCGCAAAAAAACTACAAAAATTCAAAATTTTCGGTTTATTCGGTTTTCGGTTTATTTGGTTATCAGTTTTTTTGGTTCGGTTAGTCGGTTTTGTTCAGATTGGATCGGTTTTGAACATCCCTAAGTGGTACACTACCAAAATCCTTGCCAAGTCAAAACTCATATTCAAAATCGCAACTTTCTTAAAATCTTGACCCAGAGCAAGTGGGACTAAGCCATAACCCTTGCGTACTGCCCACGTATTTCAAATATCAAAATCTTTCTTTAAAAACAATTCAAATTCATTTCTCTTTCATAAAACTCCTTTTCACTAAAACAAAAATCTCAAATCAACTTCAACAATCTATTTTTTTAATTCCATTTAAAAACTCCAAAGTATATAACTCTCAAAGTTTTATAAAAATTTTGGCAGCATCTCCTCTAAAACTGAGACTTTGCCACCCTTTTCGGGTCCTAACCAAACCATTTATCAAACTCTTCTCAACAATTTTCAGTATCAAATCCTTTCAAAATTAAATCAATTCCAATATTAAATCTTTTTCTAAAACTAACCAACTCTAATAGCAAATGGGAAAGGCATGCGTCGCGACACATTGCGCATTAAGCGCTACGTGTCACGTTTTTTAGCTGATGAGTCAGCGAGGTTAAATTTTTAAATATCTTGAAAGGTAATTAAGGTAATTGGACATGGTAAAAACTCAAATAATGATCTCAAGTGATGGTATTTACTTAGAATAAAGATTCGGCAAATTACTAATGTAAATGACATTAGTAAAGCCGAGTTTTTTAAATCTTTCAGACCCAATATCAATTGATCGTCCTTCGTCAAATAAAATTAAATAATAACATAATTTTTATATTACATTATTATTCATTTTATTTAAAGATTATAGAAAAACTTATCATAGACGTTACGCAAACAAAATGTAAAACTCGTATACTCAACTTTAACGCAAAAATAAATAAATAAATAAAATCAAGATGTTTACAAGTTAAACTTTAATAATCATAAAATCAATTTTATTATTCTTAGTAAATTAGTTTCTAAAAATAAGGAGGTCCAATTAATAGAATAAATTATAACTTATTTATATTTAGATTTTTCGAAAATGTGAATCGTTATATATGAACTTTTAGACTTTCACTTAGAATGGTGAAATTTTATTGCATTTAGCTATCATGATATTGCTAGCTTCCAACTTTTGTAAGTTGGTTAGATACAGGTAGAAAAGGATGTTAAATATTGTTTGCATTGATGATACCTTCCTTTGTAGAAGGTGCAGAGTGATCGGCCTCGTTAAAACCTCTCCAAGTAAAATCCGGTGTTGGAAAAAAGCTCGTGAGTAGGAAAAAGAATATCTTTCGGCTCTGACTTTTACAAAGAACTGACTATAATATAGGCGTAATTATGATATATTCCAAGTGTTAGGAGGCTTGGTTCCTACCAAAGTTTGTAGAGAGTATGCTCCTTTTCTGTGAACTTTTGATATTTTGAAAGGACCCTCCCAAGTCGCAGTGAGATTTCCTGCTTTGGTGGCTTTCTCGCATCTTCTAGTTTGTGAAGAACTAAGTCCCCTTGCTATAATACTCTTGGAATCACTTTTTTGTTGTACTTTCTTTGTATGGTAATTTGCAAAGACTACTGCCTGAGTCTAGCTTAATCGCGTTCTTCATCCAATGTATCCAGCTCGGCAAACCGTGCTTGTGAATTAGTTTCTTTGTCCAAGAAGTCAGTTCAAAGCGATCCTTGAGAAATTTCTAATGGTATCATGGAGTTTGCGCCATAAACTAGTCGGAATGATGTCTCTTTTGTTGTGGAGTGTGATGTCATGTTATAACTTCATAGAATTTCAGGGATTAGTGATAAACCCCATTTTTAGGGTTTATCTAGTAGTGAATTTAGGGTATTTTGATGACCTTTTCTTGCATTTAACCTATGAATTAGCATGGTTTTATAATCTCTCCCGTATTTGTGCTTAAGTGTAAAAACATTCTTTTTAAGCCTTATTTTGATGAATTCTAATTCCTCTTTGATTCCATAAGATGCCTTGATGTGTTTGCTAGTAATTCCAGGATTGAAATAGGCTAGGCATGGATCAAAGGGAGCAAGGAAGGAAGCATACAAGTGGAGAGAAGCATGAAAAGTCAAAGAAGTGAAATCAGCCAAGCACGCACACGCGCACAAGGCGCTCGCGCACACATTGCAGAATCGGCCAGGGGCGCGCACGCGTCGCAGTCCGCACATGACTTCTTTAAAGCAACACGTGCCTGGCGATTTGGAAGGGTTTCTGAACCCATTTTGGCGCCAATTGCTGATAGAAAGGAATAAAAGGATCAAGGATTGAAGGGATAATAAGTCAGTTCATTACCATTAGTCATAGTTTTAGTTTTAGAGTAGTTTTTAGAGAAAGAAGCTCTCACTTCTCTCTAGAATTAGGATTAGGTTTAGGTTAATCTCTCTTCTTAGATCTAGGTTTAATTCATGCTTTGATTCACTTCTCTTTTATCAATTCTTAATCTTCTCATCTTCCTCTTCCTAGTTATGTACTTTAATAATTGTAATTTTTCACTTTGTTTTGATAGATTGTTGTTTCTTTGTTTTCTTCCAATAATGCAATTTTAGGTAATTCATGATAATTGTGGTTTCCTCGAATTATTGTTGTTAATTCTTTTCAATAATTGTTGTTAGATTTCATTCTTGTTGTCAATTTATTATGCCTTTCTTTTGTGCCTTCCAAGTGTTTGATGAAATGCTTGGTTAGATTTTAGTGTAGGTTTTGTTCCTCTTGGCCTAGGTAGAGTAATTAGTGACTCTTGAGTTATCTAATTCCTTTGTTGATTGATAATTAGAAGTTGCTAATTGATTTGAATGCCTCTAAAGCTAGTCTTTCCTTTAGAAGTTGATTAGGACTTGAGGAATCAAATTTATTCATCCACTTGACTTTCCTCCATGGTTAGAGGTTAACTAAGTGGGAGCAATGGACAATTTGTCATCACAATTGAGGAGAATACCTAGGATAGGACTTCTAGTTCTCATATCTTGCCAAGAGCTTTGCTAGTTGTTAGTTTATTTTCTTTGCCATTTATATTTCTTGTCTAAAATCTTAAAAACCCCAAATATAACTCACAACCAATAACAAGACACTTCATTACAATTCCTAGGGAGAACGACCCGAGGTCCAATACTTCGGTTTATAAATTTTAGGGGTTTGTACTAGTGACAAACAACTTTTTGCATGAAAGGATTGTTGTTTGGTTTAGAAACTATACTTTACAATGAGATTTCATTAGTGAAATTCTAAACCGTCAAAAATTCAATCATCAATTAGCTCAGCCAACATCCTTTTTCCTCTGCTAGTGTTTTGCGTAAAGCCTGCAAGATAATTTTGTTAGCGGCCTCTGCAAGCCTATTAGTCTGTTGCTCTACAAAAGAAAAATAGTGCTTTACATGAAGATTTTATAAGAAGGATGCAATTTTCTTATCAGTAAATTGGTTATTGTTATCAGTAATAATTTCTTTGGGTAATCCGTATTTACATATAAGAAATTTTCAAATAAAAGATCTTACCTTATCCGAAATTATTTTGGCAAGTGGTTGTGCTTATATCTATTTTGTAAAGTAGTCTATTGCTACAAGTAAGAATTTTACCTGCCCTTGTGACGCGGGGAATGCTCCGAGAATATCGAGCCCCCATTTATGAAAAGGCCACCTGATTTTCAAAGTGTGCAACAACTTGGCTGAGCTATGGATGGTTGGTGCGCATTTCTGATAATTGTTATAGCGTTGAACTTTTTCCATGCAATCCTTTTTAAGTAAAGGCCAGAAGTATCCTACTTTTAAAAGTTTTGAAGTTAAGCTTCGAACACCTATGTGTGTACCACCACATACTCCTTCGTAGACTTCTGAGATCACTAGATCAGATTATGCAATCATGAGACACTTGAGTAACGACCTAGAGAACCCCTTTTTATATAGGTCATCTCCAATGAGGGTAAAGTAGCTTGCTCTCTTTTTAAATAATATTGGGTTTTCTTCTGATGCTGGCACCTGACCAGTTTTCAAAACATGTTTGCTATATATACTTGGTTCCCTAAGGGTTAGTTGTGATAAAGCTGGTGCTATATCTTGTGTTCTAGAGGTGGCTAACTTAGATAAAATGTTTGCTCTACTTTTTTGTTCCCTAGGGACATGCATGATTTCAAAATATTGAAAATATATTGTATGAAATGCTTTACTGCATTCAGATATTGTTCTAGAAAGGAATCTCGTACCTAGAAATTACCATTTACCTGTTGAATGACCAATAAAGAATCGCAGTGAACTTTGAGATAATGAATATTTGCCTCTCTTGCAAGTCGCAATCCGGCAAGCAACGCTTCGTACTCAAATTGGTTGTTGCCTTCCTGAAATGAGAATTTGATTGATTGCTCGGTGAAGACTCCAATGTTGTCTTTAAGAATTATTCTGACTCCACAACCTTCGTCATTGGAAGCTCCATCGGCATATAGGTCCAAGGGGTAACCACTTAGTGAGTGGTGGTAAACTCGTTGATGTCGGCATCGTCATTGGATTTGAGCCTTCAATGATCCTTTTGATTGGTATGAGATGTCGATTTCTGAAAGTTCCACTGACCATTTGATAAGTCGGCCAACAAGATTTGGTCGTGTTAGAATTTGGCACAATGGTTGATTTGTCCGAACTACAATCTTGTGACTTTGAAAATAATGGTGAGATGCCGAGCTATGATTATTAAAGCAAATGCTAACTTTTCGATAGTTGGGTATCATGTCTCTGCATTCTGTAGAACCTTACTGACAAAATAGAATTGGTGTTGCTCGTTACCTGTTTCTGTAATAAGCACAGAGCTAATTGGATAAGGTGAAACAAAAAGATATAAATAAAAAGGTTTACCGTGTGTTGGCTTATGCAGTATTGGCGGGGAGTTGAGAATATTTTTAAAATTGGTGAATGCTTGTTCACAGTCTTATGTCCATATAAAGTTTTTGGCTTTTCGCAAGCTATAGAAAAAGTGGTAGGACTTTGCAACCGCCACTGGTAAGAACCTCGATAGAGTTGTGAGGCGCTCGATGAGTTGTTGGACTTCTTTGATGGTATTAAATGATTTCATTTGGATTATAGCACAGCACTTATCAGGATTCGCCTCTATTCCTCTTTGTGTTAACATAAAATCGAAGAATTTGGCTCCTTGAACCTAAAATGCACACTTCTCAGGGTTCAATCGCAAATTATATTTCCTCAGTTGTTGGAAGACTTCTAAAAGGTCAGCTTGGTGAGCTTCTTTGGATTTTGATTTTACCACCATATTGTCGACGTATACTTCTATATTCCGGCCAATCTGATTTTGGAAAACCTTGTCCATTAACCTCTGGTATGTTGCACCTGCATTCTTAAGGCCAAAGGGCATCACTTTGTAACAAAAATTACCATGGTCAGTTATAAACGTAGTATGTTCTTGATCTACGAGATGCATTAGTATCTAATTATAGCTAGAATAAGCATCCATAAAATTAAAACTTTAAAACCTGAAGTGTTGTCAACCAATTTATCAATGCATGGCCAAGGATATAAATCTTTCGGGACAAGCCTTGTTCAAATATGTAAAGTCTACACACATGCGCCATTTACCCACCCTCTTTTTCACGATAACTACATTTACTAACCATGATGTAAACCGAATTTCACGTATGAATCCTGTGCTAAGTAGTTTTTGAGTTTCCATGACGACCGTTTCCTTTCCTTCATTTCTGAGGTTTTGCTTCTTCTGTCGCATTGGTTAGACTTTTGGGTCTTTGGCGAGTCTATGGCACATAACACTTGGGTCAATTTCGGGCATATCCACAGGAGTCCATGCGAACAAATCGGCATATGCTTGAAGCAGTGTGATGAGTTTTTCCGTTTCATATGCAAACAAAGAATATTCAACGTTAGTTTATTGAAATTCATTTTTGGTGGGGTTTACCTTCTGGAGTTCATCCATTGGTGTTGGTCGGCTGGAAATATTGTCTCGAGGGTTAAGCTCGGCTAACGTTGGTATATCGTCGGTGTTATAAACAGTGTTGACCTGTTGGATTGGCTTTGATGTTGGTGGCTTCACTTTCAACCCTACATTGTAATATTGCCTTGCTTTTTTATGGTCAACATGCACAGTTGCAATGACGTTGTCCTGTTCATGAAACTTAACACACAAGTGAATTGTAGAAATAATAGCTCCAAAAGAATTTAGGGATGGTCGCCTTAATATTATATTATAGGGGCTAACATAATCAACTATCAAATATTGAATATCTAAACTTTTTGAATGTAGATACTCCCCTAAGGTTGTTCTCAACCAAACATAACCTATCATGGGAACCCTTTCTCCAGAGAACCCTACCAACTATCCGGATGATGGTTGCAATGCTTTTTTGCTTAACTGCATCTTTTGGAAAATTGAAAAGAACAAAACGTCAGCGCTACTTCTTGGATCAAGTATAACTTTAACCATCAAATCCCCCATGGTCATGGAGATCACCATTGGGTCATCAAGGTTTGGACATTGGGATTGCAGATCTGATGCGTTGAAAGTAATGTTGGGGGTGGAAGAGGTTGGCTACTGTAATAGCGAACCTCCCTCCATGGTTAACATAGTTGAGTAACTTCTTTTTCTAGCCGAGTTGGTAATACCTCCACCTGCGAAGCCTCCTGAAATATAATTAATGACTCTCCTTGGTACAGGAGGTTGATTTGAAATGAGCCATTTCTCTTTGTCTTTAGAGGTTGAAGTGAAGTTTGGCTGTTTTGGTGCTGTTGGGGGATTTGTAGTCTCTCTTTGAATTCATTTGTTGACATACTTATCAAGCAACCCCTGTCGTGCTAGTCGCTCCAATAGATCTTTTGCCATCACGCATTTATTGGTCGTGTGACCGAACTTTTGATGAAAGACACAGTGTTTTTGTCCACATACCTCTGGTCTTGATAAGTCCCTGCCTTACTGGGCAGTGTTATGATCTTAGCATGAAGAATTTCTTTGATTATGTCTTCTCGCTTAGTATTGAATTGAGTATATGAGTCAAACTTGGGTGTGAGTTTGAACAGCTTGCAGTTGTCTCTTCTGCCTTGAGCTCTGCTCGATCTTTCCTCGTCTCGCCGGGTTGGTTGTTTTTCATCTTTTCGAGCTTCGCAGAGCTCATCAATTTCGATTTGCCCCATTGCTTTTCTCTAAACTCAGTGAGCGTCTTTGGCTTGGCTATTTCTATTGTTTCCTGAAACTTTCCCGAGGAGTCCGCTTTTGAGCGCATGCAGATGAAAATCGGGGTTGAGATTTGGTATCTCCATGGCAACCTTTGTTCAAACCTCATCATGTAATCCTTTAAAATCTTATGCTGACCCTACTTGATTGTGCTAAGGTAATCGGAATCATGCATGTAGATCTTTGATGCGGCAAAATTATTGGTGAATAGGTCGGCCAGATCATGAAAAGTGATAACAGATCCTGCAAGCAAATTAGAAAATTAAATTAAGGTTGAGCCATCCAAAAAACTAGGAAAAGACCAACATAAAATAGGATGAGAAGCTCCGTTCAAAAGCATCATAGAGCAAAATTTTGTGACATGTAAGTTTGGGTCGCCGAGGCTCTCATTAGGTTCAAGTGTTGTAGGAAGAGTAAAATTCGCAGGCATGTAGAAACTCATGATGTCATCCAAGAACAGGTTGGACGGTTTTATGGTTTCTTGGGCTAAGGTCACACCTTTATTTGGAGAATTCAAGATATGATCGTCGTCCACTTGGACTTCAGTATTGGTCTTAGCACCGCTATTCTGCTGAGCTAATTGCTTTGCCATCCTTTTATTTTTTGATTGTAGGTTAGCGATCATGTCCATCATTTCCTCGTTTGACATCAGTGAAGGTGGTAATGCACCATTCATTCTATTCCTGCAAAATAAAGAAGAGATCTAGCAAAAAAAAATGTGGGGTTATAAATGTTCGGCCCTACTGTGAGCGCCAAATGTTCTGGCAAGGAATAACACTCCAAGGTATAGCTCGACGTTATCGGGATATGTCGTTCATTCTTCTATTTCCAAATAGGTGTGTTGTGGACTCCTCGGAATTCCGACCCATACATGGAACCTGCGAAAAAGACTCCGACGCTCAAGTCAATACTTATCTTTAGAATATTCTAAGTAAACTAAGAGGGTCAGGATAGTTCTCCTATTGGTGATCCTGATCTCCTAAGCCCTGCATATCTCCCTATTTATTGTTATTAATGATAACCGACTTATGATTATCTCACCCAAGATTTGAGCGGGCACTACAGAAATGTGAGACAGTTATTTGATAAAATCAGGTTTAGATCTTTCAAATGAGATTTCGAGGTATAACGTTATGTTGCCCAAATTTAGGGGTAAGGATCAATAATAATATAACCACTCAATAAGAATTATATTATGTAAATATACATTTAATCTGCTACTTCTTTTATTTTTATATTGACAGCAAGTGCTCGGTGTAGTAAAATTCCCAAAATTATTTTCTTTTACTACACAGAAGTTTAAGTTGATTTTAGTAAAATTACACATACAGAAAAGCATATAAGAATATTCATTTTTTATAAACTTACGTGCATTTATCTTTATGTAAAGTTAACAATTGAGAATTGTTACATGAGAATTTAATCAAACCTGTCAAATTATCTAACAATGATAAACTATTAACTTCATGTGAAGACATCTGTATATGAATTTTTATCTTTATTTTTTTGTCAAATAAATATGAATTGGACAACTCCCAATTCTAAACATCACAAACTCATCTACACTACACTCACAACACTTAAAAATTCCACCCACTACTTATCTTGGCCTAATTTTGAACCCAAGTACACCTAATGCAACGCATTGGTGATAACCACTTAAACAAAGTCTTACGTGCACAGAAAATGCTTCCTCGGTAGCAACAGCATTGGACATGTAATTGCGATTTGAGACGAAAGAGAGAGCAGAAGATCCATGTCAGAGTCTAACCCAATAGCCAATAAGTATTGTTGCATATACATATTTCTCATTTATGAGGCTTAGGCTAATAGGGAATGCTCTAATTGCAGCCTTTTTCATTTCGGTTGTATGACCAATTTGTAAAATATAATCAGAAACCTATAAACAATAATGAAATATTAGATACGATCCATATTCATTACAGAGACAAGTTATTTTGAGGTATCCATATTACTCTGCTGTTCAACGATGTGTAAGAAACAGTCATGATCAAAGTACAAAAATCATTGCTTCATTTCTGTGTGTTGGCATGCGAATTCAGCATGCGGTTTGTAACACTTCTAGATTAGATTCCTGAATGCCGTTATCATTCTAGGTGACAGAAACAAGATGAATGCCAATATCGAACCAAAGAACATCTTGACCAAGTATCTAAGTGGGTCATGCTCTTCTTCAGAAGTGCTGGTAGATGCATACAATGCTTTTGCAGATGGAAGAGCTTCTATCACTGCATCTGCCAGGTCTGTAATGAAGGAAGGGGTGAGACCAAGAGCAGGAACACGCGCCCAATTCTTGATGCCAGATTCAAGAGCCAACTCCCTGTACTCCATGTCAATTTCTTCAAGGGTCTCTATGTGCTCACTCACAAAACTGAGATACAAGGAGGAGGAGGAGTGTCTTTTACTCAAGGCTATTTCACAACTTTCAACAGTGTCTAATGCAAAACACAATTAAAAACAAGGGCAAAAGTCCAAAAACAATGTACCTCACTGGAACAGCTAAAAGACTCCTCACACCTTTCTGACCAAGCTCAACGAGAGTTTCATCTGTATATGGTTTCAACCACTGTACCGGGCCCACTCGACTCTGGAAATTCATCCAACAATGCCATAAGAAACAGAGGCTCGAAAAGCTAAGCCAACAATTCAGCAATTAAAAAGCAAGTTGATGAGGTCCAAACTAACCTGATAAGCAAGAGTGTGCTCATTGTTAATTCCTCTAGCTTTCAACTCCTGCATGATCAAGTAGATGCACTCCTCCATTTGATCGCGGTATGGATCACCAGCATCCTCAACATAACTGACAGGTACACCATGGGCGCTAAAAAATATCATTGCCTGATATTTACAAAAACAAGATACAGTAGGGTTCAGATTGCATGAAAATAAACTACATAGCCTTCAAATTTTTTAACCCTAATAACAGGCCTGTAGTGAAATATTTTCATTAATTGCATGAAAATAACTTTGTTCACACCAATCAAAACAAGAATGAAAGTCACCTCCTTCGGTTCAGAAAAGCTCTGTAGCTCCTTCTCGATTAAATCAGCCATTGACTTGATGTAACCTTGTCGTTGATACCAAGAACTTATAATGGAAACAGGAAGCTTGGACAAAGAGGCATCTTCCCTGAAATTACATAATATCAATTAATAATAATCTTAAAATCACTTCAGAGGTTTGACAAATCAGAATACTACAAAAAGTACCGGAACATATGCTGTAGAACGCGGATGCTAGACCCAGTAGTGGAAATAGAGAACTGGGGATAAAGCGGTAGCACCACAAGCCTTGTTATTCCATCTCTCTTAATCTATAATGCATGACAGGTATTTAATTAGATTCAACTCAAAGATGATAAAATTGATCTTGGAATAAATAATCTAACTTGGGACTATTCACCCTGTATATCATTTAACAATTGAAGGAAATACCAGTACATGATGAATTGATCACTAACATAATAACAACATGGACAATACAAAAAGAGGACTCTTCATTTACTTGATGAACTGCTTCCTCAGTGAATGGATACCAGTACCGCATCCCAATGTAGACATTTGAGGAGAGGCCCTTTGCGTCCAAAGCATCTTTAAGTGCAAGTGCCTGCACAATTGCAAACCATAAAGGCTTTGTAAGTTTCAATATAAATTTAAACCAGAAATAAGCAGAATGTTTATCAAACATTAAACACCAAAATGGTATTCCTCTTGCAAAATAGTAATAAAAAGCACCAAGGAAGGCACAAAAGGGAATCGAGAGTCCACCTGATCATCAGTGATTTTGCGTAAAGGAGAGCCCCCACCAATTGCAGCATATCCTTCCTTGGATTTAGGAGCCCGAAGTACAGAAATCAATTTTGCAAGTGGTCGCTGAAGAAACTGAAACAGCCTTGGAAGACGGATGATATCCTATCACAAAACATGCAACATATTAGTAAAGATTATATTAAAGTGTACTATTGCTACTATGCATGTTCATTTAACAGAATGAAACTTCATAATCAAACACTATCATAAGTACAAAAAGAAAATTAACTTACAGGATCAGCAAAGAGATTGAACAGAAAAGGCTGAACATCATTCAGCGTCTCTGGTCCTCCTAGATTGAGAAGCAGTACCCCAACTTTTTCTTCTGCAATATGAGAAGGAGATTCTATAGCAACCCCTCCATATGTGGTTGTACTCACAGAATAAGAAGTTTGACCAATTAGGTTCCTCCTGGGAAGGGTATCCCAAGAAGAAGTTCCACCAAGCATGACCTTCCATCCATTATTTGAGCTACGACACAAAAGTAAGGATGCTTGTGATGTAGACTTGTTACAATCCGAATGACAAGTGACACGAATAAGACTTGGGATACCAGAAGATGACCTGCCAATAAAGAAAGCCATTGAAGCAGAGCACTCTATTTAGCAAATACTAATTGTGAGCATAGTGATGAATTGTTCACAAGAAGAATAACTTAGATAACATATCGAATTTGAAAGGGAAAACCAAAATGGATGTCTCTGCTATCACTACCGTGTAAATAATGGCACAGTTTCACTACATATAATAATTCAGAAGGAAATATGCAAAACCCTGAATAGTTCAATCAACCCAAATTTAAGCTGGAAATTCAAGAGAGAAAAAAATAATAATAAAAGCAGCTCACTTTGCTAAATATATAGAGTTGTTTCAACAATGATAGTCCAGAAAATCGATTTGAGAAATGAAAGATACATAATTTGCAATGAAGAACAGGCGCAGAAAACAAATATAGGGCTATGTCAGGGTTTTATTGAAATTCCGGAGAATGGATCACCCTACACAATTGATAATCAAGCATTGTTTGTCTTTGGGATAAACTTAATATTAGAAAATGAACAAACACAGAAGCGAAAATATCAGTTATGATTAGATGAATGGGAGCTTACGGAGAAAGCTTGGTATCCAAACTTCGGAAAGCAGAATGCGAAACAACGGAAGAATAAGAGGCGGCGTTCATGGTCATAGAATATAAATTGCGGATCCAGAACACTTGTGAGTTAGGCGAAGCACGAAAAGAATAATGAATTGGGGAAAAGCTTTTATGATATATTTTATTTTATTGTAGTATTGTTGATATTTTCCTTTGTCTTGTGGGGGTTGAAGGAGTAGTTGTATTGAAAATGAAGCGGAACAAAAATTTAGGAAGAAGAAGGAGCAGGTGGTGAACAACTGAAAAGTCAATACCAAACTTAAAAAATACGGAATAAGTCACCAGTCCTACACCTTTTAGAATTTTGGAACGAAAGCTACGTCCACGTGTTCCAATTCAGGACGCCAAACAGCACCGACCTTTCCATCCTGGGCTGGACCAGCCCAATTCCTCTTCTTCAAAGTGTTAAGTTATTGGGCTTACTACGGCCCAAATTTCTGAACACATCCCATCCAAAGAAAGGGGGCAGAAGACGGTGGTGAGTGGTGACTGGTTTTGTGTTGAGCTGAAATTCCGCTCCAATTTTGAGAAGAAAAAAAAGGAGTAATTGGTGATCGGAATGGAAGGGGTAGAAGGAGAAGGGAGCGGCGGCGGTGGTGGTCAGAGGTACAGTTTGAAAGCGTCGCGAATCAACAACGAAGATATTCTGATGTGCGTGGATGTGGATCCTCAGTGCCTGGTTGAGATGAAGTTTTCCGGCGCCAATGGCAGGCCCCTCACCCGATTGGACTCTATTAGACAAGCCATCGTTCTCTTCGTCAACGCCAAGCTCGCCATCAACCCCGAACACCGCTTTGCTTTCGCCACTCTCTCTAATTCCATCTCTTGGGTACAGTACCACTCCTATTCTCCATAACGTTTATTTAAATCCCAAATTACTGCTCTTAATCTTAGATTTTCATTCTTGAGCAAACTTTATAATATGAATACTTTTGTTATAGGCAAATGCAGATGTTGTTTCTGTAACGATAACCTTTACTTATCTGCTACCTGTTGTAATCAAAGTTTTTGGGGTTTCCCCTGTCTTAGATGTGGCTCTTTCGAATGTTCCATTTTTTTTCTTTGCCTGTGTTGGTATTATTTGAAGCACATTAATGTTGAATGCTCTTTAATGATTACAGCTTAGAAAAGAGTTTAGCAGTGAAATTGAGTCAACAATTGCAGCAGTGAGGGCGCTTTCGGCTACTTCCTCAACCACTTCTCAACCGGATCTTACTAACTTGTTCCGACTTGCTGCTCATGAAGCTAAGAAATCCCGCATGCAGGGTCGCATTCTAAGAGTGGTAAGCAGTGGCTGCCTCCACTGATTTCATAAGCTATCATGTGCACTTGCTTGCAAGTCATTAGCATTTTTGTTGGTTACTACTAATTAGTTACATCCATGAGCTATCTAATTATAGAACAAAATAGTCGAAACATGAATCCTAATTTGCAATAATATCCTGTTCCATTGTAGATTCTATTCTACTGCAGATCAAATATACGGCCGCAGCATCAATGGCCGGTGAACCAGAAGGTCTTCACTTTGGATGTGATGTACCTTCATGACAAACCAGGACCAGACAACTGCCCCCAGGAGGTGTATGATACACTGGTGGAAGCTCTTGAACATGTTAGTGAATATGAGGGTTACATATTGGAGAGTGGGCAAGGCTTGGCGCGCGTTCTTTTCCGGCACGTTTTGGTACTTTTGTCACATCCGCAGCAGCGCTGCATCCAAGAGTATCTTGACATACCTAAGTCACTTACAAAGAAGGCTCCTCAGCCAGAGCCTATGGCTACTGAAGATAGTGTACCAGGATCCAGTCAGTGAGAATGGCATTCAACAACTTGGTTCTATCATGTCACTTATTCTAGTTATTTATTGCCTTTGTGTAAAGGTTTCTTGTATCTCCAAAAAAGATATTTGATTTTGTTAGAGTAACATGGACATGTATGACTCTGGTAACTTTCTGTAAAATATGCATTTTAATTACCTGAAAATTTTCATGGATTGTAAGTTACCTAGTTGCACTTTCCTTGTGAAAATTTCTCCCCAGGGCATGACTAAGTCTTGGCTTGGCTTCTGGAGGTGCAAATTTTTTGCCTTAGTCACTGATGTAAATAAATTTGCTTTATTCTGTATTTACCTCTTCTAAAACAGATCCTAGTGCTTGAGAATTATTTAGTATTTACAGTATTCCACGGGTTTCCCACATTTTCCCTCTAATTGCTCACATCTAGGTACAATTCTTCTGAATCTAGTTAAGCAAATTTTCTCCTCATTCTTTTTCCCAAACACCACACACAATTACTTTCTACGGTCCTCAAATTGATGATAAAGTAATGAATAACAATAAACGCATTGAGTAGGGTAATTTACTTAAAAGAAACCAAATGAAAGTAAAAATTATGAGATTGTTCTAAATGAAAAAGGATAATATTTTTGTCCTCCCAATTTTTTTTAAATGTTGTTTTTATACTAATTTAAAAGAGTAAATTATCATTTCTACATATAAAAAAATGAAATTATAATTGTATCCATAAAAAATGGATTTAGTATGATAAAATTGTCCAAACATTGAAAAAAAATGTAGAACCTGGATAAAAACAACGATTCATGGCTAAATTCATTGAACAAATCGTGGTCAAAAAAGAAGAGGGAAACCTTGTTGGCAAGGTGAGCATAAAGTGTAGGTAAAAAGGTGGTTTTAAGCATAAAAGAATAAAATATATGAAGATTCCATAATTTATGTAGTTCTAGGCCAAAACCCATAAGAATCTCATGATTTATATAGTTTTAGACTAAAATACATGAGGATCCCATGATTTATGTGTGTTCTTTAATTAACATAACTATTCTTTATTTCAATTATCAAATACAGATTAAATATCAGAAATTCAGAATTACTAAATATAATTTAGCTATTAGGTTTTACCTGTAAATTGTTTTCAGCCTTTATATTTTAAGAAGAATTACAAGTGTTTTAGTATTTAATCATGTCAGGTATATAATGAGATTTGAATACTGTTTAACTAGAAGGTTTCTAGGTGATTATCTATTTCTCGGTCGCATTTGAAACTACGAATACGAGAACTATTTTATAGTGAAGCTAACCAGGTAAAGGAATTAAAAGGAGATACTCACTTCTTATTATTATTTATTGTTGTCGGAGAAAAACAAAAGATTCCAACTTGTTATTGCGCCATCAGGTTATCTTGGGAGAAGAGTAAAATTTGGGGTCCCTCAGAAACCTTGAAATCATCTCCGCCTTCTCAGCTGAAAGGTCTGTGTTCTCCAGAATTTGGTCTTTTGATGCCTTGGCAATTGCTTGGACAGAACCAATAGCTTGACTAAGCTGAATTGAGTGACCAGAATGACAAAATAACTCAAGCTATGCCTATATGCATATGCTTATCATGGTTTCATTTCACATTTAAGTCAAATATTAGGTGATATAGGTCTTCTCTAACGAGAAGTAGCACAAGCCTAATATTATATACAGCATCAAAATGTACAAGACCGTATCTGTACTATTGTTAGAGAAAGATACTCCAAAGTTTAAACATCTATATAATTAAGAGTCCTGAGCTTTACCACTGTTAGGTTTAGGCATGAAAAATTACGAAAACTAAATTGAGAAGATGTTTCATAATAAAATGAATTACCGCATTTGCATCGTGATTGTCAACGCCTGGAATCGAAGTAACCACTTTAAGGTAAAAGTTCATTCCTTGCACCAATTGCTTCCTCTTTATAACCATAACAAAAGTTCATGCATTAAATTAATATTTAAGATTTCATTCTTAAACAAGTCCTGGCAGCTAAACTGCTAAACTATTGTATGCTCTTCGCACAACTGACCTCAGCTTTCAGTTTCTCTCCAATTTTCTGCTGCTTGTATACTGCAATTATTTTGAAGATAAGAAATATGAATTGGAACAACACATCACAGTTGGTATCAAGTTTAAGTTTCTACCTCCAGATGAATGAGCTATTTTTACCATCTTTTCAAACCCCATCTCTATGTCCTGAACTGGAACAAACGTAGGCTTGCCAATCACCATCTCAAATCTATTGGTGAAACATAAACATGGATCTTGCTTTCTCACTATTGAAGTTGTACATAGCAAATGATCAATTAGAACAAAACAAAAGTAACGTATTTAACTCACTTGAAGTATGACTGAATAAATGAATCGATTTGCTGTTTAGCTGGGAGTGTGATGATTACATAAAAGCGTGCAAATTGTGTTCTCAATTTCTGAACTCTGCAGGAGAAGATTTGAATCTGACATACGACTCGAAAAGCTCTTTATTCAATAGATGACAAAGTCCCAACTAAAGACTTGAAAATCAACAGCTCGGTTACCTGCTGAAGATCAGAGATACATTGTTGCAATCCCAGTTAGTCACAAAAACAAAGGCTACAGACAAACCCCCACAATTGAAAATGAAGTCCTGCAAATAAACTCCTCGAAGTTCAGTAGAGAGCAAGTACATGAAATAAACATTAAGAGGACACAGAATCTGTCAATTACTGGAGCAATAGGGACAAAGTTAAGGCGAAAAGAATTTGCAGAGAGGAAACTGGAGATAAAGTTGATAACAGATGGATGTTCCCCTTTCCATGCATTTCTCATCAAACAGACTCCCCCTGTGCCTGAAGTAAGACATAATTGCAGCCTCGTTATAAAGTGTTGGATGCAATTTCCTGTAGTTAAACATTTAAGCACGAAAAATAAATATAAAAACAAACATGCGATGCTATAATTGCCTGCATCAAGCTGTAATTACTCAGTACAGGGTTAAGACAGTGCAATAGTGCATACTTAAGAAGCTAAAACAAATAGATAATGATGGGAATTCAGAAGCATTATAATATACTTTTTAATCTACAGTTGCAGGTTAACAAGCAGCTCTACCAGTACATATTATGGAGCATTCTCTTGAAAAGGCCATTACTTACCTAAAATATTCTCATATGCCACAAATCAATCCATGCTACAGCTAGATTTGTTACACCATAATTAATTTATGATAATTACGAATTGTTTGTTTCATACAAGCTAGTTAGGCAGTTATTAAGGGAAGTTAAACTTGTCACTCTGTTATTCCCATGGATTCTGTGGTTACAAACCAGATTCTGATTATTCAATGAATTGTAGCGCTGATTTAATCAAAATCTTACTTCGAAAAATGTTTATGGTATTCGAACTGTGAAAAAAGATCAATGAATAAAAGCAATAGATTCCTAAAACACGAAATTCAAATTGATTTTGAAATTTTCTTCTGCCGATACACTATGAAGTTGTTCCTACACCGAAATCAGATCAAACCAAAAAGAAGAGAAAGAGAATCGCATGAGCCTACTCTTCTCGTTTCATCTTGTTATTAGTAAATCAAAGCCTTATTATTACTAATTTTACTACTGTATCAACTAGCATTAGATCGATTCCATGTCCTCGATTTATAGGATTCGTAACGCTAACAAACGGAATCCAACCAAAACAAAACACGATTAGTTTTCTCGCGGAACAAACATAATCGCTAAGGAAAAAAAACTAATATTCAATAGAAAATTAAAATAAAATAAAATCGATAAGCAAAGAGCATTCGTTCTGGAAACGAAAGTGTGACTGTAACAGTGTTTTTCAGGTGATTAAGAAAACAAAAGATCGGTACCAGATAATGTGGCATGCGATGGAGCTGAAGTACTTGAATCACTGAGGTGCATATCCATGAGAACTGAGAACTGAGCATCAGAAATGAGAAGAAAGAAGAAGCGGTTTGCTAGACGGATCTCGAACTCGAAGTTCGTTCTCTTTCAGTATTGCAGAGAACGAAGAACGGAAATAGAAGATGGAACGTGATTCCCGTCTTAGCCTCTTCGGTACACACACAAAAAAAGTGTTTCCCGCCAAGTTTTGAACCAATTTAATGAATTTATACTTCTCTGATCTTTTTTTAAAAAAAATAAAAAATAAGAATTTTATACTTCAAGCAGTTTTCTTTTATTTTTTAAATTTTATTTATTTAATTTTTTTGGGTATTATCTATTAATCTATAATATATAATATATAATACGAGAATAATAGTAAATTCGTTGATCGATAAGTGTATAGATTTGTTGAACAACAAATGTATGGGATCAATATTTAACAAGTGGCAAAGTAACAAAAATTATTATGTAAGCTGGAATTCAAAGTTTTATAACACCGAAAAGTATTAAATTCAAAACTATTTTGTTCTAACTTTATTCCAGCTGTAGATCACTTTTAAAATCATTCTTTCTCTCTTATCCTCATATATGGATTTGTTTGTTCATCTTAATCATAAAAAGAAACAAAAAACTGAAAAGACAAATTTAAAAAATGAGAAGAGAGGAACAGCGACAGAACTACAATTCTTAATAAGGAGGAGTAGGTATCGTGGACAGGGAAAAGACTTTCTCAGCGACGTTGAAGAGAAAAGAGAGTTAAGGGTGAGAGAGAGAAAAACAGAACGAAGCAGAGAATACGAAAACACGAACGGAAGAAGGAGAAGAAGGTGCGGAAGAACTGGGGTTCGCTGCAGAACAATGTCGCAACTGCTCCTTCACCGACAGCGACAGGTGATGCGAATGTGAAGAACCACTTTATTACAAGGTTGCTGTACGTCGGAGATTTAGACTCTGTTATCGACGAGAGGCACTGTCACTATTTGTTCATCCAGGTCTGATAAGGGGTTTCAATTTAATCCGAAATAAGGTATTTAAAATCTTTTATGTTTTTTTTTTTATTTTTTTTATTAAAAATCAATTTTATTTTAAATTATTATCAAATTATGATAATATTACATCTTTTTTATAACCTTTGAATAGGATTGAATATTCACGAGTTAAGAACAGGTAGAGTTAGAATTAGGATATTTTCAATTTGTGGATAAAATATAATTGAGTTTATATAAAAAATTGTACCCATAGATAAAATCAGAATTAGATCCAAATCTTATCCTACTCTATTCATTATTATCCCTATATTTATGTCAATGTGTTGTGTGTTAGGCTATTAGCATATGAAGTGGATTTGAGTAACAATAAAAAGAACAACGGTCTGAATAAAAATAAGAGATATCAAAGAATGTTACATGTATTAGAACTACATAAATATTGGGTTCTTCTGCTTTACTTTTTTATGTATAAAATTATCTTTTTGTCCATAATTTATGATTTTATGCTCATTCGCTAATAAGGTTTTTCTCTTTTTATAGTTTTCACTTTTATTTGGCTTCTTTGAGTATATTATCCCATTGCGTAGCTTTAATTATTTTTGACCTTACACATTATATTGTTGGATTTTGGACTCTCTTTATATATGAAAAAAAAGCCCATATATTGGTGTTACGGTGGGTAACCGGAAATTAATGGGTTGGATGGTCGTTGGTTGGCCCAAACGTATGAAGAAGGAGGCTTCAAGTGGATCTGCAACTCGGGAACTTCCGTCCGACTTGTGTGTGAAAGAATGGGGGGTGGTACCTGCAAAGACACTCCGATGCCTAAGTCATCAAAGGATTAAGCAGGTTTTTGAATGTATTGGAACTTAGAGATACCTGAGGGGTGTCAGTGTATTTATAGTGGTGAACCAATAACCACCGTTGGAGTAGTGCCACCTTTTTAGGGTGTTAACCATCTCATTATCTTAGGGAGGTTAGGATATGGCTCTTGGAAGTGGTTAGAGAGATTCTAGGGGCAGTTACTCATTTGAATGAGTGTTTATCTGCCAGTTAACCCTTGTACCCGACTTCTTTAGAACAAGTCGTGGTGAGAACCGACTTCATAGGACGAAGGTTGGTATTGGGTGAGACTCAATCCGTGGGATTAGGCCTTTTATTTGGACCTGGGCCTTTACTGTTGGGCTAGGGTATGAACAGTGCCCCTACTCGAGCCCAATTTTCTTTTCAAGATTTGGGTTCGAGTATTCTACTCGAGGTCGTAGCCGACTTGTAGGAGGACCGACGTGATAGTCTGAAACCGAGGTGACTTTTCGTAGCCTTTTGGTTCTGACAGTTACGTCTAATCAAGCGTCGTGTCTATTAGGGATGTGCGTAGGGATTGATGGTCTTGGTAACGGTGCATTCTCATTAATGACTGCCCCATTTTTACCATTGTGCCCCCCACGTACTTATAAATACTTTCCATCTCTTTCATTGTTTCGTTTTTGCGATTTTTCAAATTTCCCCTTCATTCGTTCGTGCTGCATTCTTGTGTTTTCGAAGGCTTTTTCTTCCTCCAACCCTCATTTTCAGATAAAGGTTAGCTCTTTCTGTAACATGCTTTTCTATTTGCATGCCTTTATTTTGTAGATAGGTTGGTTTGTAGACTTTAGTTCCGTATTCCTTCCCTTTAGAGACCGTATTTTTTATTTTTCTTTTCTTTTTCTCTTGTAGGTTTTTGTTACCTTTTTAAGAAAAAGAAATGGCTTCCGTAGATGTTCTTTCTCAGTGGGTTGATGTCACGGTCTTAGGGGAGAAACCCTTGGTCGATACTGAGTTTATCACCCACCTTCGTACTCGCCACAGAATTTGTACTTCTGAGGAGGATGAGCCAAAGTACGAGTTGGTAGTCCCGGGTCCAGAAGACCGGGTTTGCTTTGGGAGGGATTCCGAGGAGGTCCCTCATTTTTTCTATATGTATGAGGGCATGATTACCCGTTTTGGTGTTTTTCTTCCGTTTTCTGAATTTGAAATGGCTGTTTTGTGCCACTGTTGTGTTGCCCCTACCCAACTTCACCCCAACTCTTGGGGTTTTTTGAAAATTTATCAATTTATAAGTCACGCTTTGGACTTTCCGACTTCTTTGAGGATTTTCTTCTATATTTTCCACATGACTAAGCCCTTCAGTGGGTTAAATAACAAGCAGCAATGGGTGTCTTTCCGAGCCATACAAGGTCGGAGAATCTTCACCCTTTTTGACGAATCCTTCTATGACTTCAAAAATTATTTTTTCAAAGTGCTTCTGTAGAGGGTCACCACCCCTTTTTCTTAGATGAGAATTCTTCCCCTCGTTTTCCCCTCTATTGGTTGGAGGCCTCCCCCTGTAAGAAGTATGGTCTGGACGACCTAGACGAGGTGGAGGCGGCCATTGTGGGGTTTTTCCGAGAAGTGTGGGGGAGGGCCCCATACTTGGATACTAGAAAATTCCTCCAGGGATCGCCAACTTTTGTTCGGTCGCAACTAGGTAGTTTTTATACACGTATATACGTTTCTTATTTTCAACTTGTATCTGCCGACTTAAGGTTTGTCGACTTGTTGTTTTTGCTAATTGTTTCTTTTGCAGATATGGCAAGGAAGAATGCTCAAGAATCTTACCAAAGAGTTCAGGAGGCTAAGGCAAGATCTCGGGCTAGGACTGGTGGCACCAGGGCGATCGTCTCTCCTCCTCCTCCTCCTCAGAACGTGGGGACTCCTTCCTAGCCCATTGTGATTTCTTCTTCAGCTTTGTCTCGGCCACTCCCCTCCGCCCGACTTCTTTCTAAGCCAGAGAAGAAGAAGCGCAAGACTTTAAAGTCTGGCTCTACTTTTGATGGTGTGGTTAAGGCGGATGCTCTTGCATTCGTCCGAAAGAACATCTATCCTCATATAAGTATGGATGAAGTCTCTGTTCGGAACCACCTTACCACTCTGGCTGAGGAGAGTTTTAGGACGGCAGGTGTTTGTGGCAAGCTCTTGGATATTTTTTAGAAGACTCCTCTCAACTCTTTGGGGTTAACCTCGAAGGTTGAGGAGCTGGAAGGAAGGCTTCTTGCTTATCAAGAGCATGAGAGGGAGTTGAAGGAAGAGGTCGCTAAGCTGAAGGAGGAGAGAGATACCCTTCAGGAGAAGGAGAGTAAGTTGCAGGCCCAATGCAACATGGAGGCGGGTTTGAGGAAGGTAGCACAGGAGAGTTACCAGAGTTTATTTCAAGATCTTGTGTCTGTGAGGAAGGACTTGTTGAACTCTCGGAATGCATATGCTGAGTTGGAGGACTCTATTGTTGATGGCGCCGAGGAGGCTTGGAGGATCTTTAAGGAGCAGGTCGGAGTCATCGCTCCTGACTTGGATCTTTCTCCTTTGGACCCTGACAAAGTTGTTATCGACGGTGCCATAGTGGATCCCCCTGCTCCCGTGATCGTTTTCGAGTCAGAATTGAAGACTCGGGGGTAGAGGATTATTGAGTCCCCTCCTCGCTCGAAGGACGCTTCGGGTTCTTCCCAAGTTCCTCTGACTTCCTCTTCATCTCCTCTGGATGCCTCTCTTCCCGGTCCTGGTGGCGCTCCTCCTGACCCTGGTGGTGGTGATCCGTCTACTCCTCTGCAGAAATAACTTTATATGGCTATATGGGGGCTTGGCTTGTGAGTCCCCCCTTTTTTAAACTCTTTATATATTGTTTGTTGGTGGTGTTTGAACAATTTCTTTTGGCCTTTTAAGGCTGTTAACAAAATATTTAAAAAATACCCTTTTTTAATAAGAGTTTTAGGTTAACAAAATACCCTTTTTTGGATAAGGGTTTAAGTTACCTTATGCGTGCATGCTTTTCTAATTTTGATTTTTCGAAATCCCCTTGATCTTTTCCTGAAAACCTTTTCCCTTGGCTTGTCTGTTTTTTTTAGCCTTTTTGTTTTAGGACAGCCTTTGAACTTTTTCCTAGGTTTTTTCAATCTCTTTTTTGTTATTCCTTATACTCAACTTTGCTTTATTGAGTTCTTATGACTTAGGTTATTTTTGCGATGCGTTTTTCTTCTACTCGGTTTTTCATTCCGATTTACGGGTCGAAGTGTTTCCGAGTTTCTTACGATCAACTTTTACAACCTCTTTACACCGACTTGTACCTCGTCGTTTTATCCTGACGACCATCTAGGTCGGTTCATGGGATTTTCACGTTTTGTCGAGTTTAAGTCGGCACGTTTCGTAGAAAGAAAGAGAAAACAAAGAAGGAATTTATAAGAGATATTTGTAAGATGAAAAAGATCTTTATTAATTGGGGGAGGTACTCTATTGTTACTAAGGGTTTTTGACAATCTATTTCCCTTAGTCCCTACTATGATGCCTCGTTAAAAACCCTTCTCCAGAAAAAAACCCTTTTATTTTGGGAAAAAATCATGAAGTTGGGAAAAAGGGAGTTGACTATAATGAAATCTTTTCACCGGTTGTGAGAAGATCTTCTATTAAAACTGTTTTGAATTTGGCTGCAAGTCTTGATTTAGAGATATAGCAAATGGATGTGAAAACTGATTTTCTTCGTGGTAATCTTAAAAATGAAATTTACAAGCAACAAACTGAAGGTTTCATAGTAAAAGGTAAAGAGGATCATGTTTGCAAACTGAAGAAGAGTTTATATGGCTTGAAACAAGTTTCGAGACAATGGTACAAGAAGTTCGAGTCTGGTATGATAGACAAGGCTAAAGAAGACTACTTCTAATAATTGTGTATTTATTAAATAGTTTGCTAGTAATAATTTTATTATCCTTTTGATAGATGTTGATGACATGCTTATTGTTGGTCAAAATACTTCTATGATTAACACGTTGAAAAGACAACTTGCGATGTCATTTGCAATAAAGGATCTTGGGCTGATAAAGGTTATTCTTGGTATAAGAATCTAGTGTGATAGAGAGGAGAATAACTTTGGTTATCACAGGAGAAATATATTGAGACAATGTTGCATAGGTTCAACAAAGGCGTTAGTACTCTTTTTACTACAAATTTCAAATTGAGTTGCAAGCAAAATTCATCTAAAGAAGAGAAGAAAGATATAGAAAAAGTTTTATATGCATCAACCATGGGTGGTTTATTGTATGGTGTAGTGTGCACAAGGCCGAATATACCTTATGCTGTTGGTTGTATTAGCCGTTTTATTTTAAACTCAGGAAGATAGCATTAGAATACTGTAAAATGGATAATGAGATATTTTTGTAGAACTTCTAGCATGAAGTTGTATTATGAAAGTGAGAAGCCTATTCCATTTGGTTATACTGACTCAAACATAGCAGAATATATTAATTTTAGAAGGTCCATTTTAGGCTTCTTGATCAACTTTGAAGGTAGAGCTGTGTCTTGGCAATTTAGATTGTAAAAATATGTTGTTTTGTCCACTATCGAGGCCGAGTTTATTGTCATTACTGAAGCGTGCAAGGAGATGTTTTGGATTAAAAATTTTTTGAAAGAACTTGGATTTGCTCAAAAGAGGTACGTGTTATTTTGTGATAGTTAAAATGCTATATATCTTGGTAAAAACTCTATTTTTCATTCTCGGTCCAAACATATTGATGTGAGGTGTCATTAAGCATATGATGTTTTGAATGCTGAGTTGTTAGAACTTATGAAGGTTCACACTTATAAGAGTGATTCTGATATGATGACTAAGATCACCAAAGTGAAAGTTTGAAGTTTGTTGCTTAATCGCGGATTGGAGGTTAATTCTACATAGTTGTGAGGGGAAAATTTGTTGGGTTTTGGATTCCTTTCCTACGTGGAGAAAGACCCAAATGTTGGTATCAGGCCCATAGATAGTTGAAATTGCTAAGAATGTGCTAGGGTTGAAATGAGAGGTCTCATTTTTTAAAAAACACAAGCATTAAGAGAGAAAGGGAAGCGAGAATACTATCTACGTTTTTTAGCAGAGTAACAAACTTTAAACTTTCGTTTCTCGCTTATTCACCGTTGAATTCGCGTGAAATTTAGACTGCATATTCACTATATTTTGTTCTTCATTCTAAATAGTGGAGATTTCGATTGGAGGTCTACAGTTGAAAAAATCGAGCTCGGACAGAGGCTCTATTTTGTAATATCTTCGGCTTTTTGGTTCTTGTTTATGAGCTTTGAAGTTTGGGTTGTTATGGGTTGTTAGTAAGAAATTTAAAACTTAATAATAACAGTAAAAGTATTTAAGATATTAAAGCTCTCCTCTCTTTTTTTCTTTGGTGACACATCGTAACCATTGAGTTCTCCCTTTTTAATTTTTATTTATCTCATACTTTCATTATTATATTTCAATTGAACGCATCATATAATTGAATGATCATGAGAGAAGTTTGCCCTTTCATGCGAACCTAAAGTTCTTCCACTCTAGATTTATATTTATTGCCGTATAAGTAATCCTCAACATCCATCTATATTTCATTGTTAGAATTAGAATTGGTTTGACCTTCCAAAGTAAGTAAACCACGCATCTTACGAGAAAATTGATAAGAACTACCAATAATTGGTCTTGTAGGATTAATTCCCAGTTAATTGTATCCACATTCTATGGAATAGTGATATAGCATCAAACATGTATGAATTGTTCAAATAATGGAACACTAATTTTGCATAACCTTGCTAATAATTAGAATATAACATGATGTAAGTGAACTTAATTTAAAATAGAAAGTCATACCCTTTGATGACTATAATATGGTAGAAATACGACGTACATGTCCCTTAAAGCCACTGTTGGGACATCCTAGTTTAATAAAAAGACATTAAAAAATATAAAATAGTCAATCATAAAGATCTTAATAACTTTTAAGCTCTCTACGTATGCACGCTTCTTGTAAAATGGCTATATATTTAGTTCCTCAACTTCTTGAGGAATGAGGATTAGGACTTATTTGATTCTTTGACCGTAAATAAAAGGAAATTAGAAAAAGAAAAGCTTCCTCAATTGAAATGGGTATCTGCATATCCGCTGAATCTTCAGAGATTCATCACGAATCATCTAACTTAGCTACTGAAGAGAATGTAACAGTGTATGAATCTAGCAAGAATGTTAATTTAAGTAAGATTCACAGACTTTCTTCTATTCACTCTAAAAAGGGTAGCAAAGGACTTAACCAAGATGCTGCCACTCTTTGCCAGGTAATGGTTTATTATGTCGAACAAAATTTTTGCTTGATATATGTTCATTATTACAAGGCATTATAATAAAATCGTTGAAGATTTCTCTCTTTCTTTTTTCATCCTTAAGGGTTATGGCATGGAGGATGCAGCATTTTGCGGTGTTTTTGATGGGCACGGAAGGAATGGTCGCATAGTGAGCCAAATAGTAAACAAGCGTTTGTCTTCACTCATTCTGGACCAAAAGAATATGATAACTCATGCCAAGAATGATAACAATACCATATTGGAAGATGATGACTCGTGCACAAACAAGAATTTTCAAGAGTGGAAAGAAGCTATTCTTTGTGCTTTCAGGGTGATGGACATGGAGGTGAATCAACTAGAGAATCTAGATTTCTCTTGCAGTGGAACTACAGCTATAGTTGCTATAAGACAGGTAAACCATGAAACTATTGCAATATTTGCACTGCCTCTGTGGTCTCTTCTCTTGTACCTCAAAATTTGCTAATCATAACAACAAAACAGAGTGAAGATCTTATCATGGCTAACCTTGGTGACTCAAGAGCTGTCTTGGGGACAATTTGTGATGGTGAAATCATTCCCATTCAACTGACCACAGATATGAAGCCTGGATTACCTCGTAAGAGAGACTAATACTATGACCACTTTTTCCCATTCAAGCCTTAACCATACTAACAAGGATATCAAACATTCAAGTTTATGAGTATAATGAGTTCTCAAACTTGATAATTTTGCATACTAAGTATGTTATATTGACCCAATGCAGGTGAAGCAGATAGAATAAGAAGTTGTAATGGTCGTGTATTTGCTCTACATGAGGAACCACACATCCAAAGAGTATGGTTACCCAATGAGAACTCCCCAGGCCTAGCAATGTCTCGTGCTTTTGGAGATTTCATTCTTAAGGACCACGGTATCATTGCTATTCCGGAGATTTCGTTTCGCCCTCTAACATCAAGTGACCAATTTGTTGTGCTTGCAAGTGATGGGGTATGTGTTGTGTGACTAATGGTTTCTTGTGTGTATGAAGATTTAGAAAGGAAAAATAAAAGGGGGAGGGGGGAGGGAAAGAAAATCTATGGATGTTGATTTTCATTTTCATTTCACATTAGCATTATGGTTCAGAGGTTTCTTATCTTGTTGTAGGTGTGGGATGTGCTAAGCAACATCGAGGTTTGCTCGATCGTGTGGACGACAGAGAATGAAGCAGCGGCAGCTAAGGCAGTGGTGGAAGCAGCTACAGCTGCATGGAAAAGCAAATATCCTTCCTCCAAGGTAGACGACTGCACCGCAGTTTGCCTCTTCCTGCAGAAGAAACAAAGGAGCCTAGTATATGTAAAAACTGGAAATAATGTTAACTAACTTGCGCTATTGACAAAGGCCTTGCTATGATATAATGTGGAATCGCAAGCCTAGTTCAATGTGATATATTTATATACATGATACATCACTTAATGATAATAGTATGGAAAAGAAATTCAAACTCTGAAAGTGATTAGTACATCCTCAAAAAGTCCTCCAGTTCTTAGTTCATTATTTTTAATAGACCTCTTCGGAGACAAGGTTTCATATTAGACAAATGCAGCGTTTCATATTAGAGAATTGAAATCACTATACACCCAACATTTTTTTTAATTAAAAAAAGGGGAAAAAAAGAAAAGAGAATACTTAGCACGATTCTCTTTGAAGAAAAAAGGAATATACAAACGCTGCTCAATCTCTTGTAAGTTGTATAGCAAAAAGAAGTTGGGGAGGGGTGAAAAGCAGAACACAGAATGTAGTAGCAGTCCAAAAGGGGTATGAAAAAGAGGTGAAGTAGATCTCCAAAAACTTGCCATGTGATAAAGGGCTATTTACTTCCATAATCAGGTTGCATCTTTTTCTGGATCCTCTCCAAGCAGATCATCATCATACGAAACAGGGGTCCTTAACCTATCATGAATAATAGGGATAGGTTTCACTTCAGAAGTTGCTGCTGGTTCATGTTGATCTTGCATTTGGGAAGCAGGAAAGGCACTGCCTAAAACATTTCCCTCATCTCTGTCAGCAATCGGAAGGTTGATCCCTTCCGGAGGATCTATCTTCTTTGGCACAGGTGGTTGCTTAACGTATGGCTGCCTGAATTGCTTCTGCATCATTGTGCATAATGAGGAATGTCACAAATAGAAGTTACTACAAAGCCGATAACAACTTTTAAGAGTCTTGGACCTTGGCTATCAATTACTTTTTTTAAAAGAAAACTTATGAAAAAAGCGTGAGCACTAGAAATAAACATTAATGACACACCTCGAATTCCTTTACTTTTTTCATTATCTCTTTGTACACCTTTGGTTCTCGAACTTTAATGATGTTCCACAGTATGCCACCCCCTGTCCGGAATCGACTGCCATCAGCTGTTTTTTGGCCCCCACAAGCCTGAATTGCATCAACCTGTGACTTTCACATATCATTATGAAGTTTGTGGTGTATTGGTTTGGACAGATTCAAGATAGTAAAATTACAAGTTGGTTCTATAAGTCTGAAATTTAAGTAAGCAATGTCTCAGACAAAAAAAAAAAGAAAAAAAGGGCAGCCCGGTGCACAAACATCCCACGTTAACACACGCTTTGTATCAGTGGATAATTTTATGGGTTAAACCCATGAGATAGTATAAATAGAGGACATTGCCCAGCCATTGCTTGAAAGTACATACCCAATTATAATATAATATAATAATGTATAATGGCACTGTCAAAATATTGGGGGAAAAAAGGGAAGAAGAAGCAGACTAAGTTCATAGGTTATAGTATTCCAAAATTTCTGCCAAGTTTCCAACGCTTGAAGAAGCTAGAGTAGAAAAGACTGCAGACGTTAACCAGGGAGAAAAATACTAGATGACTTGCGATGTAAAAAATGAAATGATATTGAGATAACCATCAATGTGATATGATGTAATTTTTAGAGGAAATCGGATATAAATTTGGCTCTGAACTTCCTGTAAATTTAGGTGAGTAAAAATGATTTAGTTGATTGTCACTAGTTTCCCATCACCTTCACAACAAGGCTCGGTAAATCTTAATTTAGTTTAGACTGAAAAGTAAACGCATTCTCTACAGTCTACATGCATATAGATATCAACATAAATAAATGGATATCGACCTTCAAAATCAGTAAATAATGAAGTGGTTCACTCAAGAACAATGAGGCTCAAGCAGAGGAGAAGAAGGAGCAAACTAGCATCAGGAAGAAAATCTGCAATGTTATGGGAAAATTACACACATCAGAACTATGAATGGTTGTGTGATGCTTGAAAGAGTTGATAAGCATAGCAGCTTAAGACTTTTCCAAATCTGATGGAACCTTAACTCCCACCTTTCCTTGCAACAGGTGAGTAAGTTGCACCTACTCCCAAACATAGCTACATTTCCATTTAAGGAAGGGAGAAATTCAAAGGAAAACAAAACACAAAAATAGTAATTTATTCAAACTTTGAAGAACTTGAAATGCACATTTCAGAGAGTGACTAAAAGAACAGACCATTGTGGAAATCATCAAATAAGCTTGCACATGTGGCCAATACAGGTCAAGACATAAAACAAAGACAATTCTAAACAATATGTAAGATGTTGAAAACCATACACAATTTGGGTCGGAAAAGAAGGATTTAGAAGTATGAAACTAGTGGAAGCAAACAACTACACATGACAAGATTCAGAGAGAGAAATTTTGTGAAGGAGGCTGAAAACTCCAATACAAAGATATCATTAGAAATAAATCCTTGATTAGCTTTTGATGACAGAAAAACAATTGGGTTGGTAGACCCTCTGATTAGATATATCTTCTAGACTTCTAGTTGAATACTACCAAGTCACATGGTGCACTCTTAAGGACAAAAAAAGAAAGAACAAATGAAACTTGCTTTCTAAACCGACATGGAATGCATAACCTACCTCTTTGACGAGATCGCTTAGTGCAGAAACCCCAAGGCAACCTACAGCAGTGTATACCATATATTGTTTTTTCTCTTTCAAATGGCGACACACATCTATCACAAATCTGAAAAGCACACACAAATTCAATCATGTGGACAAGATGGCAGCAAAAACTTGTTAACAGCGATACAAACAAATCAAGCTTATCTACACATTAATTCGATTAAGTTTCAGGGACTATATTGAGGTTGGCATTAAAAAGGAGCAGTGACCAATGCTTCATTCTATAACTAAATGAAAATGAAGAGATGAAATCAAAAGCCTTAAATACATCATAAAACAATCCGAATTCTACTGGGTCATAAAGTTAAAATGAGTTCATGAAGATAATATTAAATTTCGCATTGGAGAAAATGATAAACCTGTTTATATCAATTGCCTTGTTGGACCCTGAAGCTTTCTTCTTTCTCTTATTCCTTTTCTTTTTAGCTCTAAGCCTGTGGTCTTTATTATGAGAGTCTTCATTTGCTTCATTGGTACCTCCAGCTTCACTTTGTCGCAAAGAATTCCGGGAATCAGGTTCCACCAACTCTCCTTCTTCAACATCAACCATTTCAACATCATCACCATCATCATAATCATTGTGAATGATATCTAGAATGTTCTCTCCACCTTCCATATCAAACAGATAACCTACACACAGGGTACCCAAACTGTTACTCATTTGAACATATCAACAAATAGATGGAGCGCAGAACATTCAGGTCAGTGATAACAACATAGGAACAGTAACAGTATTATGATAAGTGAAATAAACAACGAACTAAAATGCGAAAACCATAAAGTTACAGAGATGAAATAACTGAGCAGAGTAAAAAATGGAATGATGAGCTCTGGTCACCTTTGCTTTGCAGAGCGCCACTGTTGAGGAACGAACAGAATAGAAGAGTATTGCCGTAATGGCGTAGGTGCAAGAGTGGGCTAAATATATAATTGGGCTTAAATCATTTAACTTGGGTTGGTCTTCTCAGTTCTTATTTTGGGCTCATGAATATAAAATCACTACATAAAATATATACATACAAAAAGTGGGGCCCATATTTGGTGGTGGAATGTTAAATTTTGAATTTCACTTTAAATCTTTAAAGTGTTATTTCATAGGTAAAACTAAAAAAAATGAGAAAAAAACTATTTAAAGGTGAGATATCATATTTTATCTTTTAAAGTAAAAATTTAAAATTTACAGGATTTAAATTCGTTTCTATCATAAAATAGTATCTTTATATATGAAAAATATTAGAGACATAGAGAATTAAACAAATTTGGGTTAGTTGATTGATCTGTTTACTCATTTATTTAAGTAAATATCAGAAGTTTAAAATTGATAAGAGCTTTGTTGAGTTTAAATTTTAAATTTTTTAAATTAAATTTCAAATATTTTTATTTTTAAAAGTTTTAAATATTTTTTCTTATATTAAATGTTGTTTGCATAATGTTAATTATCAATACTTTTTACTTTTATATTTTATGAATAAATATTATTATAAATCAATTAAAACAGGGTGGAATTAGATAAAATATTAGAGGAGGGCAAAAAATATTTACACAATAAAATAAGACTAAAATAAAATTTTAAAAAAGACTAAACTGAAATTTACATATAATTTACATGTAAAAAATTAAAATTAGGGGTCATTGCCCCTTTTTTATGTATGTAGCTCCGCCCTGAATTAAAAGTGGTATATAGAGTGTTATTTTTAAATTAGTCAAATCTAAATTAAACTATTTTTTATTAGCCAAATTATAATATTTTATCATGAAAAAATCTTGTTCTATTCTATACAAAAAGTTTACCCTTTTTTAGTATGACAAAAAAAGATGAAAAGGCGTCAAAATAAGGATATTTCTAATATGAAAAGATGTTTGTGTGAAGAGAAGGAAAAGTAGTGTGTATAATATATTTTTTTAAAAATTAACAAAATAAAATAATATATTTAAAAAAAAACTTAATTATCTATAAAAATTAATCTTATATCTGGTCCCCATGCACAAAGAAATAAATCTGTTCTACATTAATAACCGTACTTAGTTTTTATTGCTATTGCTTTTAATGATTTGACCGGTAGTTTTTATAGTTTGACTGTTTGGTTAGTTCTTCATAATCAAGCCAAGAGAGTTTAGAAAAACCTTAAACTATAAATATAGTTATCTTAATTGAAAATCTTGAAAAACTCCATAATTTTTTTTGAAAAATAAGTCTGCCGATAGTTTCTTATATTCTCTTAACGTGAATTGAGCTGATAATCTATTTGTTTTATGCTTCGTCCTGTACTGATATACCAACGTATAATATTTTATCTGATTCGTGAAACAACAACCTCAGTCAGATGCGGTATCTTGACAGGACATGTGTTAGTTATCCATCAAGTGTAATTTTAGAATAATTAATTTCTGATATGCAAAGATATGCATTTTTGTGTGTGAGCAATTTGCCTGAATTCTGTTCAAGGATTAATATTTCGTTGTAAATGAGTTTAGAAGCAATCTGAAAAAGCTAAGCGAGGAAAGTATGAAAACTAAGTAAATCTTAATTAACGGAGCAAGTTGAAAATCTCTCACCATCAATATTGATTGCAATAAACTACCAAAAAGAATTGATTACAGTATATTGGATTGGACAGGAAGTAAGGATGAAAAGGGTGGCAGTCTGGCGGATACACAACTGCAACACAAAGTCAAACAAACAAACGTTGTAGATATCAATCGAGTGTATTATTTATATGATCAAATTATTGTAGTTTATCCTACGTTTAAGTCATTCTGTATCATCAAATATGTGTTGCTTTACTACCCATAAAAAAAAAGGTGAAGTCTCTGGTATGGATATATCAAAATATCTATACCTCTGATTCATACGTGTGTGAGTCCAATAAAAGACGCGTGTGTTCGTTTTTTATAACCTGTAAAATCAGTCATTTAAAAAAGTGCCACTGCAATAGCAGTGGGTCAGAAACTTTGTTCAGAAGTGATCTTGTGAGGACAGAAAGATTATTTGCTAATGTGATATTATTAATGGAATGTTGGGATAAAATTTTTTGGGCCATGGATTTCGTGGGCTTAACGAAATTTTAGCCAGATTGTTGGGCGTGAAGAATATAAGAGGAGAATTGTCTATGTTTTGAAACCCATAAGAAAAGGAGAAAAAATATAAAAGAAAAATAAGAGTGGAGTGAAGATCCAATAAGATTGAAAAACAGACATAGTGCTACATTAAAAATATGTGAACATTAAAAAAATAAAAAAATTATTAATTATAAATTTTATGTTTCTTAAGTATTTCATAATGCATTGGTGTCATATTTAAATTTTAATATTTTTATTTATTTTATTGAAAATTGAATGAACTAGAAGGTCAAAAATCTAATTAAATATTTTTCATCAATTAAGAGAGGTAATATATACCATTATACATAACATTCTTATTCTCGGTTAACAGAATTATTAAGAAATATTAACATACAAATAAAAAGTATTTTCAGTTTCATATTATCTATTTATTCTCAATATATTATTCTTGTTCCAATAAAATTTATAAAAAAATAATTCTATTAATTATGCCCATTAACATTGTTATTACAATAACAAATATTTTCGTTATATTCAATCATAAAATTCATTAAATTTGTTGGTAACTCTTAAAGCCTATATTTATTTGAGTAATGCTATAAGATTTTTTATGAATTAAGTCTAACTAACCTAACAATAAAATAAAAAAACGATATATAGCTTATAATATATTTTTGTCGTACTAATTCATATAAATTTATCATCATACCGAAATAAACACCTAATTTCATTATATTACTTCAAAGATTCATTCAAAATGGATGGCATAAATACCATTCAATTATATTTTTTTTACAGCGAATTTTGCTTTCATGTTTCCATAATCATCGCGTTGATTAAAAAATATCTCATTTACAATGAACATTATTTTATTTTAATATTGAATAATGGACCTTAGGAGTTATCAATAAATTTTATTTTATTTTATTATTTAATTTAGTTAGACTTAGTTTATAAAAAGACTTATAATATTACAAAAATAAATATAAATTTTAGGAGTTATTACATAAATAAATATAAATTTTAGGAGTTACCAATAAATTTAATAAACCTTATAATTAAAGAGAACAAAAATATTTGCTACTGTAATAACAATGGTAATGGGCATAATTAATAGAATTATTTTTTTATAAATTTTGTCGGAGGAAGAATAATATATTGAGAATAAATGGATAATACGAAATTAAAAATATTTCTTATTTTGCATGTTAACCGTTGTTAATAATTTTTAATAAAATAAATAAAAATATTAAAATTTAGATATGGCACCAATGCATTATAAAATACTTAAGAAATGTAAAATTTATAATTATTAAAATTTTTTTATTTTCTTAATGTTTACATATTTTCAATGTAGCACTATGCCACTGTTTTTTAATTTTATTGAATCTTCACGTCACTCTTATTTTTCTTTTTTCTTCCTATTTCATTAAAATATTTTTTCTCCTTTCCTTATGGGTTTTAAAACATAGACAGTTCTCTTCCTATATTCTTCACCCCAACAAACTGGCCAAAATTTCCTTAAGCCCACGAAGTCCATGGCCCAAAAAATTTTATCCCTAAAATTCCATTAATAATAACACATTAACAAATAATCCTCCTGCCCTCACAAGACCACTTCTGAACAAAGTTTCTGACCCACTGCTATTGCAGTGGCACTCTTTTAAAGGAGTGATTTTGCAGGTTATCGATAGCGAACACGCGTCTCTTATTAGACTCATACACGTATGATCCAGAGGTATAGATATTTTGATATATCCATACCAGAGACTTCACCAAAAAAAAAGGGTATTGCTTTAACTTTGAAAGTCAGCATGAATCACTTAAAAAACAGGGGGGAAAAGACTAAAGAAAAAGAAAAAAGGGATACAATAATGTTAATTTTATTGAACTCCATATATATGCGATAATTAAAAAGACGTGAAACAATGAAATTAAACTCTTACTAAAAAATGAGAAAATAATATTCAAATCATATTTAAATTAAGAGGTAAATATTAAATTGGTATATGAAATATTAAGATACTGATAAAATGGTATCTGACTTTTTTTATTAACACAATAGTTCTTGAAATATTTTGAAATTTGACAAAATTACTCAACTGCAAAAGAATGATGTCATAATAAACGAAAAACGCTAATGTAGCCATAGAAAAAAAGCTCTAATGATGGCAAAAAACTCAAGTGACATTTCTGACAACCTCCTTCTTCTTCTTCGTATTCGCTACTTTTTCTTTAACACGCCGATGTATCCCCTTTCACCACTGTCATGGCACACCATTATGTCCCTTTCTGCCGTGGCAGTACCTCACCCGCCGTGTTCTCGTGTTCGCTGCTTCTTCTTCTTCAATACGCCATTGCCTACCCTCCGTCATGGCAGTATCTTACTGTTGCACCCATTCCGTCATGGCAAAGAAGAAGAAGAAGTGTCCTCTCCGCCATGACAACACCTCATCCCCTTCCGCCATAGCAAAGAAGAAGAAGACCATAAATGTCTCTGCCATCATCAAAGCTCTCTTCCAACCGTCACATCAACATTTTTCGTTCACTGTGACATCACGGTTGGGTGACTTTGTCAAATTTTAAAATCTTTCGAGGACTATTTTGTCAATAACAAAAGTCAAATGCCATTTTATCATGCCAGAATCATTCAAATACCAATTTAGTATTTATCTCTTAACTTAAAAATAGTTTAAAACGAGAAGCTTGATAAAATAAAAATTTAAGAGTTTAATCATTTTAGAAAAACTTCATTTTAAACATGGAAATTCTAAGATTTTCTTAGTTCCTCAAATCATCTATGTTAAATCATCAAGAAAGAGATACTTGAGAGCGCGAAAATATACTTGAATTCGTGAATATAATTGAGAGAGTTTGATTCTTTGATTTTTCTCAATCAAAGTCTTCTGTATTCCTAGTAAAACTGAATTGCAACTCTTTTGATGGAAAAAGAGCTACGAAGACGGTTATGATGTGTTGGACCAAAATTGTGAAGTCACTATTTATATTTGAGTGTGACACCCATTAAACCCTAAAATTAAAATAAAATAGTATTTTTTATTCTCGTTTAATTTTAAATCAAAAATAATAATGACTTATTTAATTCAACATTTATAACAATAAATGAGATCACCGTTATATAAGTCATTTAATGTAAAATAATTTAATTTGCGATTATAATTAAATATGTATTGCCCATAAATATATTAGAAAATAATAATTTCTTACAAATCTCCTACTTAGGCTATACATATATACTTTTCCGAGATAATCAAATCTTATAAACTTTATGCGTGCATGTTATTTCTTTTATTACTTTAATAATCTGGTCCGTCATATATCAGCTATGAAATTACTGCAACTTTTATCATATTAGTGTCGCAACGAAACTACGATAATCACCATATTAATATAATATACTCAACAAAATAGATCAAATTTAGATGAGAACATTCAGAAATTACATACGAAAATAATCTCATGCATGCTTATTTTTAACTAGTCAAACTTTAATAAATTTTATAAGATCACCGGCTAAAATAAAAACGACAGAAAATATTTATTTTCGTAAATTTATGTAAACCTTATGAGAATTTAAATGCACACTTTCACTGAAATAATATAGAAAAAGTATATTACTCTTTATAAAAAAACTTTTAGATGTTTAAAATATTTAGATTTATATAAAGAAAAAAAAGATGTATCATACTATCATACAGTAACAACACGAATTTATAAATTCAAAAACAGAAAAAATTTATATTTATCTCTATTTTTATTTATTAAGATTTTTAGTAATTAAATATTTATCGTGTTTAACAAATGTAAAAGTGATATTTTTATGATAGATGTAAATACCGAATGATTTCTCTAGGAATGAAAAATATTTTTTTCTGTAAAAAAAAAAAGGCAAAATGCAAGAAAGGTGAAAAAAGTGCGAGTAAGAGAAGGGAAAAAAGTTGGCAAAGGGTTTAATTATAAAACGTAAGCAACAAGGAACCCTTCAAATGTGGCAAGAAGCACTATTGAATAAACAAAAAACAAACCTTGGAANNNNCGAGACGTTACTTCGTCTCTTTCCTTAACAAACACCATCCTCATGATAATAATACACACGACAACATGAAATATTGAATTGGGGGAATAGTAATATATATATGAGGAAAGGGAGTAGTGCTCTCTTTCTTTATTCATCTCCTTCTTCTCCTCTCACCTAATCATCAAACCCCTTTCTCCCTCTCTTTCTTTTCCAGCCCAATGGGCCGTTCTCTCCTCTTTCTGCTCGCGGCCTTCTTCGCCGTCCTTGTCTCCGCCGTTCGAGACCCCATCGGAGAAGTTATCCGCCTTCCTTCCGAAGCTTCCAGATTCTTCAAAGCGCCTTCCGACGACGACGACAACGTGGAGGAAGGAACTCGCTGGGCCATTTTAATCGCTGGTTCCAATGGCTACTGGAATTACAGACATCAGGTACCGTCATTCTTATACTCCCGTTCTTTGAAGCTTCAATTTTTTGTCTTCTTATGATTTCCTTTCCTCAACGCTTTCCCTTGTCAGTATATTGTTCCTTCTTTGTTTGACTGTTTAGTATGAAATTGATGAACTGTTGCTTATCACTGTCCTTCGGTTTTCATATTGCTTTTCCTGTTCCACTGGTTCGTGGGCATCTTGTTTAGTTGACAGCATTTAGAATACTATTTTCTTTTATTTCAGTCTAGGTTAAAATCTGTATTTGATGCAGATTCTGCATTCGCCTCAGCTACTTGCACCTTAGATTCTAAAGATGAATTGTGAATAGTGGCCCTTGGAGGATCTAACGTCTATACTGCACTGAAACAAAAGCCTGCAATAATTGATAATTTGTGTTCCACGTATCAAAAAGAAACTGCTCTCTGTTTTGTTCTGGGTTTGGGTTGTTCAGTTTGGTCAACTTAATCTGTGGTCATTGGTGATTGGTCTATATAACTTGCTGATTCAGTTATTAGTACTAATTTACCATTTGGACTGTATTACTTGGTTTGTTTCACTGATGAGTGATGATTGATGAGGCTTCATCTTTTTTCAGGCTGATGTTTGTCATGCGTATCAATTACTGAGGAAAGGTGGTCTCAAAGAAGAAAACATCATTGTGTTTATGTATGATGACATTGCTTTCAATGAAGAGAACCCACGGCCCGGAGTCATCATTAACAGTCCACATGGAGATGATGTTTACAAAGGAGTCCCAAAGGTTTGAGATCTTGTTATCGCAAATCCTGATTCTGTTTGAAACTTAAAAAGTCTTCTGATATGAACTTTGTTATGATAGGATTATGTTGGTGGAGATGTTACTGTAAACAACTTTTTTGCTGCTATACTTGGAAATAAGTCAGCTCTTACAGGTGGCAGTGGGAAGGTTGTAGATAGTGGTCCCAATGATCATATATTTATATACTATAGTGATCATGGGGGTCCTGGGGTGCTTGGTAAGTAGCTCTGAATTCTTCCAAAGGGACTTTATGACGAAAATCATGGATTGTGTATGTGTTGATTGTATCCTTTTTCAGCATGGTACTATGGGTTGTCTTCTACTGGGGAGTATTACTTGCAAATAGTCTGTTTCCTGTAGCATTTTGGGTTTATTTGCTAACATGGAGTGAAACAGTGAAAGAAGTTATGTTCTGTTATCTGGTTATTTTTACTGTTAAAATTATCTTTTTAGTTTTTTTCTTTTTTTTTTTTTTTGTTTTTAGTGTGTCAGGAATGATAGAGAGAAAACTGAATTGATTGGACGTGATCCCTTTATTCCAGTCAAAATTGTCTTCATTTGTGATCCTTTTACTAAAATTTTGTTTTGCATCCTTACACAACACAACTCTTCTCATAACAATGATATCTGCTCTTTTGAAGCTCTTATATGGTCTAATATTTTGTGGGAACTGGGATGGATTTCAGGGATGCCTACTAGTCCTTACTTATATGCATCTGATCTGATCGAAGTCTTGAAGAAGAAGCATGCTTCTGGAACATATAAAAGCATGGTAAGTTACTTGCATACTAGACGTTGCTTGATTAATGTTTATATCAATCTTTGTTGAGATATTTCCCAATTCTTTGGATTTACATAATGCTGGTGCAGGTATTTTATCTTGAGGCATGTGAATCTGGAAGTATCTTTGAAGGCCTTCTTCCAGAAGGTCTGAATATCTATGCAACAACAGCCGCAAACGCAGAAGAAAGCAGTTGGGGAACATATTGCCCTGGGGAGAATCCTAGTCCTCCACCAGAATTTGGAACCTGTCTAGGTGACCTATACAGTGTTGCTTGGATGGAAGACAGGTATGAAAATAGCATATAGAATAAATAAATCTTTTTCCTGTGTAACTTGCTGACTCTAATTAATTATAAATTATATGAGAGCTATAATTAAATAAGGTTTATTGGGTGTGTTATCTGTTCCCAGACTATCACCATGAAGTGTTGAAAACAATTGATTGCTATGATGAGAGCATGTCAATATTAGGATTTTATATACCTTGTATTTGTAATTTGCTGAACGCATTTTGTTCTAGAAGGAAAAGGCAATCTTTTTCATCCCTCCTTTTTTACTGCACTTGGTCTTAGAAGAACATGTTTACTTTTATATGAGTAATGCTGCAAGTTCTTTTATGGTACTGATTCTTTGTTTTGTTCTCCTTACTCTTGAACAGTGCCATACACAATTTACGTACAGAAACTTTGCACCAACAATACCAATTGGTAAGATCCTATTGCTAGCTTAGTTGTTTTAGATAATCAACTAATATTAACTGGGGAATGTAGATTTATACCTTGGTTTCTTAAATGGAGGGGAGAAAATTTTGTTTGTTTTCACATTGCAAGTATTATTGGCCTAAAGATTTTCTGGTCTCAAAATTGTAGAATGTGTGCATGAATTGAGTGAGAAAAATTTTGTTATTCCTGTGTTCCCAGGTTAAAGAAAGGACTTCCAACGGAAATTCAATGTATGGCTCTCATGTGATGCAATATGGTGATATAGGGATTAGCAGTAATAATCTCTTCCTATATTTGGGCACAAATCCAGCTAATGAAAATTTTACGGTTATGGATAACAACTCCTTGAAGCTACCGTCAAAGACAGCAGTAAACCAACGTGATGCAGATCTTGTCCATTTCTGGGATAAGGTATCATTTTGTGAAATATTTTTACTTTATTCCTGTTCAAATTATTTCTTTGTTTTGTCCTCCTTATGCACCCAAATTTGAAAATGGAGCAGATTGAGTGGTAGATATATTTTTATCATCATACTAGCATTGAAATTTAATGAAGGATAGCATAATTTAGTATTGAACAATGAAGATATATGAGAATGGAAACATGCCAATACTCTTCACAATTTGGTATTGGGAGTTCAAGTCTAGCTTCTTGTCTGATACTTGGATTGTGATCCACCATTACCTGGAATGGGGCTTATCGTTGATTTATTGTAAGTACCAAAAAATTGAATGTTGTTTTGTTCCTGAACTTATGAAGCTTAACGCTGGGAATGGCTATTCCATTTGAGGTTACTCCATAGAATCTAGCACTCCTTGCCCTGAATGTGCCATTAGAGTAGATTCCATTAGCAAGATATTCTATGGCTGATTTAATTTGGTAAACCCTAGGAACTCTATGCTTCAGTTAGAACTTTAGATGAATTCCTGTTCTGTTTATAATGGTTTCCTCTAAACCGAATATGGGTTAGTTATTCGGATGCAGAACTTGAACTAGATTGGGAATGTTGGCATTAGAGTAATGTCTGAGTCTACACGATGAAATAAAGGTCATTATTTGTTGACACTTGACACTTATTTTCTGGTTTATCTACCTGTTGACATCATCATCTGTTTCTCATTTGCCAGTACCTCAAAGCTCCTGAGGGTTCTCCAAGGAAAGCTGCAGCAGAGAAACAAGTTATGGAAGCAATGTCTCACAGAATGCATATAGATAGCAGCGTCAAACTTATTGGAAAGCTCTTATTCGGCATTGAAAAAGGTCAAGAAATACTTAGCAGTGTTAGACCTTCTGGGGAGCCACTTGTTGATGACTGGGACTGCCTGAAATCACTGGTACTGTTTTCAATTATTCATTTTATGATTTTTGTTTTATTATTAATAATTCTATGATTCTTGTTACACCTGAATCTATTGTTGATGCAGGTTACGACTTTTGAGACGCATTGCGGATCGTTGTCTCAGTATGGAATGAAACACATGAGATCCTTTGCAAACTTCTGCAATGCAGGCATAAGGAGGGAGCAATTGGCTGATGCCTCAGCACATGCATGCACAAGTGTTCCATCCAATCCATGGAGTTCACTACACAGGGGTTTCAGTGCATAGTTCCGAGAATTTGCTCCATTAAAGACCACTGTTACAATTAAAATGAATATACAATATATACATTGGTGATGATTTCTCATATGCTAGTTTTGTAAATATACAAATGGGAGGATGGGAAGCGGGGAACCTCCTTTGATTGTGTGTCCGTTGTAATTAAGGCATTTTATTGAAGGAGGAATAGTGGACCATGAAGTTCCATTGGACCCTCCAGTATAATGTCATGCATCGATGCCAAGTTCCAAGATCATACAGTAACTGTTATTTGGTAAAATTTTAGTAGAATCTCCATGGTATGGTAAATATATTATATTTGGTCTAAATATTTTACTTTTGAATCTTTAAAAAATTACAATGCATTTTTTTAAACTTAGCAATGAGCCAATGACCCTTCGGTATTCCTAGTCTTGATAACTCAAATAATACAAACAAAAATAATAAAGTTTTGTCTCACTAAGTGAGGTCGGTTACATGAATCAAACAATGTCATTGAGCTCTATTATATATCATATCTACAGAGAGATCGTTTATATGTAGATCTCGTTTGACTATTTTATAGATGATCTTTTTAGGTTTTTTTTGTCTTTCATCTTTTATCCATCTTTCATCTCATCCACTTTTTTGATTGGGTGTTCTATTGGTCTTAGTCTCATGTCTAAATCAATTGAGACGTGATTTGTAAAATCCGGTTAATCAATGACCAATTAACCTATAAATTATAATTTATTCTAGAAAATTAAAAATATGATTTTTTTTATGGTTTAATATGATAGAGAAAATAAAAACAAGAATTTTGACATAAATTTTAAAAAAAATAACTTAAAATTAGATCGAACGGGTCAAACTGAGCCAACCGAACTCGTATTGGGCCCTTAGCCCAACCCAATCGGTGACTAAATGAAGTGCACAGCCCTTCCTTCCCCACCATAACATCAAACATGCTTAATAGGGGAGAAGGAGCATGAAACCCTTTTCCAAATTCACTTCAATCTTCAATTGATCATAACTTTTGATCCAGAGCTCTAATTGCGGCACCATTTGTGGCCACGCGTCCAGGGTGTCGAACTCTACAAAACCCACAACTTTATTTTTGAGGTAAGCCACGATTTCTTCTCTAAATTTCCAGCCTTTGATTTCAAAAATTTCGGGTAAAAAGTGTTTAGATTTTAAGTTTTTGATGTTATAGGATCCAATTAACTTGAGAGGAAGGTTTAATCTTGCCTCTTTGATCTTTGAGTAAGGTAAGATTTCAACCCTAAGCTAAATACTTGGAATTTTGTGATTTAGTGATTGAGTTATTGTGGTTGGATGTGATATTGTGGTTTAGGTAGTGTATATATGTGTATTGGAGCTTGATTGATGGTTTTAAAAAGATTTGGAGTGGAGCAATAAGCTTGAAAATCTATTGGTGAAGTTTTGGGACCTTGAAAGTGGATTTGGAAGTATTCCGGGTTGAACGGAAATCGGCCAAGATATGGTTTCGGATTCCTGTATCTAAAATGTAATGTAATATGAAAACTTAGACTAGCGACCCTAGGATAGGATTTTGAAATGTTGATGTAGTTGTTGGATGAATTGGATTGAGTTGAATATATGAATAATGGTTGAATGATTGTGAGTGGTGATAATTGTTGGTAAAGCATGTAAAGTTGTATGCGATATGGATTGATATGCTTAATTGTTGGTAAGGTTGAGGCTCTTGTTGGTGAGCATAATTTGGTGTGTGATATTGATATGTATATATATAGTGATTGATGAAATTGAATATTTATTTAGAAATTGAGATATGGAATGTTGATTATGAATTGAATTTATTGAATTGAGATTTGGTTAAAAGTGGAAGAATTGGTGGGTTGAGGATTGAATGAGAAGTTGAAAAGTGTTTGATGTTGAATGGCTGAGTTTTGGTTGGTTTTAAATGAATTTGGAGGTGTGTGTTTTGGAAAATTGGAAGTTTGTGAACTTTTGAAAAAATAAATTTTTGATTAATTTTAACGGATCATATCTTGAGCTACTATTTTTTAAATTTAATGCTTTTTGTATCAAATGAAAGATAATTTGACAAGCTTTAAAATGGTTCAAATTTGGTGGAAATATGAATTCTGTGAAAAGAGATATGATCGTTAAAAGTTGGTGTCTGAAATCTAAATTCTGTAAATGCTGCAAAATTTGTGATTTTTGGTATGTGTGCACACGCACAGCCTTGTACGCACGCACACACAGGGATATGGCTACGTCTGGGAGCGCTAGCACGCTTTGTGCACACATACAACCAACGAAGTTTTGCAAGCTGTACGCACGCACAGCCTTGTGCGCGCGCACACGTTGGGAAGTCTAATCTGTTGAGGGCGTTCGCACGCCTTGTGCGAGCAAACAGAATTGAAAAATTTTACACCTATGCGTATGCACACATTTTGAAAATCCTTCTGGGCATGTGCACACACCCCCCTGTGCGTACGCACGCTGCCCTGTTTTCTTATAAAAAACTTGTTTTTAAATGTTTCACATTCCCAGCAAGCTTGTAATTTTCCGAGACCCTGTTTCAAGCTTCTAAACTCCCATTTTCATCCTTTAAGTCCTAAATCAATATAAAATGCCTAGTAATTGAGAAGAAGCTAGGGAAGGGGGTAATTTGTGGATGAAGAAAAGGGAAATATTGAGGAATTATGACTAATGATGATTGTATGAGTTGTTGAGGAGGATGGTGGGAGTGCTTTGTATGATATGAGTCGAATGGCTGTATGTGATAATGAATTTTTGGCTGGTTATGAATTATGATTTTAAGTCGGATGGCCGAGAAAAATGTTGATTTATGGTTGAGAATGAATGCATATATGCTGATTAATTGATGTTGTGATTATTGCACGTCCACCTATCTGAGATACGAGTTTTCCTGGGTGAAAGCAGTGGCTAGCCACCACGTGCTCCATGTTGAGACTCAATACTCTGCTGACCCTATGTCGTAAGTGTGGCCGGACACTGTGAAAGTTCCGGATGAGCTCGCCCCCGTGGATAAACACCAGTGAGGGTGTTGTATGTGAATTATGATTATGTTAGTGAATAACTCGAGTTGGGGATGTGCGACAGAGGAACAGTCCAATGGTTAGCTACCAGGACTTGTCGGGTTGGCTTTATAACTGACAGATGAGACTCATCAGTCACTAGGACAGGCATGCATCATATGCATTATATGTGATTTGTTTCGAATGCCTACTTGACTGCATAATTGCTTGCTAATTATCTAACTGCCGTATCTGCTTCCTATTTGTGCATTTCTATATTTGCCATAATTGTGTTTGCGATATCAAATTACTGGTGGCAGTTGAGAGGTTCGAAGGACTTAGAAAGGGGAGTTTTAGTTAGACAGAAGGTCCTTAGTTAGTTGCCTATTTTCTTTTCTCATGGTTTAGTTATGTTTATACACTTTGATTATGAATTGGGAGTTCCAGGATTGCCTTTGACTTCTCAGGACATTATATGTTAGATATTTGAGCATTGTTACCATGTTGAGAACCTCCGGTTCTCACCTATACGGATTTTGTGGTTTTCAGATGCAGGACGTGAGGCTCCTCGCTGAGGCATGTTGGAGACTTCTGTTTTAGCGAAGATCCTTAGCTCTCGGGATTTTAATATGTATGTATACTTCTATACTCGGACCGGTTCTCTTCGCAAACCGAGTCTCGAGCTTTGATATCTGTATTTTTGGTACTCTCTTGTATATATTCTCACGTTATCTTACCTTATCTATTTCGTTTACGTTATCGATCGGAGTGTTGCGCTTTTCAATTTAACGGTTTTTTATTTACCCATTTTTCTCTAAAGGCTCCTAGTTATAAACATCTTTCATATTACTATATGTACTAAATTTTATTTTAGAAGTCATACTACCTCGCAACCTCTGTTTTATGACTTAAGCATAAGACTCTGTGTGGTAGGGTGTTATACATTTTACCATCTTTTCCACAATAGGTGCTACCCCAACTCTCTCTCTTATATCTTTTATCCTTATTTTATCCAATCGCGTATGACCATTCATTCATCTCAACATCTTCATCTCTACCACACTTAACTTATGTTCGTGCTCCCTTTTGGCTACCCAACGTTCTATACGATAAAGCATAACTGGTCTGATAACAGTGCGATAAAATTTACTTTTAAGTTTTAAAGGCACTTTTTTTTATCACATATAAAACCAGACGCACTCCACCATTTTGACCAACCTGCTTGGATCCTATGATTTACATCCTGTTCAATCTCTCCATTATCATGAATGATGTACCTAAGATACTTAAAATTATTAACTTTTTGTAGGATGTTTTCTCCAATCTTTACTTCTGTATTAGAGTTTTCCCTTCGGCGGCCAAACTTATATTCCATATATTTCGTCTTGCTACGGCTTATGCGCAAACCATACACATCCAGAACTTTTCTCCATAAATCCAACTTTTTATTTAGGTCTTTTCTTGACTCTCCCGTAAAGACGATATCATCGGCAAAAAACATGCACCATGACACAGGCTCTTGGATATGCTCTGTGAGTCTTTTCAAGTATAATCTTATACCAATAGAAAATTTCTCTATTTCTGATATAAATAAAGAAATAAGTAGTTAACTACGAAAATTATTGAAGTCTCTATAAAAATGTCAAAAAGGGCCGAATTTTAAACGTCTAAATAATATAAATTTTTATAGTTTGATCCCTAAATAAATTTATTTTATTTATTTGTTTTTGTAATAAGTCTTTAGAATAACTCATCATTATAAATTCTACATTGAAAAAAAACAACTCATCATTAGTAAAATATTTATCGTGTGAATATTGAAAAGTTTCATAGTAATTTTTAAAATTGGTCGTTTGTACTGAAAAGTCTTTAAGATCCTAATTGCAATATAAACATTCTTAAGATTGAAAAAATTTCATTCCATTAGTCCCTCATTCTCTTTTTGTTGAGTTATTTCTTATTCTGTGAGTGACCCCTAACACATCATTTTCATGTTGGATTAAACGAAACAACTTTATTTTAGTTCTGATACTAAATACTTGGCAAAATAATGTTGTTTCACCTTAATGGTCATATATTTTCTTGTGGGGAATAAGATGTTTTGTGGTTCTAAAAGTTAAATAAAGTTATTTATCATGCATTTAGCGTCAAAACTAAAGTAATGTCTTTTCATCTAGTCCAATATAAAAGAGTATGTGCCAAATCACTCATAGCATGATGTAACTAACAAAAAGAAAGTAGGGATTAATATTGGTGAAGTTTTTTAATTTTGAGAATTTTTATGATGCAATTAAAATTTTAAAATTTTTTTTGGTGCAAATGGCAAATTTTAAAGATGACTTTAGAGTTTAATTCAAATATTAAGCTTTATGCTTGATATTGCAAGATCGAACTAATAGAGATTACTCCACCTATTTAACTATAAATATTTAATTTAATCAATATACAAATTGGATTAAATTTTTAAACTATAATAAAATTTTTAATAATCATTAAACTAACTATTGGACCTACATATTCATTAAATCGAATTTAAAATACATGTAAGCCCTAAAAATAGTTTAGTGGTGATAAAATTTGATGGGTAATTTTGAAATATGCAAACCTTTTGTTTTATATATATATAGGTTCAAATAATATAGATCTAACCTCGTGAAATTTGTTAAGTCGTGGAACACATAATTTATTGAGAGGAATAAGTATTTTTTTTATTCTCAAAATCTATGTTTAAAATTATATTTTTAATTATTTTTTTAAATTGTCCTTAATATTATAATTATTTTTAAAATAATTATTTTTTATCAAAACATTAATTTTTAAACTGAATTAGCCTTGATAAAAATGAAAAATTCACAACTCCTTTACCTCATCATCATCTTACTCCTTCTCCAAAATTCTATCTCTAACACATATACCACCACCGTCACTCCTCCATAATTATTCTTTCATCTTTGTTCTTCTCTTTTTCATCAACATCACTCTACTTTTTCTTATTACAATTAAGAATCTTGAAACTATAAATACTACCCCCAACAAGAAAAGGTTTCACAAACAGATTCTATTTGTCATATCATAAATGATTAATCAAATTAGGTGTTGAGTTTTCATTGACACATTTCAAAAAATTGATCTTTGTTTTTGTTAAGGTGATCGTTTAGGTAGCGTTTGGTAAGGAATACTAAAATTGAGAATGAGGGACTGCAACTTAATATTGTATTTAATGACTAAAGATTAGAATTAAAATTTTAGTTTCTGTCCCCAAAATTTTAGTTCCTTCAATACCTCCAGAAAGTGGAAACTCAGAAAACTAAAATTTTAAAGACGAAGACTGAAATTTAAATAACAATTTCTACCTAAAATACCCTAATTCCAAACTTGAAAATCCAACTCTACCCCTTTGGCCTTCTCCTTTCTCTGCACAGTGCACCCTCATCCAACTCTCTTCTCCGTCTTTGAAGCTCTACTCTCTCGCGTCCTTGCGCCTTCACTGCCGCTCATCTCTGAGGCTTCGCTGTTGCTCGTCCCTGCGCCTTTCTCGCCGCTCGTCCCTACCCTTTTGTTGCCGCTCGTCACTATACTATTTGAAGAAGAAAAGAGAGAAGGAGAAAGAGAGAATGGAAAAAGGGTATTCAAGTAATTTTGTTTGTTTTCGTCTCTATATTTATCTCAAACCAAACAAGATACTAAGACATAACATAGTCCTTTACACTTTACATCAAACCAATATTGGAATTTATTTCAATTTCTATTTTTTAGTCTTTGTCTCCAGTCTTTATCTCTCAATTTCAGTCTCTTCTCCAAACGCTACCTTATAATTAGAAGATTGCCAGGGAGAACAACAATGAGATAAAGAACTATTGGAATCTTCACATAAGAAGGAAGCTTTTGAGCAGAGGAATTGACCCTGCAACTTACAAGCCTCTCAATGATTCTTCTACAACTCACACGCCCATACTTCCAAACAACAAATAAAAACATTCTCACACTTCTCTTCCCCCATTTTTTCCCTCTACTATTCTCTTCTCTTGTGCTTTTGCAATCGAGAATCAGCAACCATGTCTTCTTTGGTCCTAAGATCCAGCAAGCCCAAGCTCATCTCTTCCAAGAAGTCTTTTCTTTCTAGAACCCTAAATCCATCCCACTGCCTCTCCTCTTCCTCAGATCGAATCCCTCTCTCCCCTCTTCCACCACACCAACTCTTACTCCCGCTTCCCTGGTACTTCCACCACAATTCCCTTGCCCCTTTCCCATTCTCTTTTTCTAATTGATTTTTATTTTGGAGATAACAGAATGATGACAATGAAAAAGAGAGTGAGGATGAAGATGAGAAAATTATGATAGAAGACACTGTTGCTTGGAATGCTAGAAATTAGAATTTATGAGTTGAATTTTTTTATTTTAGAACAACTAAAAATAAATAATTTGAATTCTTTTGAAAATTCTAATTTCCATTTTTTCTCATTTTCAAATTAGACCAAAAGGGTATTTGATTTCTAAATCAATTTTTACACCTTTCAAACAATGTAAAAAAAATCCTTATTTACAATTAATAAAATAACTTTGTCAAAAATAATATTATAAAAGAAAAAATTTAATTCATATAAAAGTTATTCTAAACTAAATAATTCAATTCTATTCTATTAATATATTATAGTAGGTAAAGTATTAAATTAGTCCCCTACGTTTGGGCCTAATCCTGTTTTGGTCTCTAACGTTTAAAGTGTCTTATTTGAATCCAAAAAATTTTTATTTAACTTCAATTTAGTCCTACCGTGAAGTCAATATTAAATAATTAACGTCACCATTCCACCAAACCTTAATGTCCTTCCCTGAAAAATAGGTACAAACTCGAGGGGTACAACATCAACAGCGGATGCATTACTGCGAGCCACTAGCCTTGATTCAAGCACATGGATAACATAGTTAAGAACTCGCCTTCCGCGAGAAAGTTCACCGGTCGCGACAAGGACAAGGTCATCATCACCTCTACTGCGGGGAAACCTTCTCGGTAACCAAAGAGTTTGGTTATATGAGTTTTCCATATCTGAAAATTGAGTTTTGTTAATTATTTAACATTGACTTCACAGCAAGACTATATTGAAATTAAATGAAACTTTTTTAGATTCAAATAGGACACTTTAAACTTTAGAAAACAAAACAAGATTAAGCCCAACATATGGGGCTAATTTAGTACTTTATCCTATTATCATGGTTCTGAAAATTAAACCGGACCGATTGGTTCAACCGGAATAACCGGGAACCGATCACCTAGCCGGTCCGAGTAACGTCAAAAACTGCCTAGCAAAAAACCGGTCGAACCGGTGGTTAACCGGTGAACCGTCAGAACCATCAGTTTTTTAGAAGATTTCCAGTTCAGGAGGGCTCCCTCAAAATTCAAACGGTGCCATTTTAAATTCTAAAAAAAAAATTCATAAAAACTAAAAAAAAAACCCTGATCCCCAACACACCCAACCCCATTCCTCTCTTCTCCTCACCTCTCTGAAACTGAACTGCAAATTTTAAATTGAAAGCACAAAGAACCCTAGCCCTCCAGCCACCGCAGCCACTGCGCCCCGCAGCCCCCAGAGCCTCGCAACCACGCTTCATTGTCATCGACGAACTCGTCTCATCTGGGTAGAGGCGTCGCATTCGGAAGCTCCGTCGCCATCGCAGGAGCTATGTCGCCGTTGTAGGAAGCTCCGTCGCCGTCCTAGGAAGCTGTGTTACCGTCGTAGGAAGCTTCCTCGCCGTCGTGTGGAAGCTCTATCGCCATCGTCTCCTATGTTCGAGCGCTCTCTCTTTCTCTTCGCCAGTGTCACTCCCTTTCCTCCTCGCCGCCGGTAAGCACTGTGGCTTGGATTTTGATAATACTATGTTCGCCGGTGTCGCATCCTCCTCCTCGTCTCCTCTGTTTGCTGGTTTTACTGTTACTAATTGAGTTGCTGATTTAGGGTTTGTCATTCTGAGTTACTGATTTTGTTAATTTGTGCTTATTTTGTTAAATTTTCTGGAAAGAATTTGTTGTCAGATATTGTGTTACTGATTTTGTGAATTTGTTATTTTATTCTGAGTTGCCCATGTTTATGAAACTTGTTCTTATTTTGTTAAATTTACTGGAAAGAATTTGTTATTGATCCTCAGATATTTGTGTTACTGATTCTGTGAATTTGTTATTTTATTCTGAGTTGCCAATGTTTATGAAATTCAACTTGATTATAATGATCCTCAGATTCTGAATTGCCCTTCTGTTGAATTTGGAGTCTGATTTCTGGACAGAACTTTTGTTGCTGTTGCATTTTTTTGGTTGATTGTAACCATTGTGAGTTGCTATTTATTTTATTTTATTTTATTTTTGTTGATTATAATTATTTTGAGTTGTTTATTAGAATGATTTTGGAATAATTTGATATTTTTTGGATTAAGTCTGAGTGGTTGTTAATTATGATTTGTGATGAAGAGTTTCTTTATTTTGGTTTTACAAAGCATGAAACCCAGAACTTCTCAGTTCTATTGGTAAAAAATTATAGGATGAATATATATGTTTAAAATTATATATGATTTTTTAATAATTTTTTTTAATATTTAATTAAACCGGTTGAATCTCGGTTGAACCAGTAAATTATTGAACCAATAACTTCACCGATTTATTGACCGGTCCGGTTCTCGCAACCTTGCCTATTATAGTCATTCTAAATCATAAAATTAAATTTCAAATAAAATGAATTCTTTTCTTAAAAAATATAATTATTTTTTTATATTAAATAATTTCTAAACAAATTTTAAATGTGTGCATGATTTTGGGAAAGAAAATGTCAAATGTAAAAGACGAAGAAAAACAGCAAGATCTCTTTAGTTTTTTAAAGAATATTTTGCTATTTAAAAATTATTGCCTCTAAAATAATGATTTTAATTCGAAATGCAACGTTGAGAATTATTTTAAATAAAAAAATTATAAACAATTTTAATTTTGACTATAAATTTTAGGGACTAAAAAAATATTTATTCTTTTTATTGAACAAAAGTTTTTTACTGTAAATTATATTGTTTTTATGATTAGGTGATATTATATTCAATATCTTTTAATTTGTCTTTTTCATACCAATTTTTTATGTTTATAAAATTATTAAATATCACATTTTCGTAATTATGATTCCATTTAAACTCAAAAAAAAATATAAGAATATTTTCTTTTCTCTGAAAATCAATCCAAACGCACTTTGATCTTATTAACAAAATTATATTTTATCTATTTATATATATTATCTCCTTCAAATATTAAGATTAATTTTTATCCAAATCGTTAGAATATTATTAGGATCAATTAGTAAATATTTATTAATTGATCCTAATCGATCCTAATAATATTCTAACACAAACTACATGGCTTAGGTGTAATGTTCTAATTATTTTTCCCCTCATTTCTATCTCATTCGTATTCTTCATATTTTTCAGTTCATAATTATCTATTTTTACCCAATAATTTTAATTTTTACTTGTAGTTCAACAAACTTACAATTATTATAAGAATTTTAAAATTATAATTACTAATTTATAAAATAAATAATAGAAGGTAATATAATATCTTACCACACAAAACCTTACGCTATAGTCGTAATTTAGAGGTGGTGAGACGTTACAACACTTAAAATAAAAATATGTGTATATATATAGTATTTAAATAAGTATAATGATAACTAAGAGCCTTAAAAAAAAGATAGGCCAAACATATGAATCATGTCGCACTCAAAAGCGTTAAGAATAGAAGTGTCGATACAGAAAACCAAAGATTCAAAATCAACCTCTAAGAGGGATATACAACTTAATATACAAAAATGGAGAATACATATAAACTAGGTACACAATATAACTTCCAAAATAAAATCTTCACTTCCCACAGAGAATCCAGCACGATCAGCGAGGTGCGTCACGTCTTGTATCTGAAAAACAGAGAATTTTCAAAACGGGTGAGAACCAAAAGGTTCCCAACTTGGTAATAGTTCCAAATAAAGATGATGTAAAACCATACGAACTCACTAGATAATCCTAAACTTCGACAAACAAGATCCAAGTCTAGGGTCATACTAATCCAAAATGGGGTAAACATACTACATACTTTTCTATGTTAATGATCCATAATCTCAAGTTCTCTCTAACGCTCCTCTCAGCCTTTCTCTTTTTAATTCAATACCGCAGAATTTCGGTATTGAATTCAGTAAATATTTAGCAGAAACAAACATAAGTAATAGGGTGCAAATACAATCAAGAGCAATTACATCATATATAACAAATAGCAGTTAAGCAGAGATATACTCATAGACAATCCAAGTACAACATGCATACTCAAACAATTTCACATAAATGCACATGATACATGTATGTCTTACTGGCCATGAGCTCACGTGTCAGTTACACTACCAGAACTCGACACATTCGGTAGCTAACTCGGACATCGTCTCTCTGATTGCGCATTTCCATGAGGCATATAATTCAGGGATTAGTGCCCTACCACCTATTATTGGATGCAAACATCTCCAGGGATTAGTGCCCTACCACCTTGCAAAACAGAAAGAACCATCGAACAAGTGGAATCTACCACCATTCTCGTTCTGGTATATCTCAGCTCAGTGTGCAAGCGTGATTTACCACCGTCCTTGTCACATCCTTGCCAAAAGTAAGTATTATTTCAATATGCAAGCGGATTATATCATTGACCTTGCCAGAATATAGTAATTCAGATCGTCATCAATTTTATCATTCATGTCTTTAATCATTTTTGTAATTAGCAGGTTCATTAACCACAATCTTTCATCAATTATCATTAACTTAGATTCTTCAATTCTCTATCTTATCCAAACATATCAGTTTAATCCATTCAATACATTCTCACTCGTTCCAGAGGCTAAAAACTAGTTAACGGACCTTAAACAGGGGTTACAGAGGTGAAAAAGTAGATTTGATAGGCAAAAACAGTTAAAATCAACATTTTCTGAAAAACAGGATAGTCGTGCGTACGCACGAGTTTCCTTTAGCGCATACACACGGAAACACATACGAAAAATATTCAATTCTGTAATGCAAGTCATACGTACGCATGGGTTGTGCATGCGGATGACTTGAAATGAGTAAAGAGCTAAGTTTTACCATTTACACATAAACCGTGGAATCCCTATCACAGTTTATAAAGAGACGGATTTACACATAAACCGTGAAACCCTACTACGGTTTATGAAGAACAACAACTCTATATATACTAACTAAAGCCAATTATTAAGAATAGTATTTTCACAATGTTTAATGAGGAGGAGAGTTTTTTACGCTAGTGCATTACTCTGGAAAAAATTCATAAAACCAAATAAGGTCTAATCCGGTCATGTAGATGCATATTCTGTTGCCCCTAATCTACTGCACCTAGTCTATTGTATCATGCAAAAAAATAATTTAGTTCTAATCAAATTTTAACAGATAAATCACTAAATTGTTAGTTATTTATAAATTAAATAATTGACTAATCAAAGTCTAACACATTAATTAGCGAAAAATTAATTCGATACCAAACAAACGGTACAAACAATCTTGATTTTCCATGATCTCACTCTGCTAGAGTATCATTGTTACCGAATTCTCTCCCAAATCCTCTCAATTCCAACTATTCACGCACTCAAGAATATAATCCATCCTTGGTCTCGTGATTTATGTACAAATTTAGCTATTCATAAACCATGATAGAGGTTTCACGATTCATGTGTAAATGATAAAATGTAATAGAAATTTTGTAGTTCAACCTAAAACACACATATAATGAGTTTAAAATGGTTGTATTTGCATAAATATAAATTTCAAATGTTTTATTTAAATATATTATTCTTAAAACAACTTATGAATTTATGAGAAAAAAATTGGAAATAAACCACGCACTTAACAAAAAGAAATATTAAAATAGTGTTTCTATATCAGAATATTATGTATAAGATATTAAAGATTTAAAATTTTACATATACGATAATAAACTAATATATTTTATAGTCATACTAAATAATATTTATTATTTTTAACTTGCACGGTAAAATGCAAATAAATGGGGAGGTGAAGATCTGGTCAATCCGTAGTTGCTTGCTAGATTCAAGTTAAGCTTTCATTATTTATACTATACCCATTCCAAGTCCCATCCACGTACACCCAACATCACAAACACAACTGTCTTCGAACCATACCCACAGTTACTAGGTCTAAGTCTTACATAACCGGTTCCTAGGTTCCAGTTTACCCCCAAAACAGGGTTAACTAACCCTAGTTAAGTTAAACATCCTGCACCCAGCCCAATAAATATCACTTCTGGTTCTGGGCGCGGTAATGGACTCATCTACTCAACTCAACTGAGACCCAAACAAGAAAAGAAAAGAAAATGAAATAAAATAATGTACAAAAATAAGTTGCAATTAATAATTGGGATCTGACGACTGAACTGATTCCGTCAAAGTACTTAACGCCGTAAGGAAACTCAAACATTAACTAACGGCGTTAAGGGGTGAGGGGAAGTATTGAAGTAACGGGTTTGAAATAGGGTGAACCGTGAATGGTTTAGGGTTGTGATAGATATGAGCCGTGAGATCGTTGATCTACGGTCACAAGTTGTGGGAGTGGACGGTTGGTGATAAGGAGTGTAGCACAATGATGTATATAAACATAAACCATGCTCCTCACCATTTTCGTTCTATCAGAAAAGAAACCAGAACAACCAGCTCCTTCTCTACCCTTTCCCCCTTCTTCTTCTTTGTCTTCTGTGTCTTTCTCATTATATTTATATATATATATATCTATCTCCTTCAAGCTAGTAGCGCTTTCTCTCGCCATTTTTTTCTGCTGAACACGGTGAATGTTGAGGATCTGCCACTTTTCTCAAATTGAATGAGGTCTACAATTTACAAGGCCTCAATTTCTCTTTTCGATTATGTCCTTTTGTTTATCTTCACGGTGAAGAAGCTCGTCTTTTGGATTGTTTTTTATTTTGTGTTGGTGGCTCATTTTTGTTTGCAGATGTATGTTCAGAGAGGATTTGCCGGATTATAGCAGAGTTTGATTTTGGAATTCTCAAGTGAATTAGATTTCCTTAGTTTCATTGATATATTCTAGCGTTCGTGAAGATTTTTCCCTTCTTAAGGTAGGGAATTGAGCCGGAGTTTTCTTCTCTTCCTTTTTTTTCCCCTTCTCTTCTCTGTGCTAAGTTGGTTTGTTTGCCATTTCTGGTGCATCTGCAGATACATATTTTTCTTGGAAAATCACGGATTTTGGAGCTCTGAACTTCGATAGTCCTGTATTACAGGGATGATCGTGGCCGACTTGATTTTACAGCCATAGTCGGAGACAGAAGCTCTGAAATGTCGCCATTATTTGGATTTTAGACATAGATTCGCATTTCTGCAGAGCCTAGGAACTGAAATCGGAAAGCTTTCTCCGTCTCATGCGACAGGGGAACCAGATTTAGGTGAGAAACTAAACAAAGTTAATCAGAGCTGGAACTGTGTGCGTTTGATTCTCCTCATCGCAACCTTGCAGCGGTGAATCCAATTTTGATGTTCGTTTCTATCTGCTAGCTATAGCTTCTCTGATTCATCTCTCTTTCTCTCCTTCCTTACGTTTTCTTCTTCTGCAGGAAATCGAAAACTCGCTTGTTTATTTTCTTCGGTTGCGGTAGTTCCAGAAGGAATTGATTGTTCATCAAGTGTAAGTTTACGGTGAGAGACATTGATTTTCATTACTCCTTTGCGGTTTCCTCGATCTCTTTTCCTCACTCCTATTTTGGTGGCTCTCTCTGTTTTCTTTCTTCTTATTCTTTAATATCAATTAATGGCTTGCAAAAATCTCTGGTCTCAGTTCCGTTTTCATTTTCCCCTTTTCTGTATTTACAACTTCTTCTTCCACCTCGTTGTTCGATTTTTCCACATTGTCTTGGTTTTCAAAATTGGGGGAAAACAATTCGAACTTGGAGGCTCCGATTTTCAATGTAAAACTGGATTACCAAAAATATTTCAATAATATCTGCGCCTCCCTCATGTGTTTGCCATCGTCCATCTTTCGATGCTGACTCAGTGAAGCTGTAAAAGATGCTCATATCTCACGCCTCACACAATTCTCATCTCTTTTATCCTTTTTCTATTCATTGGAAATCGTAGACACTTGGATGCACATCTCGTAGACTATTAAGTTCAAAATCAAAGCCAATCTCAATTGCTTACATGAAAAAAGATGTAGCAATGTATGATTTTGATAGCTTCTTGTCATAATATAAGAAATTACAGCGGTTACTTGACCTTTTCAATGGCACAGGTGGAACAACAAAGAGGAGATGGATAAAGAGTCTTCTTCAGTTGTTCGGAGCAGCAATAACAACGTTAACGGCGGAGGTGGGGAAGGGTCTTTGGTGTTGAGGGCGAGTTCCGATGGGACGAGGCACACAACGACGCCGGATTTGGTGTTACAGTGGGGGAACCGGAAAAGACTAAGGTGCATGAAGGTGCAGGTTAAGGACAAGGAGAAAGACGACTCTTCCGCACCGGTCCAGAGGACAACGGTTCGGGTGGATCGCCGGGTCGTTAGAACCGATAAAGACTCTTTAAATAAGCCCCCACTTGGTCTCAATAATAACAATATTACCCTCGCCAATAATAATCATAATCATCATCAAACTAACGGATATCCCAATCTCCGTCAACGCCCATCTTCGCCGCAGCAACGAATTCTCAGGTAACTGAATTGCCAATTACCATGCTCCTCCTCTGATTTCTTCTGCATTCAAATCTTCCTTCATATTAATAAGTGAACTGTAATTCTGTGTTTGAATTTAATGCCTGCTTTTTTATTCCCTTTTGATTATGACTGAAGAGAGTCTCAGATTCAGATGCGTTGTCCACGGCTTTAGATCTGAACGGGTACAATTTTAGAATGAAAAGAAAGAGTAACAAAAAGGAGAAATAAGAGATTTTTGTGTTTTATATTTTTCCTATGAAATTTATATTAATTTATGTACCAAAAATTTTTTAGAGCATGATTTATAGTTTCCTTTCTTTTTATTTTTTATTTTTTATTTTTTGTTGGCTTGATTAGTATCTTAAGTCTTAACCTATCTTGATGACAAGGGTAAGGTTCGTGTTGGTGGCGCACTGGCGCGTGGGCCATGCTCTTGCTTTTTCTATGTGAAATATAAATTAAAAAATTCAACGAGTCGGGGCTTGTATTGGGGACTTATCGTCCACATGTGTTGTGTAATTATTTTCAGCAAAGGATTTGTTTTCTTTTCTTGTTGTGGTTATCGATGAAAATATTCCATTACGAATTTTAATCTAGATTTGTTTTAATTTCTAATCAAGCATATGGAGGTGGTGTAAAATATGTTATCGGATAACTCTGTAGCAGTGAATAGTGTTTTCTCGGTTGTTCAATAGAAAACAAAAGTGGCATAGGTGGGAAAGCATGAGTTGAAAGAAACTGAAAGAGTAGTGCCAAGTAGTGGGGCAGGTTTGTGGAACTAACTATGCATGCATGTATGGTAGCACCTTTAAATCTTGTTTCGCTCCCCATTTCCGCCATAATTATTGGTGCGATGGCCGACTATATATGGTGATGGCAACTTGTGAGTCTCAAATGTCAGGCAAAGAATCACCGGCTTAAAAAATGTTTCCATAGTATTAAAAATTGGGCTGAGTTATTATTGTACCTAACTGGGCTGAATGATAAGCATTTATCATGACTAAGAGGCTTATATTTTGTCCACTCTCCAATTGGTCAGGTCCTTGCGGTTGCCTCATCCGAATTGAAGAATAAAGAGGAGCTCACGGTATGTGCGTGAGATCCCCTTCCTTTCTTCCTTTCAAATTATATTTGGACTTAGATATTATTACCTCTAAGTAAGGAAAATGCCCAACAGAGTTAGGATCAACGCCTTCAATATTTAGACACATTATATACAAATCTAGTTCATAATTGCCTTCTTTATACTCTTGCGTATTAGCGTGGTAATCGTTAACTAACAACTAACGACTCTAATAATCCCAATCAGGTAAATGTCAGAGTTCATGTTTGAAATTTCTTGGGTTCTGCTATTTTTCCGTTTTTATATTTCTCGTGTTTTATGCATATGATTCGCAAAATCTGCCTAAAATATATGTAGATAGTTTCTCCAGCTCTGTGAAATCTTCATCTGGTATTCATTTATTGTGGCAATTAAAGCTTTTCTCCGTTTATGATTCTTTTTTATGTATTTAACTATTTATTTATTTTCTTTTTTGGATACGCTACCTGTGTTTGATTGTTTTTCATGTAAGCATGTATATGATTGATGGAGTTATAGAAATTCTTCGATCTATCCTCCGGCATAGGTAGATAGATATGGAGAGGAATAGTGATTCTGCAAATTCTGGTTCTGGATCTACATCTACGATGCGGATTGGGGAAACAAAACCCCACCTTCCTTATCATATCAACAATTACTACAGACTCTGTTAGAAACATGGAATGGACATTTTCCTTCCACGTGTTTAGCAAAAAGTCCTTTTCTACTTTAGCCGTCGGATGAAGGGACCAGGTCTCAGATCCGGTCACTTCCATTTAACATCTCACCACGTAGCAATCTCCATCTTTGCTTTACCCAAAAGCACTCTAAGATCCAACGGCTCCAAATATCCCGCGGAACCAGCTGTACCCGTTATAGGGAATCACACACTCCTTCCTCCTCTCGATTCATTCTCTAAGGTCTCTCATCTCAAATATGAAATATCTCATGATCTAATCTATAAACCTTTTTTATTTCATTTCACTGCATTTAGGGAAAAAAAATAAATTAAACGACCCACCTTCAAAGCACAGCGCAACACTACACAAATACAAAGTCACGCAAGGGGCCAAATACCAGCCCATATTTTACGCCAAACCCGTCTAGATTCCAGCCCCCTCCCTATTCTCACCCTTCGATCTATATTAGATCGACCCCTCAAGGTTAATTTCGTAAACTCACTACTCCCCAGTTACTTTTCCACAATATTTTACTCCTAAACTACCTCCCAAATGCATCTTTATTTTTGCTATTTATTATATAGTCGCATGTGATGTGGATTCATGTTTCTTACGGTTAAGATAGTCACATAATTACCTTACATGTGAGTTTTGTTTCTGTTTTCTTGTAAATTTTAGGAACTCGGAGACTTCAAGTGCTATGAGAGGAGTAGTAGGAGGGCAGAGCAACGGGGGTGTTAGGGGAATTGCGTCGCCGGATAGGGGTGCGCACGATAAGAGGGGTACGCACAACAACAACAACCACCACCACCATCATCACCATAACGACAATAATAAGTCCGCTGCCTCATCGGATACTGCGCACGATAGCAAAAAGGGTGGGTCACCCTCCGGCAGCGGGGATGCGGTTCCGCAGGTGTGGCCACCTAAGTTCGTGATTGCCTTGACCAACAAGGAGAAGGAAGAAGATTTTTTCGCCATTAAGGGTACAAAGCTCCCTCAGAGACCCAAGAAGAGAGCTAAATTCATACAACGCACCCTCAATGTAAGAACTCTCCTTCTTCTGCTCTTAATTATTTCTATTTTTCCATTCTAATTTCCTCAAGTTCAATTATTATTTATTAACTTTGTCTTCCGTACGATATATTATATGCAACTTGATTCAATAATTTTATGTCTCTTTTTTGAAATAAAACTATATATAGTATAATTATCTGCAAAAATTGTCATGTAAGCAAGCATATAAAATATTAAAGTGGATATTGACACCAGCTAAAGTATATTTTAGTATGTGATTTTTGTTTTGTTTAATATTCTTTATTCCCTTTGTGCAAGTTAGTACGGGGGTGCCCCCGTTTTTGCTTTTGTATTTTATTCGGCCCCGTCGCTAGGAAAGCCATATATGGTTGGCAGCTGTGGAATTTGGGTACACGCGTCAGGGTGAGCTTGGTTCACACCGAATGGCCACCAAATATTTGTTAGGAAGCCTACTGGGAATTTAATTTGTGCTTCTTTGCCATTTTTTCAAAAGCAAATGACACGGCCTTGGAGCAGTGAGGGTGGGTGGCCGTTATCAATACCATAGTCCTGAAAATTAAAAAATGAAACTCTTTTCTAATTCTTTACATATTAATTTAGTATAAAATGCATTGAAACTATCGTTATTATTAAGTAGTAAAATGATTAAAAAATATTTAATTTAAGTAAAATAGTACAATTCATATGTGATAAAGTTATGAATTTAATGGTGATAATTTTTTATTCTATTATTTTACTAAATCATTTTGTTTTACGGAACTTTTTCTATTATTTATCTCGAGTATTAGTATTATTAAAGGCATAGTTGACCACTTGATGCGGATTTAACATTAACTTTAAATTGGGCCTCGTAGATTCGGCCAGCACGACTATTACTTTCAAGAATTGTATTTTTAAAAAAAGAAATGTTAAATATTTTTTTAACAGTTAAACTTGAATTTGTTTTTGGCGTACAATATGTTATACTGGGAATAATTTATATAAAGTAGGAACCGTGTTTTTTTTTTATAGTTATAAATTAAAGGTATTAATCCATAACATGAAAAAATCTCAATATGAAAAACAAAATATCTAATTATTAAAAATTATAATAAAAATATATTATGTTAATAATATAATAAAAAATATTTAGTTATAAAATAAAAAATGTTATTGTTAAATTTTATTCAAAAAGTGACTATGTTAATTTAAGAGGGCATTTTATCTCACAGAATTAAATTTTATTCAAAAAGTGACTATGCTAATTATATTTTATTCAAAAAAATATGTTACTGCATATTATTATTATTATTATTTAAGGCTACAGCTAGTCCTTTACATTTTAGGGGAAAAACGAAAATGGGACGACGAAGCTGTGTTTCGATGAGGTTATAGGGTTTCGTTGGGGCACGTGTGGAGGTTTGTACTTTGTAGGGTCTGGGTTATGGAGGGTGACCTTCGATGTTGGATGTATATGGCAGTAGTAAACGGGAATGGTGTGGTTGCCACTTGCCGTTGCCATACTGGATTTTGTATCACCCTGCGATTGGCATGAGTGTTGGCAGTGCCAGTTGTAGTCGACGAAAAGAATTATTTGGGCCTTTTTTGGTTGGGTAAAAAGATTAAGGTGAAACTTTATATGGATGGATGAAACTCATGCATAGTTTTACTGTCCGGGCTAAGTTTTCCACGCATTCGGAAGAATCATTAGCTAACCCCCTATCTGTTCGTATTTTCTTTCCGTTTATTTTTGCCTGCTGCATTATGAGTTGTGCTGTGAATTTACATTTGGGAATTTTGATCTATTGCAGCTGGTAAGTCCAGGAGCATGGCTGTCCGATCTTACCTTGGAACGGTACGAAGTTAGGGAGAAGAAGATTTCCAAAAAGGTAACGTCGTTGTAATTGAAAACCCCCCTCTTCCCCCTTCCTCCCTCGATTACCTGGAAAAAGGAAGATTCGTTGTATTGTATCTTCCATTATTTTCCTTTCCCCCTTTGGTTGCAGCTATAATATATTGTAATTTTCATTTTGGTGCAGAGACCTAGAGGGTTAAAAGCTATGAACAATGTGGAGTCTGACTCTGAATAGTGGGAAAAGCGTGTTGGAAGATGATAAGATGTTTTAGGTGACGTGAGGGTGCTTATGTTTGTTAAGGATGTAACAAATGTTGGGATATTGTAAAGCATGGCATCCCAGGTTGCATGCCAACAAAATCAAAGTCGAAATATAAATATTTTAGCCTTGTCTCTGCTTATTGTCTCCCCTTTCATGATGATGCTCTTCTATTCTGCTGTTTACTATTTTTGGAAGGCCTCGCTTTGCTTCGCAATTACGACTGATTGAAGGGTCCATCTCGTGCTGGAGGATGAGCATGTCGGAATAGTTTGTCGGGCTCAGCACCTTAAATTCAATTGACACTACCATAGTACGATTTCAAACCACGTCCTTGACTCGTGGGTTGTGCAACTATAATTGACATCTGAACAAAGGTTAACGATGATCTAATGGGAAAAGGTTTCTAGAAAGTAAACAACCATTGACGTTACTTTGTTTATTGAAAAACAAAGTTAGGATTTTAGAATACGCTTTGGTGTTATGCAAATGTTGCAAAAATTAAAATAATATTTACATAATATTTTTTTAATGATAATTTTTTAAAAATATTATTTAAAAATAAAAAATATTATTTTAATTTTAATAATATTTTCAAAATATTATAATTACTGTATCTTACTAGAAGGGAAAAAATGCTTCTTTCTTTTATATTTTCTTTGGTTCAGAAGTTAAAATCAAGTTGAAAGAATTTATTCCCACATTAGCGGTCCATAAGACAAAGAATCAGGATACTTTTTGTTTACTTATGCCTTTTCTGGTTGTGTAGTGATGTTGATTACTTGAATTTATTGGTGATAATGATGGTGATAACGTTGTGTTTGAGAACGAGTTTTTTTTTTTTTAATTTTGAAAAATATATATTTGGGGGTTTGAGGGTAAGAGGTGAGGAGAGAGAAGTGACAAGTGAGATTATTGACCAATTATTAGTTTTGTTATTTTCCAAAAGTTGTCGATTCACATAATAATCTATAGACTATAAGTATATGAAATAAAAATACTTCTCTTATTTTAAGTTTGAATAACTGAAGGAAGCTTTGTCATGGACAATCTAGAGAACGCTTATACAAGTATCCAACATTTATAAATCATTGTAAAGCACACAAAATTAAAATTAAAATTAAAATAAAAGTTACAATTGCTTTTAAATATCTCAAAGTTATGAATAGCCCAACATGGATGTTACTTACTTTCCACACTTGCAATTAAGAGGTTTAAATTTAAATTGATCTAAATTAAATTATTCATCTGATTTATTTAAATTAAAAATTTAGCAAAATCATATTATTTTAGATTTAATTAATTTTTTTATTAACCGTATGAATTAGGTCGGATTTCGAATCTATTTATCAAAATCAATCTAATCTAATACAAAGTGCACAATAAAATTTTATTTAAAATATATTTAGTTTGTTATACATTTTTATTTTACTCATATATTATTATTAGTTAATGAATATTTATGAATTTTAAAAAAATATTTTTTTTATTTTAACTAACTTATAATTTTATTTTTATTATTATATTATTGTTGATTTTGTAATATACTATTAACACTTATTATCTTTTTTTTTGTGTAAGGATTTACTATGTTATTGTTCTGATTTGATGTTAAAATACAAACTGCTTGAAATTGGATCGGATTGGACTAGATTTTCTAAAAAAAACAAATATATCGAATTCAAACTGCACTATAAGTAAAATTAGTGTTATGTCGATTTTTAGCAAATCTAGGTTAGTTTGATATCTAGTGATATGGGAGTGATTGAGTGAAACTTACTCATCTTTAAGAATTCTAGTTTTTAATTGTGCATCAAAGACTCTTGTTGGACTAATAATGAAAAGAAAAAACGTAGAAACAAAAGACAAAAACTACAAAATTTGAAATGGAAAAGATACAAGAGAAACAAAGTAAACAACTAAATTAAAAGGAAGCAATAAAATTGCCTTTGATGTGATCAAAGGATTTTAAGATTCGAATATATTGAAATTAAAGAACGAAAGAAAAGGACTTTGCAGAAAAAGTAAATCGCTGAAAAGAACATTTGTAAGGGAAATTAAAATGAAAAGTAAAGACTATAGAAGAAAGCTTGCAGAAAAAATGAACTCTGAGCAAGATCAAAAAGTCTCTGGGAATGTGATATTGTAAGAATTTTTTCTAAAAATGAATTCCAACTTCTATTCCTTCCAACCTATGTCTATTTATAGCCACTTTTAACCAATCAACATTCCTTCACGTGCTCCACATACAAGGAAATCAAACATAATTGTTCCTGCCACAAAAATAGTGTGATAACCGTCTTCAACTACCTCAATTATTAGTCTCCCCGTTGCTTCGATCACAAATCCTCATTTTCGATATGCATATTCAATCAACCTAGCCTACTCATTGATGATTTCTCTTCGATCACCTTGAGCACCTTCTCGACATAATCTAGACAAATGTCTTTGATTTGTTTATCATCAAATTTAAATTATTTTTAGCTAACAAATTTCTCCCTTGAATTGACAATTTTTTTTAAAACAAAGAATGTGCCGATTCAATAAAATTTATTTTTTATTTTAAAACATTTAAAAAAACAAAATCTAAACCCAAACGTTTGGAATTCCCAACTGACATCAAATTTTGAAAACCGTTTCACTTCGTCACTTCTATTAAATGTGTGTCCCATCATGTACACTTCTCCATTAATTTTAGGTGTTTCAACTCTCTTCAACTCAAAAATTACTTCAATTTCGTTTATAAATACCACTTTATCAACCTTTTAGAATCTTTTTCAGAAACTTCTTCATCACCAAAAATTATTTCACCTTTCAAATTCTGCACCTAAAAGCAAGAAACATCTTCTTCACATTCTTTTACTGTTTGTGAGACTTAAATTCATCTTCTTCATACCAGTGCAAAATTATTTCATCTTTCAAGTTCTGCATCTAAAAACAGAGCGCAACTTCTTCATACACCTCTCACTGTTCATAAAGCTCATCTCCATCTACTTCTCTTTTCAAGGTATGTTTCATATACTAGCTATATATATTTGGAACCATTAATTCTAATATATCCATTTCATAAAAGAATATTCTTATTTTACTCATCTTGTCACTGTGCATTTCCCATAATCACTATGGCCACTAGTAGTAAATCTTCTCCTTCCGCAAAAGGAAAAGAGACCATAGAGAAAAATCCCATGTATGAACCTTCGGATTATAACTCAAAATCATGATATTATTATTGAAGAGCCTATTGATGTTGCCAATTCAGAAAAAATCCTTTTTTCTTTCACTGTTGATAATCAAATGCATTGTTTTCTGAGTCCTTTGCTTCCTCCCTCAGAAATCGACCGAGTTCTCCCTTTTTTTCCTTCTTTCCCTGGTCAAGAGCTCCTAATAAAAAAAGGACATGTACATGGCTCCCTTCGATGACCATACAAAACTATTTTGAAACAACCCTAAGACAACTTCTTCGAAGAGTGTAAACTAGATAGCCTGGTTTGAAAAGATTGAACCAAAAAAGAAAGACTTTTGGGTCTGGCATGGCATATATGACTTGCTTCGATTATCACAATATCAACTTACGACTCACTATTGGATGATCGGAGCTACTTTGTACTTCTGGAGTCGGTTGACTAACAACTTTCACTTGCCATGTCGGATGATTAGTCCAACTCTTTTCGATGTAGTAGCTATTACAGGGTTAAATCCTTCTTGGATCGATATTACCTCGAACATGAAACTAGAAAAGAAATATAAAATCAATTGGAAGAGTTCTTCTTATGGAGAATTCATAAAAAATAACATGGGTCAAGGTAAAGATTCCGTTTCTGATGACGAGTATGTAGTCTTTTTATGTTTTTGGTTAAATGCTGTGGTTTTTGGTTCTCGAAGTGTCACTATACAAAGGCTTTATCAATTCCTTGGTGTCTTGATCCATGAAAGCAAATCACTTTTATATCTCTCGAAACTCCTTCTTGATAACTTATATGACGAGCTTGGCCAAATGGTAACAAGCCTTGAGAATCGAACTCCTCTCAGTACAGATGGACCATTTTGATTTTTTCAGATAAAGCTGGACAGTATAGCAGAAACCCGCCTCCTCCAAATAAGAAAAGAGTACATTCGGTGATCTTTCAACCAAATCTCTATTTCTTCTAAAAAAGGGATAAGTACTTTTTTCGTCCCCAAGGTCTGGGGTCAAAATTAAAATCGTCCCCGACCTTTTTTTCTTATTAAAATCATCCTCAACGTTACAAAACGTTATAAAATCATCCTTTTCCGAATTCTTGGACCAAAATACCCTCATCATCATCATTCTTCTCTTCACCTTCCTCACCCCACCACCTCCACTGCCACCAACATTACCACCACCACCACCACCACCAAACAACAGCAACAACACCAAACCAAGAAGCAGAAACAGAAAACTAGAAGGCAGT
>NC_029779.3:16755303-16756443 GCF_000817695.3 Arachis duranensis
TTATTTATTTTATTTTTATTTTATAATTTTTTAATAATAAAGGGTAATTTGGTTAAAAAAACAAAATTGAAGTAGAGAATGACGATTTTATAACGTTTTGTAACATTGAGGATGATTTTAATAAGAAAAAAAGGTCGGATATGATTTTAATTTTAATCCCAGACCTTGAGGACGAAAAAAATACTTATTACTAAAAAACAACAACCTCCATCTCTGTTCAATATTAAATAAATTTTTAAACTTAAATATGTTTTTAAATATTAATTTATTGATTTACATATTACTAAATCACATGTACATAATTCCTGACCATTCAAATAAACTTGAAACATAAAAGTATATTATTTTTCACATTTTTATAACTTAATTTTCTACACCTGATATATCAAAAAATACTAAACAAACTATAAATTATAAAATCAATATCCATAAAAAAATTAAAATCAAATTTTAAATATTAATATATTAATACCAACTATTAAATAAAAATGAATAGAATAATTTAAATTCATATAAGAATTAGTGACCTGCTCTTCATTCATATAACCGACTATGTGTCTATCTTCATTGAGTTGACTAATGTAAAAATCCTATGATTCTCATGGGTGCTGAGCATTATCTGTCATAATTGCTTTTCTTCTTTTACTTTCTTCTTTCAACCTTTTCACTCACTCCTTCAACCCTTTCACTATCATAGATGGTAAGAGAAATTTAACGCATTGTCACAGGCGAAGGGAGCGTTTATAAAGACTTGATTTCATGTCCTTTTTGCAGGCTTGTAGTGCGAAAATGAAATTCAAATTTTACCTTCATTTTTTCGCTGTGTACTTTTGCGATAATAGGAGAGGATTCTGCCGTGTCTTTGCAGGCCTCTATTACGGAAATAAAAGATCTTGTTTTACATTTAATTCGAAAATATAACTAAATGCACATAAAAAAAAAAAAATCTTATGTTCATTTTATATTTATGCAAAAACACAACTAAATACAAAAAATGATTAATTTTTGTATCTACATTTAAAAGTGGTAAATAATTAATTTTTTAATTTAAAAATAAAAAAAACGCATATACATGCATACATAACCAAAAGAAGGAGCAATGAGAGAAGGTGAGAGCAGGGGAGGGCCCTTAAGGGAAAA
>NC_029779.3:16756529-16759484 GCF_000817695.3 Arachis duranensis
GAGAGTGTCGTTTAGAGACAAAGTGGGGGTGGGGTGGCCAGGGGGGAGGGCGAGAAAATAGTTGCGTCCTTTGCTTTGGCAGGGACGTTAAGCGGGGTTAAAATAGCTATTGTGAAAGGGAAGTTATGCCACCATGTGTAACTTTTACTGAGGAGGCAAGGAATGCTCTAGCACAACCTTACAGAAATGATATTGTGATCAAGATATTGGATAAGTATTATAGTTGTTAGAAAGATAAGAAAGTAGAAAAAAAGATTTGTGTGTATTCAAGTTGTTTATTCAAGTTATCTAAAATAATACAATATAAAAGAGTATTTATAGGTACTAAGAGAATTATAATAATAAAGACGTAATCTCGTATAATGAATATTCAGATACAATATAAAAGAGTATTTATAAGTACTAAGAGAATTGTAATAATAAAGACGTATTCTCGTATAATGAATCTGAATATACTAAATAATACTAATTGATTCTAATTACATGGCGCTAATCCATAAACTCAGTTCTGTTTGGCGTACAAAGGGCGGTTATGATCTATTGGACGTAGGTTACGACTACTTCCTTGTGAAATTTAATTCAATAGAGGATAGAGTGAGAGTTATGCTAAGAGGCCCATGATTGATTGATAAGAACTCTGTTGCGGTGAAGTCTTGGACACAAGATTGGTTCAACGTTAGTGTGAAATTGAATCGCGAGGCTGCTTATTTGATGCTATCAAGAAGAGAATATGATGTGTATTGTAGAAGCAGTTGGAAAGCCCCGAAAAGATCAGCTGGGCAGAAGAGGAGAATTGGCTGTGAATTAGAAGCTTCGTGTCCCAAAAAAATACAAATTCTTGATATGACTCTGTCTTCACAACGTTATTCCTTCAGCAAATTTCAGATATAGTCGTGGTTTAGCTACTTGTAATATATGTCATAGATGTAACACTGTTCCTAAAACTCTTTTGCATTATACTCTCAGAAATTGTCCCAAGGCTAATATAATTTGGATTGCTTTAGGTCTCACTATAGCAAATATTAACCTATCCTTTTGGTTAAAGAACAGCTGCAAGTATGGTAATTTCTTTATCTTCTTCTCGGCTTTTTAGTGGATTTGGCGTGATAGGAATAATAAGCTTTTTAACTTTGAAGATCCTTGGAATGTGGGTAGGTGATTAGTTTGATTAGAGGGCCAACTAGGGAGTTGCATACTATTTGTACCAAGCATCATTTCTTAAGTCCTGCCTCTCTGTGGCTATTTTGGGTACCTCCCTCTATTAATGCTATTAAAATTAATTGTGAGGCTAGTCTTTGTAGTTAAAATGGTACTGCTCGTTTTGGTTGTATTATTTAAAATTCTGATAGATGTTGATTGAAGAGTTGTGATGATTTCATTATAACTGACAGTGTTCTTTAGGCTAAATTTTATGCTATTTAGAGGAGACTTGATGATGCTATGCAAGAGTGAAATTTGGTACACAAAGTCCAAGATATCTTGACATGTAACTGAAGAGCGAATATTTCTTTAATCTAGAGATCAGCCAATAGTGCGACTAACCTCATAACTAAAATTTTTTTATTAAGTATAGAATATTATGTGGAATACCTACAAACTCTAGTACTCTACTATGTGATTTGGCGTGTTTTTTTTGTTTATTTTTTCTTTTATCTTTAGTCACAGAAAAAATAACCAAAAGAAGAAAAGGAGAAACCTCGCATTCTGAAAATGGAGCTCATGCAAGATATATGACCGCTGACATGAAAAAAAAAAGTAGGAAAGACTTGTGATATTAATTTTTGAATGGAAAAATATAGGTAACAATGAAAATATTAAACAATGTGAATAATAGATATATCAAATGTTTATTTTACTAGGTGTACGGATGGTTATTTTAATATTAAGATTTAGATGGTTAATTTGGAGATGTAGTGTGTTTTTATTTGTTTGGTGGTTGTTCATGTTGTTCAAAATAGTCATGGTTATTTTAATATTAAAATTTAGATGGTTAATTTAGAGGTGTAGTGTGTTTTTATTTATTTGGTGGTTATTCATATTTTTCAAAATAGTCATTGTTTACCTGACACTTCTCTTTTTTTATTTTCATATAGAAAACTCTTCATGTTCGTTCCCTCCAAAATTCCAAATTGCAAATCTCATAATTAATTGAGATAGGCTTCTACTACTAATGTCTCTTAGCTAAATTCAACTGAAAAAAAAATATACACACTCAAAGCAACTTTTTTTTTTCAGTAGTTAAGTTTTCAATACCGTAATAATATATTTTCCTTCCTCTAATGAAAAGCGACGTGAAATATTGCCTAAGAATATGATCGCACCTATAATAATGATCATGATGCTAAGCTTCCTTATCATTAGGTTAGACTTGGTTATCTCATATAATTGAAATATATTCAATCCTCGATTTCATTCGCTCAATGCCAAAACAAATGCATCACCAAATTATATTAAGAATCGACGCCATTCGAATAAGAAAAATTCATTATGTACTAAAACAGTGAAGTCACAAATATCTCGTAATACTCTTCAAATCACAAAAATAATGCTATCCATAGAACAACACATAAGAAATCTCTGCACAGCAATACAATACGATAATCCACCCTGAAGAAGAAAATTAAGACGATAATCCACCATCTACAAGCTCAGATCCTGAGAGAAGATCCGAAGACGAGAGCAGCGGCGGCAGTAAAGATAGCGGCGACAAAGGACGGAGAGATGGCGGCGGCGGCAGAGGTAGGGCTGGGAGCCGGCGCATCAGCGGCGTGAGCAGCGCCGACGATGGCGACCAGCACCGCCATTGTGGCCATGACTGCGAGCTTAGTGGAAGCCATTGACGATGCTTTCTCTTTTTAGGATTTTAATTTGGACCACTGATTTTGAGAAGAGATTAGAGATATTATTTCAGCGAAGCTAAGTTTGAAGGAAAAAGTGTGTGTTCAGTGGTCATAT
>NC_029779.3:16759515-16847692 GCF_000817695.3 Arachis duranensis
CTGCCCGAATTTACAGTCTGGCCAATGAATATAGAGTGCCAGCTAATTCCGTTACTAATAATGCAAATTTTTCAATTTTTGTAACAGATTCTAGTTTGATATGACCGATGTGCAACGACGTTGTTTCGTTAATTCTTCATCTAAAGGCGAAGCCGGCTTCAATCCCACGAGGCTGCCACCCAGTTTATGCCCTAATAGAAATTAATTTTACGTAAAGTTGATAACTGTGAGAGACGTTAGATGAAAATTTAGTTAAATTATTAAACGATTCTCAATTATCAACTTTACATGAAGATAATTACACCTGAATTTTTATCTTATACCCCTTATTCTCACTATGATTCTGATCTGTAAACTTTTTTTTTAGTCGCAGTTATTTGTCATTATTACAGTAAGTAATATTACAAGTACAAGATTTTTCTTTATCAATAGTTGAATTTGATTTAAAAATAGATTTGTAAGTGTAATATTTTTCTAGTAGAATAGATATTAGGACTAATAAATCAAACTTTTCTAAAAAAATTAGTGTATGCCATACTATGGGTGTATTTGGTAAACACGTTGAGGAGGAGAGAAGTCCGTTTGAGCTTTTTAAAAGTTTCATTTTGGTGTTTGGTAATTTTTATCTTTTTAAACGCAAAATTGATTCCGCCTCTGAATCCACGTTTAGCAAAAGCTAAAATTTGCAGCTTCTGTGTTTCACGTTTATGGTTGCTAATTGCCATTAAAAAATTAGGTAAAAAATTTTTTTTTTTTTCATCAACCCTACTCTTTATTTTTTTTATAAGAATGATACCAGTAACTATTACCTTCACAGTCATTCTTTATAGTTCTTCCTACTTCATAATTTTGTTCGTTCCAAATTTTTTCATCAAAATCGTTTAGATTTGTTTCAATCACTCGCAAATTAAATATTTTAATTTTTTTTATTATTTTTAGTACTCATTTTCATATTTTAATTTTTATGTTTTTTTATTGTATTTTTTATTTATATTTTTTATTATATTTTTTATTTATATGATAAATTTTTTTATATTATTTGTATAGTGTTCTGATTTCTGATGTTATGTTTTTATATGAGCCTTTTTATTGTTTTTTATACTATTTTTTATATGTATATTTTTTATAAATTTTTTTATTTTTGTTTGACTTTGTTTATATGATTTTTTATTTATTTTATTGTATTTCTTTTATTCATATGATAAATATTGTTGATTTTTTTATAGTACTCTAATTTTTAGATATTTTATTAATTTTTATTATTTTTTTTGCATATGAATTTTTTTTTTCATCCTGCATTATATTTATATTGTGTATGAAATTTAAAAATTACTAAACATAAATTATATTAACACAAATTTACTTATCATCAAAATTAATTTTATAAAATCAATTTTATGCAAACTGTATTCCAAAGACATACTATAAAAAAAGTTACATTCCATAAAATGAAAGTGTAAGCCAGCGGTGGAATCATTTGATTTGAAAGACAGCAAGGAAAGGATGAGACACAGCCACACACAGGCATAGAGAATCGGCGTTTCTTCTTTCTTTATTTGATTTCCACACATGTTTTTATAAAAAATATTAGATGATCAATATTTTTTTATATTTATTGTGTTTAAATTAGAATATTATCTTAATAATAATTTTATAGTTGTATAAATAATTAAGAAATTTATAAAATTAGGTGCGCAATCATGCCCACTGCAATTTGGAGTTGTCGTCGGGGCCCACAATGTGAGGGTAGGCACAGACAGTAAGACACAAACCCTCGAAATCAAACCTTACGTAGTAAAATTAATTATATACCAAAAATTTTATAATTGGCAAATTAAATGATAAATTATGGTAAGCTCTTAATAAGCAACAAATTGAAAGATAAATTAGGTTATTAACCGGATACCGCTTGCAACTTTCAAACTTTTCAGGTCATTAGGAAATTATAATATCTCATTGGCAAAAACATTAGAAAAAATTTTGTGTACCTAAAACTTGTTTTAATTGTTGATTTTAATTAATATATATTATATATATTTTTTATAATTCAAATCGATAGTTAAGACAACTAAAATATCAATATTCTAGATACACTGGAAACTCTTCCAAAACATTATACATATACCATGTTCCATACCAATCAATCAATGAAATTGAAGTAAGCAACCTAAAACAAATAAAAAAAAAACAGCATATTCAACATATCAAATATAAAAATCACGAGGAATTTGTTTCTCTTGATGAGAGAAAAATGCGACGTCAAAACAATCATCTTCAGCAAAAGCATTGCCTAAAACACACTGTATACCTACACCTACGTACAGCACCTCCCATATGATATGATGAATTTTTGTAGCATCTAAGTTCCTTTCCTTTTTACACGGCATCTCTCAACTCGACGGATCAAAGACTAATCCATCGGTAATCGAAACTTCATTTAAGAATTTGCCGACGACCAATGAATTGCTGCATGCATAAAGCGAAATTCAAACACCAATACTTGCTTAAGTGAGCTAACCTCTTAACCAACTCAAATTGGTTTGTAGCAGCTTAGTCCTTATTCAAGGCTGTATACTTTCCAATGGTAGTGAGGTAGTGTAGTGATCTAGAACCCCAGGACCCTTGGTTCTATTTGTAACAGAGGTTCCAAAGCACTGGGAGCAAATTTTCTAGCAAAGAGAAAACAAACTGTAATGTTTCTGCCATTATAGAGGCATTTGTGACCTTCCCGAACTCTCTTGAAAAAGTCCAGTGTGATATCTGTTTTTCCAAATGTAGCAGGGTGAGCTCCACCCCTGGACCAGTCTACCCATGTTATGCTCCTATTTGCCAACAGATTTCCTGCTTGAATGGTTAGCATGGTGGGGAAGTAGTGCTCATCCACGTAACACGCTGGTCTACAAAATTGTTCGAATTTCGGATAAAATCTGGTGTCTTCAACAATGTTGATGGCAAGCCTTCGATTTATTTCGAACCACTGAGACCCTTTGCGCCACTCAGTGATATTCACAACTGGGGCCATGTTTTCATTATAGCGTCCTCTACCGTACGGACCAGGATCATCAAATGCACCAATGAAGCTGTACTTGGATTTCATTATGTAATGGTAGATGGCACTAAAACCATAGAGAGGGATGCATGATTCAGACAGAAGAATGAACCACTCGTTTGAGATGTCGAGCAATGCATTAGCAAGAAGTCTTCGTTCGGCATCACACATGCTCATCCTTCCCCACTCAGAGACCTGCACAGAGATGTCCATGTAGTGATTTAGATTCTTGATTGGAAATCATATATCAAATGCAAACCATGTCTCGAAGTTTATACGAAAACTCAGGGCTAAGCTGCTAAGGGGGGCAAAACATAGAATAGAAATTAAGCAAGAACAAAGAAAGGTACAAAATAAAAATCTAAAACTTTGAAGTGCAGAAGTTTGCAACCACTTATGCAGTAACTTCTTTCTTGCTTTTGGTAGCAAAACTCAGAGATTCAAGAGACACGAGATATGATTCTTTTAGGTGGCATCTAAGTCCCTAATTGAATCAACTTAAATAGTGAATAGAAGTTGTGTGAAACTGCCACTCAGCATTATTTCATAATCCTAAGGAAACTAACCATCCAGCAAACATGTACAAGTATACACCTCTCCTTTACACATCAGATTTGCAGAGGCAATGTGCTCTACACATAACAACTCTGAATTTTGTTCATGTCTCTATATCCTATCCCAACTCAGTACTCATCTTCAAGCTATACAATTCACACTTTGAAGCATCCAATGAGTGCACCATACCCTAATAGCACCACTATTTCTCAGTAAAATTTACATATTAGAATGCTCATAATTGGATTGCAATTTAGAGATTGCCAAAGGTAACATCCCTGCATGATGTCCACACTATACATGCCCTCATTAGCCTCTTAATTATCATAGTTTGGCAAGCTTATATAGTAATCTAGTAAGACCAACAAAATTATCCATACCAACACCGGGCAAAATTCAAAAATAAAAAATATAAATAGTATAGAGTGCGCAGAACCTAATTTTCAGAAAAAATACATTCTAAGCAAAACCTTAAAACTGGTATAAAGATTTCTTTTGAAAAAATGAAGATTTTGAACTTCCCTGCAAAAATGAACAATGTATGCAAAGTGCAAACCACTAAACTAGCATTGATAATGCATTACCAACTGAAGACATGTATATTGTGGCAAAATGAACAAATCTCAACCAAAAATCCATACCTGGCTAGGGATTTGCCTGTTATAAAACGGAGATGAAGGAGGAAATGTAGCTTGATATGATGGCAGGGAATGAATATAGATGGAGTAAAGCCCTTCATGCCCCTTCAGAAACTTCTCCCAAAGAGGCGCGAGAGGCAACGGTCCCTTGGTCAGAAACATGAATGCAATCTTGGGAACTCTGGCAAAAGGATACTTCTTTATTCTTGGCACAAAGGAGGCTCTCCACAACAGTTCCTTATCACTCATATTGTGCATCAAGTTTGAGGGAGGCCTAATCCAATCCTCCAAACTAGTTGCCTCCTCATAACACGACCCGAAACCGGAGCTTCTTGCATTCATCACTAGGCTGTCCACACCCAAAAGCCTAACCGTGTATACAATGATGACCAAGAACACAACACATAGAACAGTAAACAGAACAAGTAGCCGGGGTGATCGCAGAGGCAAAACTTTGAATCGGTTGGTCCTGCTCAACACCCCTATCTCCTTTCCTTCTTCTAAGGACACCATGACCCTCGATTGCATCTTCCCAAAACAAAATCCTAGGTATCAATCAGCCTCAAACCTTAGGTAATCAATCCGTGATGAAAGTGGATTTTGACCAGTAACCAAAATAGCCGCAAATACAGATGCAAATCCAAATCCAGAGTCCTATTTACCATCCCACAATAAAGGTCTGAAATTTATCACAACATGGCTATCAAAGTTTCAAAATTTCTTCCATAACATAACCACCCTCACCTCGGCACTAGAATCTTCATATTGTAGATCTGAAAAGGGGCGCAAGAGTGAGGGGAATCAACTCTAAACATGTGATGTCGGAGAGACCAAGGTTGCATAGACTTGTAGCACGTGGGGTACTACTCTACGTCATAACTAACCATTAATCAAAGCTCTAAAGCAAAACCTCTCTGAAGACAACAATATAAGACAAAAGGAACAACCTTTTTCTATTAGTATTATTTTAATTACCTAGTCAGCTGAATCCGCAAAACGAATGGAGTTGGTGCAGCAGATTCTTCAAATCATCAAAGGGTTAGTATACAGAATAAACTGCAGATTCAGCAAAGCATGTAACGGAATGGATCAAGTGGGAGTAAGAAACAGAAGAGAAAGAAAGTGATGAGATGAAATGAGAGGATGAGTTTGGAAAAATGGAGAAGTTGCCACATCGCTGCCATGTAATAATGCAGCTACCACACCCATTCTTCAACCAACTCTCTCGCCTTCTTCATTTTTTTTCCTTTTTCCTAATTTTCTTATTAGTCTCCGCTAATCAATAGCAAAAACGTAATTTACACCCACCTCAGGAAGTTTTGTTTAATTTTCACCTATTTAGTATTTCCTGAGCTTTTAGTTGACACATATTTTCAAATTGATATTGACATGTTACAATCTTCTAGACGTTGTTCTTTGTTGTTAGTAACACGAGATATAGTTCTTTATCTTTTCAAGGTTGCATAGATTTTTGAGTAATATTTCCCCTATTTATCCAAAAACAAAAAATTGTGACAGGGGATATATTAACGCCTGAGATTGAGGTTTACTAATATTAACTAAGATAGACATGTGTAAGCAAAGAAATAACACGTATTTCGGGATAATTTAACTGTGATTTGAACCTGAAGGTAATGTTCATTTTTATTGGGTTGTATCCGATATTTTTTAATGTTGAGGTGTCTTGTCTGATGTCTCAGCGAGAAAGAGGTAGTATTTATAAGAGATTTTGATACTTAAATTAATAAAATTTTTAGATATTTTTTTAATAGATTTGAGTTCAAAAAATATCTAAGTGTCAGGTATTTATAATGGTGAATTGATTACTCTCTTTTGTTAGAAGGTTATTGAGATTTCCTTTCTACATTAATAAGAGATATTGTAGGAGTTAATTACTTATTTAGATAAATAGGATTAGACCTATGTCAACGTGTCCGACTTTTATGAGATTAGGTAATAATATAGATTTGGACATTATATGTAGAGTGTCAATTGAGATTTATTCATTTTGGGTTTGACTAAGTTGTAAGTCAGAGTATGAATAGTGTCCCTATTTGAGTCCGAACTTCTCTAGGTCAGTACAAACATTTCTAAGTCGATCTTGATCTTTTGTAGTTTTAATTTAGTCAAGTCAAATTTACCATTTGCTTTAGAGAGCAAGTCAGGTAATTGATGTGTTTTTAAATCTAGACGTTACGTCTTTTTGTAACCGTTTGCACGTCTTTTCGATTACATTGATAACCCTGCGTGCCATTAAATGAAAAAAAATTATCGTTTTGCTCCTAATAACTATATAAACATAATCTTTTTTATCTTTCTTCTTTTTTTATTTCGTCTTCTGAAAAATTTATTTTATTTCTCTCGAGACCTTTTCCTTTTTTTATTATGACTTCGTTTCCATTAATCTCTCTGCAAAATTTTTCTATCTTAAAAACTTGCTTCAAGTCTTTGCTCGTGTCAGTTTGTACTACTGCACGTATTTTTCTTGTCTTCTGCTCATCTTTAATATTGGTTTTTCTTTCTTTTTGTTCATTATTGCTGGATGATGTTTTTCGATGGGTAAAATTTTTTTTTTGATAGACGCTTTAGTTTATCAAAAATGGTCTAACCATAATTTTTTGTAATTGCATTTTCTTGATTTGCTGTTGTATGTAACTTTTGCTTACTCTTTGTAGTGGTAGATTTTTTTATTTATTATTTCTATAGATTATCCATTTGTCGTGATTTGTGTTGAATTATGGAATTTTATTTTGTTCTCAAATGGAGCTATTTTCTTTTTGAGTAATGGCTTCATTTCGTATTCTGATGGAGTGAATTGAATTTTTTAATTGTTGATGATGGTCCAACTTCTTTTGCTGTACCCGATTTTTGTAGTGACATAGCTTTATTTTTTTTTGATAGGTGTTCTGAGGGTTACCTGAAATGGTAATTTGGGTCTGAATGTGAGATCCAGACTCCTTTTGAGGCGGCGTCCGACTTCTACAAGTGCTGGAGTGTCGCTGTGCGAGTTTCTCGTGAGGAGGTGGGGGTGGTACCTGTAAGAGACTCCAATGTTTAAGTTAACATAAATTTTAGACAGGTTTTTAGTAGATTAAGACGTGAATATACCTGAGGGGTGTCAGTGTATTTATAGTATAATAGATAACCATCTTTTAGAGAATTGAAGTAATTTCACCTTTGTTGGTGGACTAGTGTTAAACCCGTGCGATGCACGGGCTTATATTTTAATTTCACATGATAAATAAAAAATAATATTTTATAATTATAATTTTTTCAAAGTTTAGTATAACATTATCATTGTCATTATATAATAAACGTATTTAATATGTTATTTTAACTTTATTCAAAGTAAAATACAAATGGAACAGTTTGAAGTTTATAATATTCTTGAGTTATAAAAAAAGAGACCTGAAAAAATAAGAACATATATAACTGTAATAGTAGCATGTTAATTTTACACTAAACTTTATATTATAAGACTAATAAAATTTATCAACAACCTAGTATTTTACTAACCTCATTAAAAAAGTAATTGGCATATGATGTTGTGTTCCATATTTACACATTTTATTTCAAGTCTAGAAGTATAGTTAATAAATTAGTTAATAAATATTTGTATAAAAATGCAAATCATAACATGTTACTAAAATGAAAATACTATTTTCTTATCTAAATATTATTAAAAACTTCGTTGAACGCGACATTTGTTATTGACGAGTTTGGATTACTGTCTTTATTTAGAATTAGAATGTTCAAGCCATTGCGACTCTTAATTCTTGACAAAATAACATAAAGTTGCCCATTGGTAAATACTGATTTTGGAAAGTAAAGTCCTACATGCGATAATGATTGACCACAGTGAAATACTTTGGTTTCAATATTTTTCTCCTCATATAGTATCCCGTCAACCAATAATGTCTAAGTTGCATTCTAAATATGATTTAGTTTGTTAACACTATTAGATATCAATAGCATCACAAACAGTTTTTTCAATTAATGACCAGACCTCGTTAATAGCTACAATGAATTTTCTATCGTCACATAGTAATCCCATAAAATAGAAAATATCTTGAAAGTTATGATATGTAATCCCATTAACTGTCCTAATAGACTCATATATTGTGCAACTTTTTTGAATAATTAACAAAATTCTTATATAATGGATATCATATGTACCCGGTGGAACATAGTTTAATCTCCCGATAAAATACTCTCTCTTGCGTGGATATCATTCCCTTTCTTCTATATTATAAACAAATTGATTTGAAAACTCAGCATACGTTAGAGTTTGACCTACTTCAAATTCTTTGTTAGCCTCCATCCATGTTAAGAACATCGTACCTTTCCCTTTCTCTGAATAAATTATTTTCTCAAGATTGTTATTGTCTTTAAAGATGATATTCTATTTTCTAGGTAAATAAAAGGTTAATCTCATAACTGAATATCATAAGTCAAAATTTTTCATACAGCCTCCCGTGTAGATAAATACCCACAATCATAAAATTATTTGATCTCATAATACATTTTTTTAAATATGTTTTATCATTTATATTTTTAATATTAACATACCAATAATAACATTTTAAATAAAAAGATAGAAAAAATATTTATTCACCGAAAATAATTTTTTTCTCAACAAATTAAAATCCTTCCAGCACAAAAAAAATTAATATTACAAAAATATTTATAACAAAATAAAATTAAAATAACAATTTAAATATAGAATACTAAAATAAATAAATTTAAATTTATAGAATAAAATCTTAAAATAAATCTAAATAAATAAATTTACATTGAAATTAATATTAAAAGTTTTAGATTTCGTTTTACTCATTTAATATGTGTAACTATTTATATTAAAAAAACTAATTATAACTTAAAAAATAACAACAAAAAAATTATACCAAATTATATACATATATATTTTATATTTTAAAATTTAAAAATTAACAAATTTAAAAAATTTTAAACACAATTTATAAATTATCTTTTATTAAAGAAATAGTTATAATTTAAAAATTAAAAATTAATTATTTATTTTATTTTATAAAGATAAAACTATGCAAAGTATTTTTTTAAAGTATGGTTATTTTTTATATTTTTGAAATTAATATATCAATAATAATATTTTAAATAAAAAGATAGAAAAAATATTTATTTAAAAAAATAATTTTTTAATAAATTAAAATCTTTCAAGTACAAACAATCTTTTTAACAAAATAAAATTAAAATAATAATTTAAATACAAAATAATAAAATATTCAAATATATAGAATAAAATGTTGAAACAAATTAAAATAAATAAACTTACAATGAATTTAATATTAAAATTCATAGATTTCATTTTACTCATTTATTATGTGTAAGTGTTTATATTTAAAAAATAATAATTGATTATTCATCATTGATTTTTCTTAGCAAATTCATGAATCGAGTCACAAAAGCCTTTTTAACTGAGACATGTATTTTTTTAAAAACTTTTTAAAAAAATTAATTATGAGAAAATAACTTAAAATTAAAAAGTAACAACTTAAACAAATAATAATAATTTATGATTTAAAAGAGTAATCTGTAAATAACTTAAAATTTAAAAAATAACAAACTAAGCAAATAACTTAAAATTTAAAAAATAACCACCTAAGCAAAATAACTTAAAATTTAAAAAATAACAACCTAAGCAAAACAACTTAAAGAAATAACTTAAGTTTAAAAAATAACAACCTCTTTTAAAGATGACGTTTTATTTCTATTTTCAAATTTAAGCTCTTATTATTTTGTTTTCGAACTTATTTCTTACTATTACTTGCTTTTTGTTGTTATCACTTTTAAATTGTTGATTTCATTATTAAACAACTATCTTAATTTTAAAATAATTTATAAATAACTTTGTTTAAATTAGTTCAATAATATTAAGATTTAAATATCTAACTACCTTGTTAATAAATTCGAAAACTAAATCTTTATTGATATTGATATCTAACAATCTACCCAAATAATTTATTATTTTTTTAAAATTAGTTTAATAATATTAAGATTTATATATCTAACTACTTTGCTAATAAACTAAAAAACTAAATCCTTATTATTATCTAGCAATCTAACCAAATAATCTATTAATTTATAAATAAAATTACAAAAATTTCTAATAACAATATTTAAGAAAATAATCTCGAAACCCAACATATTTTCTAATATTAACTAAATTTTTTTGTTTATTATTTCTATAGATTATCCATTTGTCGTGATTTGTGTTGAATTATGAAATTTTATTTTGTTCTCAAATAGAGCTATTTTCTTTTTGAGTAATGGCTTCATTTCATATTCTGATGGAGTGAATTGAATTTTTTTATTGTTGATGATGGTCCAACTTCTTTTGCTGTACCCGACTTTTGTAGTGACATAGCTTTATTTTGCTTTTTGATAGGTGTTTCGAGGGTTACCTGAAATAGTAATTTGGGTCTGAACGTGAAATCCAGACTCCTTTTGAGGCGGCGTCCGACTTCTACAAGTGCTGGAGTGCCGCTGTCCGAGTTCCTCGTGAGGAGGTGGGGGTGGTACCTGTAAGAGACTCCGATGTTTAAGTTAACAGAAATTTTAGACAGATGTATTATAGTAAAATAGATAACCACTTTTTGGAGAATTGAAGTAGTTTCACCTTTGTTGGCGGATAACCGTTCTCTTTATCTTAGGGGTTATTGAGATCTTCCTTCTAGATAAATAGAAGATATTTTAAAAGTCAGTTACATATGTAGATAAGTGGGATCGAACTCATGTTACTGTGTCCGACCTCTATGAGGTCGGGTAGGGGTAGATGGGAACGATGTTTATAGGTTGGGCTTTATTCATTTTTAACTTGGCTAAATTGTGGGCCAGTGCATGAACAAATGAACAATAGGTATAATTCTTTATGTCTCGTTCGATAATTCTCAACAATTTTCGTTAATGATTGATGATGACCAAATATATTTTGAAAATCTATCAATTTAGTTGCTAGGTATATTAGAAATAAGGTCTATGTAATTGAAAAAAAATAAAATTAATAAATTTTTATAAACATATATTAATTTTTAATTAGACATATCAGATATTATGTATGTTGTCAATTGACGTTTCACAACATCAATAGTTGACAGAAATTATTACTAGAATGACTAAGACAAATATAATTAATTTTTTATTTTTAATGGGCTAATTTAATTGAAAAAATTTTTCAAAAATAAACTTAAAAAATATATCATCTTTCAAGAATTAATTTGATTATTAATCCAAATAATAAATTGTGTGATTATGAATTTTTTTTTAACTCTTAATATAATTTGTCATAATTTTATTTATCAGACCAATATATAAACTAATCAATTTTATAAAATTTTTATGATTTTGTAATTTAAATCTTGTTATAATTTTATATTTATGTATTTAATTTATTTTTTAATTTTATGTAAAATTTAGAATTTTTTCTAGTGGGAGATCACTATAATTCTACGGTACTCGGTTTTATTCCTAAAATAAAAAAATTAAAAGAAAAAAAAAATCCCATATAGATGAGTATCAAAATTACTTTACCTGTTTACCATGTCTATCAAGCCTTTGTTATAGAGCATCCTTTACTTATTTTATTGGAAAATAATATTACTATATATTTTCTATTCAACTTACACACAATATTCTATTGGAAAGTTATCAGGTATGGCAATCTAAAAAAGAGACATATGGTATACTGTGTACGAATAGGTAGGCAATGAGAATTTTGTCTTATAGTGAAGGTTGAATAGACAAAATTATCCCTGGCAAAGTAAGTGAAATATCGTAATTGTCCTGCTTAGAATGGCAAAAAAGCCATGGCTGAAATAGAATGGCGTGAGGGCTTCGGCTTGGAGAGTTTTGTTGGGTAATGGGCATTCACACTCCAACCTTTATCCTGGGTGAAACTGAAAGGAATTAACAATTGAAGCCCTAACTAGTCGGCGACACAGACCTGCCGCCGGCAGTCACGTCAACCACCGTAGCCACATCAACCCCACAGTCCCGTCGCGTGTGGAAGTCCGGCACCGTCGCAGGAGCGTGAGGTCGTCTCATCTGTTGGAGGGCGCTCTCACTGTGTTCACCGTGCCTCTGTCAGCGCCACCGTGCGCAGTAACCGTCTCTTCTGTTCGTGCTTCCCTCCCGTGCGTGAGGTAGGTCTTCTCGTTTTCTCCATTTTGTAATTATTTTTTAATTGTGTAATCTAGAAAGAGTATTGGTATTTTCATTTTTGGGATTACTGGTTCTGAAATTTTTGTTTTCATATTTTAGTTACTATTGGTAATGGTGTCTTCGTTACAATGTTCATAAGCTTTGTGATGTTATATTCTAAGTTATCATAATCTGTGACTAGGAATCATTTAGTTTGGTTATTTACTTAACGTTGTACATGATTTTTGTTAGGTAGATTTTGAATTTTTTTTGTTGTGACTTGGAATCATTTGGTTTGCTTAATCTCACTGCGAGGCGACTCTGTCATCGTCATCTCTCCGGTAGGCTGATGCTTCTTCAGTGGCATCTATTTTTGTATTTCTTATGCTTCTTCAGTGGCATCTATTTTTCTATTTCTTTTTTAAGATTTTCTGGTTATAGTAGTCTTAGGTCTCTGCAACTTGGTATTGAACATTTTCCTGGGTTAGATACTTTGATGGTTGATAACTATGAGAAGTTAGAATTATCAACAAATTCGAAATTGAGGTAAAGGTTGTAGATTTTGTTTCTATGCCCAATTTGGTGACCTTGCCCATTGACTTTAAGGATGTATGAAGTCGTAACAGTATTTCTTGGTTTGAAGATGCATGAATCGTGTGGTGCTTCTTGTATGAGTTACAAATTAAAATTCTAAAACTTATTTCACGTGGATTGTTAAAGTGTTACATAGCTAAGGTACCTGAGTCATGTGACAAATAGATAAAGTTATAAACACAACCTGCTAATTAGCCAAATATGATAATAAGCTAATTAATTTTGTGAATTATTGTTAAGAGAAAAAAGGGGAACAGAGATTGGTTCTAAGAAGCACCCTTTTGTTGTCATCGCAAGTGTAATGAGCTTGCAATTTCGGTTTGGGCATGAAACTTAAGTAGCAGGCAAATAATAAACCAATCAAATAAAAGTCATGAAACTTTAGGAATAGTATTTGTTTCTTTTTTTTTCCCTCTTTAAAATGAAAGTAAGTCTTGTCTTCCAAGTTAATAATACATGAATACCTGTTGGAATATCAATGACTTTTAAATGAAGAAATTGAGAAAAAATATTTTTGACCAACTCAAAATAAAATTCATAAAACTTGGAAGTTTAATTATGGCACTTATATATAACAACATTGTATTAGAAATAGATTTTGCAACATTTATTAAGAGGGCCTAGCTTAACTAAAAATTTGAGGCTGAACTGAATATGAAGATTAAGAATGTAATTCCAATGCCTCCTGAATATCTACAATAATGGCTAGTTCAGGAAGCAACAAGACTCTAAGACCCACGTATTCATGTCTTCCATTGTGTCTGAATCTTAATGGAATGGGAAACTAATCAGTGTAGACACTAGACAATGACTAATCAAATTTTTAGCAGAAAGGCTAAACCTGTGCACTAATTAAGGGCCTCAAAATAAGCTCAACCTTCTTGATGGCCTCTTGAATTTGTTAAATCCATGTTTTGTATTAGTATATGTAGCCTTGACCTCATCTCTTATTCTGTTATTGAGAGTGACACATGCTTTTCTATAATGCACCAAACTTGCCTTCAATTCTTCAAATTCCCATTTTATCATCCTACTTCCATACACAGTATAAACCTTCAAAACAGAACTTTATGACTTTGATCCACTTGCTAGTTGGAAGTTTGAAACATGACATTATATCCGCGTATCCGCGTTATGTGTAGCTTAGTCACTAATTGCTGATTCAGAAAGCGAAATTATGGGAAAAGTTGCTGATTATGGGAATTTTTGTTGATTTTCTGATGCATTCATGTACTGAACAAAGCACTTTTACTGTTGCCGATGAAGCCAAAGTAACTCTAATTGTTACTTTTTTGTTGAATTAAGTAAAATAAAATTAATTTTCTGTGAGTATGGATTGATGGCATTTATATATTTTTTTGTTTGTGTTTGATCAGTTACTGAATTTAATAGTATTTGTTATGTGTGTATGTAATTATAGGTTGTTTTGTCTAGTCTTTTGTTTTTGTTATTTAAATATTTAAATATGATTTTATATTTAAATATTTAAATATCTTAGTTTGAGTTGAAACATTAATTTTATATTTCATAAAGATCATAGATTGTAATATAATTTGCACTTCTTGATGAGGACATCATCAATTATAAAAAATTATTTGGTCACTTGAATTATGGCCCCTAATTAATTAGTGTATCTCCGCCCATGCAGGAAACATCACTGGACATTGGCATGGATGAGGCGGCGTTTGGAATAAAATATTTAGATGGTGATGGTGACCTGGGCAATAATGTACGTGACAGTGGTTTAACAAGGCCGGAGGAGGTGATGGAGATGTTGTTTAACTCTCCTGATGAGGCTGCTCGTTTCTACGAACAGTATAGCCGAGGCAAGGGTTTTGCTATGCGTGTTGGTAAGAAGTTAAGAAATAAGAATGGGGACATCGTGCGATACACATATTTGTGCAATAGAGAAGGGTTTAGGCAAAAGAAGTGGGTGGAGTTGGAAGGAAGAAAGAGAGAGCACAAGGTGGTTACGCGATGTGGGTGCATGGCAGAGATGCATATCAAGCAAAATGGTCAGATGGGTAAATGGTATGTGTCAAGATTTGTAGATGACCACAATCACGAGCTCCTCCCTCCGAAGTTGGTGGAATACTTGCCTCCACATAGGAAGATGTCGGATGTGGACGTAGCCCACATGGATAGCTTACGGCAAGTTGGGATTTCGGTTCCTAAAATATATGAGTCGCTTGCAGCACAGGCTGGTGGCTTTGATCATATCCCATTCACAAAGAGAGATATGTACAACGAAGTGAGGCGCCAACGAGGCATGAGGAAGGGAGATGTCAATGCAACGATAAGGTACTTTGAGGCAGGTGCGAAGGCGGATGAGAAACTCTTTTGGAGGTGTCAGGTGAGTGCAGATCAGCATATGTGTGACCTGTTTTGGTGTGACGGGAGGAGTCAGGATGATTATAAAATTTTTGGTGATGTCCTTGCGTTTGATGCAACGTACGGGCGCAACAAATACAATCTACCGGTCATTATTTTCTCCGGGGTGAACCATCACAACCAGACGTGCGTCTTTGGGGCTGCCATGGTCTCTTGTGAAACCCAAGCAACTTATGTTTGGGTGTTGCAAAAGTTGTTGGAATGCATGGAGGGGAAGGCACCCAAGGCAGTAATAACAGACGGAGATCGTTCTATGCGAATGGCAATTAATGAAGTTTTTCCGGAAGCTCACCACAGGCTTTGTGCATGGCATCTACTAAAAAATGCCACAACAAATGTGTGCTTACCGCGGTTTACAACGTTATTTAGATATTGTATGCTTGCTGATATTGAGATAGAAGAGTTTGAACAGCATTGGGAGGCAATGTTGGATGAGTGTGGAGTCCGAGATGTAGAGTGGGTTCAGGATACATACAGGAAGAAATTATATTGGGCAACTGCATACATACGTGGTAGGTTCTTTGCCGGCATTAGGACGACATCGCGATGTGAATCGCTGCATGCAAAGCTAGGCAGGTTTGTGGAGAGGAGGTATGGGATACTCAACTTTGTGACGAACTTCCAGCGTTGTGTTGAGTTCCTCAGAGATAACGAGGATGAGATGGACTTTCGGTCCTCGTATGGGACCCCCGTACTGCAGACTCAGTTTCCGGAACTTGAGAAATCCGGAGCAATGAAGTATACCCGAGAGATATTTTCAAGGTTCCGTGAATCCTTGAAAAGGTGTGTTCGGATAACCGTTGTGGAAAGCCAGCCGTGTGAGGGCAGTACTATTTATGTGACCCAGAAGTATATGCGACCGGGAAGAAAGTGGAATGTTATGCATGTGTTGGCGTCGGATAAATATACATGCAGTTGCCAAAGAATGGAATCGTTTGGGCTACCTTGTGTGCATATACTCTCAGTTTTGGTTCGGTTAGACGTGGGTTCTCTTCCAGACACCTTGGTCTTAGAGAGGTGGACTAAGTCAGCCAAGTTCGGTTTGTATGATGATGTTGCTGGGCACAAAATAGTTGATATTGCTGCCCTGTACAGGATGCGGATGGGAACATTTTTGCAGCACTGCAAGCGTTTGGCTCGGCTTATTTGTAACAACGACGACTTATTCAAGTTGTATACAGAGCAGATAGTTCAGGAAGCAACTAATCTTGAAAGTATGAATGATTCGGGGAATAGTGTCGGCGTTGGTGGTGGCGGCAACAATGGTAGAGTACTAGATCCGATTGGGGTTCGTACCAAGGGCACCGGGCGTGGTAATGTACAGGTTGGGGCAAGGGGAGTGAAGCGTAGAAAGTGTAGCACGTGTGGGGTAGTCGGACATCGTCGAACTCGATGCCCAAATCGGGCGAACATGTCGGTGCCAAATAGCCAGGATGAGGTGCCGCAAATGGTGTCACAGTCTGCGGCGCGTGTAAGTAGTAAGGTCACTTTAGATTAATTACATGACACTAGTTGAGTTGACATAATGCTTTGTTCCATTTGCAGGCTGAATTTCCTCCTGTCAAGAATATAGGGGTGCAGGATTGCTATCGTCCATCAGCTACATAGATCAGAAAGGAAGATTTAATTTTTTGAATTTATAATCTAGTTTAGAAGTAGAGCATAACTCCACTGAGTTGTTAGATTAATTATTCCATTTCATGGTTTTAAATGCATCCTTTAGTGAGATGATGTTAGTTTATGAATTCAAATCCCATGCAAATTTATTTTCAGGGGGTGAAAGTCATGACTTGTAAGATGTAATCAATCATAATTGTTGAAAAAATTAGAATCGATGTGTTGGATATTGTTGTTTATGTTTTATGTTTGAAGTTTCTCACTCTTTGATTCCTTTTGGTATGTGAGCCATTATGTTTTTGTTAATTATCATTGTCAAGACCTTTATAGATTCCGTTGGATCATTTGAGAACAGGAAGCTGCTGTGGTTGATGGAAGATGTAGACGCCGTGAAGGAGGGTTTAAAGAAAAAAGATGCCCTGTTCAGAAATGTAGACACTTGGTTAATATGGAATTTAACTAGCAATTACCTTAGGAATAGTTGCTGTAAACTTTTCTGCATATACAGTTTAGAATATGAAAAGTTAGTATCCAAGGAAAAGCATGACTTTGAATGAATGTCCCTGGTATGCAATAATAATATTCTAAAGATGAATTGCCATCATTTTTGTTAGTAAGTGGGTATTAATAGAAGTGGTCAAAAGTAAATATTTGATGAAGTTCTATTACTTTATTTTAGTAATGCTTTTAAGTGAACTTGGCCGTATACTAACAAGTAAGGATTATGAAATAAATTAAAAAATCTTTTATGCTATTTTTTATGTTGTATATTTGTAGTACTCTAAGTACTCTTTTTTAGTATGCTATAATTTTTTACTACTATTAGTTTCTACGATTATTTTGTTTATTTAATTTACTTTACTTAATAGGATTAGGAAATCATATTAAAACTAGCATGCATCAATATATATAAAGGTTGTGGAGCTTTTCGGCCACATTGAAGAGGACAACTACAACTGGGCCATCCGGCCAAAGCATGCATGGCCCTATTATAGTTGCACCCTGTAGATCGTAAGCTTAGTAAGTAACATTAGTTTCTAATACACCACCTTAAGACACACCATTGCTCCTTAATCTACAACTAAGATTACCCTGCTACGCAGTAGGTACAAAGTTTTAATTAGTTATAATACTATAGGGCAAACAAGTTCTTCAAGGCAGGTCGCCATGGACATAGAGGCTGCCCCCACCATTAGATACGTATCTAGAATTCACAAAAGAGACTTCAATACTCTAGGAGCTTATGGCATGTGGATAATTGTGGGATCCTAGTCTTTGTTGGCCGTGATGTCACGCCATAGGTGCTCTGCCTTTGCTTCCACGAGTCCTCGAAAATGATTCTCTTCAGATTGGATGAGATATGCGGCTGTTCTCATTCTAACTGCAAGTGTGCTCGCCTGCATGAGTCCAAGTCAACACAAAGCATTGTTACTATCATTGTGTTGTAAGGTATATGTAAATTCTATGTAATAGATTATGAGCAAAAGGTGTAGCATAATCAATAATTGGCAGAAGCTTACCGGAGGACTAAAATCTTTGTGGAAAATCCTCCTTCCTGCTGCAGCCAGTACAAGCACCAAACAGCAGTTTCCTCACTATAGCGATGATTAGGGTCATAAAAATAAAGGTGATTAATTTGAAGAATGACTAGCTAGCTTCAGTTGTTCAAAAACTAAATTATGCACAATAAACCGATGATTTCAAAAAAAAAAAAAGATTTCTGCTAACCTTCCTAGCTCGCTGGGGATGTCCTTGGGATAGTTAAAATTTCCCCATGTAGAGGGATCGCAAGAGCCATGCTTGAAGTGCACAACATTCCTCTCCGTCATGAACAGTTTGCCTAAAGTGCGGCACTGCAACACAAGGACGAATTACATATGTTAGTGGGTAAGGATCGAAAGGCTTAGTGAAAAGGAATAACTTAATTGGTGTGCAAGTTACAATCCGTGTCATGTAGGTCTCGCGCCGGACTATGCTCTCATTGTCACGGCAAACGTCCAGCACATACACCTTCAATGCCTTAATATCTAAAAGCATTAGATACCACCCATCAGCAGGCTCCAGCACTGGGACAAAGACCTGAGAAAGGGTTTTTTAGATACATCAGATGGTGCAGCTAAGCCTTTCTTTTAAAATTATGGATGACGTGCAACAGCAAGTTTTCCTCTTGTAATGGTTATATCGTGGACTTCTTACATGATCAAGTTGGCTGGTCTCCGGCATCCACCTGTACTCATATTTGTTTTGTAGTTGCTTTATGGCAATCTCGCGTAAGACATCAGCTGCAAAATGAGACGGAAAGAACCACACACGTGGTGCTATGCTTTTGGAGCATCTCATGGATGCAAGCATACAGCAAGCATTGATAATCTACATTTAAGTGTTCACGTAACAAAGTCAAGGAACGTAAATAAACCTCACTCTCATGACATACAGGAAATGCAAATTCGTAAACTAGTCGTTGTTGGTTTATAGTTGTGGCTATGACAACTTACATCAGTGTGTGAAGTCCATGGCGGGATGAGAGAGAAGAACATTTCCCGCGGAATTTCAAATTCAGCAAAGTGGAAGAGTACCTCACTGCACTTTAACATGATCGGGTAAGATATTCCAAAGCGTTGGGTTGTATATATGTAGCAACATCAACTGAAACATAACTAAAAGGACATAACTAACCTATATTTTGCGTCGTCGGTAACCTTGGCAAAGACATAGGCAGCAAGCTTGGACTGCTCGATAGAGAGTCCTATGTCCAAAGTTGGTCTGAATTGCATGTCATGGCTCTGCGTCAATAAAGAGACATTATGGTAAAAGTCCCGTACTTTATAAGTCTTCACATGTTAATAAACAATGGGCAGAAAAAGTTGGAAAAAAGCTACCATGGGGACAGCCGGTACAACAAACTGCTGGGAGTTTCCAGAGGGGCCACGGTGGTGAGGACCAGGCCGTCGCAAGAGAGGCCGTCTACTCCCCGGCTTCCCACTCCGGGTCAGATTCGGTACTGTCAGCAGAGACCCGTCCAGGGTGGTCGATGTAGTCTGCTCTGTTTTGGCTAACTTATTTGGTTTGCCATCCGATGGTCCTGAGGCATACAGTCCCACGAGCCCAGTCGTCGGCTCGACCTGGTTCCACATAGCCTGGTCGATCATGTCCTGTATAACACAAAATGCGTATAAGTCATCTAACCAGGACAAACAGAAGTACTGTTTTTGAATAGGCTAGGAAATTGCAAATTGACGTACCTTGTTCGACGGAGTGGTGGGAGTCTTCATTGACGATATATTGCTGAACAACTTCGGTATTCCAACCGACCAATATCCCACATCCGCTAGGGGTGGAGCCATCACAGGGAAAGTGGTGCACCGGCGCGGTGTCGACCGAGCCTCATCGATGACCAAGTCAGGCTCATCTGTAGGGGAGTCGGGCACGAAAAGTTCAAAGATGGAGCGCTCCTTTGATGGACTCTTATGGAGACTCTTGGGGTTGTTTTCAGGACCCTTACCCTTCTCTGTTGATGACCTCAGCTGGGTTAGTGTTGTCAATGTCTGGCATGGATGACTATGACTAGCAGTTCGGCTGCCGAACTCATATGGGCCTCCACCTGGTTTGGGTACCATCACAATCGAATGGTGGTCTTCCTTGTCACGTTGGGTGTTCTGCAAAATCTGTAGAAGAACACCTTCCGCAAAAGTTGCCTTCTTCTCTATCTCCTGCATGCGACCATCTAGCTCGCGCAACTTCTCCTCTGTTGACTGTCCCGTACAACGCAGTACACATGTCAGGTATAAAAGGGATAAATCCTAAGAAACATATGTATAAATAGTACAAGGAACTAGAAACGAGCAGGGCTACACTTCAAGTTATTTTCCACATCTCAAAACTCTAAGGCATACTTCATGGCTACATTAAGCATTGCGGCATACCGTAGTGCACCCACACTACCATGCATACTTCTACAAGTAATTCAAGTAAGAAGAAGGTGCTTACTTGAATCAACTCCCTCAGTCGGCGCTCCATTGCGGTTTCATCAGCTTCGGTTGGCAACTTGGTTGGAGGATCTGCCACCAGGTCAACCAGTGTCTGTCCCTGCGGAATATCCGAAAAATTTTTGAGTAAATTAAATTCCCGTCACCATTCATATTCTCTGCTAAGGAAACAAGATATTGAGTATCTTCTTCCTACTTCACAAAAGATGAGGGAGAAGGGACTCACGACGTCGATTGTGAGCTCCAGGTTCATTTGTGATCCTCCATATTCATGTGCGTCGAGCGGTGACGTAGCACTTATGCTCAGCAATGAATCGTTCCTGCAACATAAAACATGGTATTATTCCGTAAGCAAGCCACAGGTAACCACCGTTTCACAATAAAGTGATCACAAAAGAAACTAAAGTAGTGTGCATACGCTTCTGCTGGAATATAATCCTGTGAGTCGGGTGGAAAGCATTCCATTCCTTCCATGATTCGTTGTTAGAAGGTTACTGGACAAGTACTCTATGTGAACAAGAAACTAAGCTGACGGTAGGAAAATCGTAACGAAACCAACTCTATTTGTATTAGGGCTATGGAGAAGAATGGACGAGTGTACGTAGTGTGTATTCAAAAGGTAATTTGGGGAAAGTAGCTACCCTTACTTGTCCATTAAGAAGTTTTTAAAACTGCAAATCGCAGGTTCAAATGATGATAGTACCCTCTATATTATCAACACGTGTCATCTGATGTTACAACTCACATTGTTCTTCGATTGCCCTCTAAATGGGGAGAGTATTACTCAGTTCTTGTAGCAACTTGAAATAAGTCAAATAAACTTGTTTTATTTTTACTTTGACTTGCATGGACCATCCCTTTGGTCATTTTGGATTTGTTTTTTTCTTTTAATGCAGACAAACACTACCATATCAAGGCCAAGGTTCATGTGTGTGGTATATAAAACCTAGTATGTCTATCCTTAATAATAATAATAATAATAATAATAATAATAATAATAATAATAAAAGCATCAAGGGCTAGTAAAAATTATGATAATTATATTAGTAATAATAATATTAATAAAATTTAGTATATTTTTAAATTAATTTTCTAATATACGTATATATTATTCTAATAGTAAATAAAAAATGTTGATAAGATTATTTTTTGATATCAATATATAAAAATTGTACTACACAGTATTAAGAATTTTAAGTAAATGTTAAAATAATACATATTGACATCGAAAAATTAATAGTATAACATAAACATATTTGTAAAACAAAATAAATGTAACAATCAAAAAATATTGATAGGTTTCTTTAAAGAAAAAATTCAATTATTAAATAACTAAGTCGTTACATAAGCAACATTTCATGACAAGAATTATGAATTAAGTTAGTCGTTATTATTTATGATTTAGATAAATGAGATTCAAATCATAGATACTATATTTAATTAAATTTTTACAAAAATTTACATACCTACAAATTACCTAATTTCTTCGAAAAATTTTTGAATATACAAAAATTCAATGAGAAGTTCACTATTGAGAATTAAATATAATATTTTTAAATTCGTACTTTCAATAAAAATAAGTACCTAATTCAATCCATCCTAAATAATTCTATACTCACTATAAGTTATGCATCTAAAAAATTCTAAAATTAATAAAATACTATTTTTAGATGCAAAAAATTTACTATATGTTTTTATTCAGTATTTAACTCACATAATATGAAAATTTAACTTATCATTTAGGCAAACTTAAAAATTCTGCACATGTTATCTAAATGAATGATTTCCTTTAATTTCATAAAAATAAACGTAGTGGTAATTTTGTTCTCAAATGATTATTTATGTTTATTCGATATTTAAAAAAATTAACTATTCAAGGTTACTAACTTTATAATGGAATATTAATGTACTCATATTAATTTTAAATTAAAATTTCTAATTTTTTTCACTATACATTAATCCGATGACTTTTAAAGAATTATAAATTAAACCTTTTTTCTAATTTTAATCATCTTAAAGTCCAGACAACCCGAAAATCAACCGAGTACATTAATTTAAATCAGTTAATTGAGTAGGTGAAAATCAACAAAATTTACAACCTTGTCGACACAATATGTAAACTTACCCATATATTAAAAAGAAAAAAGAGTTTCAAAAAATCAAGACATAAGATTCGGTTTCAGAAAATACTAATTTTTTAAATTTGTTTGGAAACTTTTCCTCCACAATTAATGTTGATACTGTAGGCTAAATAATTTAGACAATTCAAGTCTATCTCAAGTATTAGCTATATAATCTCTTTTGTTCAAGTTAATTATCATTTCCACTTCCTTCTATTACTCTTGTAAACTAAAAGGATGGTGAGAAACGCCTTTTCTCGCAAACTAGTTCCTGCAGGGAGTAGACCCAAAATCATCATTTCAATAGTCTGACCGCCGCGTGACTTGAAAGAACGACTGCAGGGGCCATTCTCTACACAGTCGACATGAAGTGACATATTTGGCAACATATCACGAGGATATCCTCAACCGTTGATTCTGAATTTTGTTTTCTCTGATTCATATTAATCTCATCTAATCCATCTGATTATCTTTCCTTGCATTGGCTATTTCTATGATGAGACTCATCACTCCCTTCAATGTCCATGATGGACAATATTGCTCTGTTACTAATAAATTTAAAATTTTACCTATGTTCCTTACGCAACTGATTTGAAGATCACAACCATTCTTACCTATGTTCCAAATGCAACCTTTCTTTTTATAGCTATAATTATCTGACTAACCGAAACTACCACAAGAAATCCGCATGGACTTCTCCTCCCACTTACTCCACACCTTCATAGCCTCACATCTTCTCCAACTAAAAGAGAAATTTGAATCCCAACCCGCCCATTTTTCCCGAAAATAGTGCAACATTTACCACTTACCACTTAACCACACTATACCAACGACTTTTTCCAAAACCTTTTATCCATCAACCCCTTCAATGGACTCACTCTAGATTATCCCCATACTATCACTGTGTCTTCGAGGGATGGATACCTGGCATATATACCACCATTGAAGACGTCCATGTCCAGATTGAAGACTACGACAACAGCGTCTGGAGGACTTACGATACAATGGACGAAGCGGATGAAGCATGGCTGATATACTTTGGTAGAGGCGATCGTAAGCATGGAAAATGGCGGCTGGATAACGATCTTGCACCTGAACCCGTCGCTACGGACGACTACCGTGCTTCCCAAATGGTTGCATTGAGAGCTTTGCATAAACGTTACAACCTCGAGCGACACCAGCTGGCACCAATACCACTCCATCGTAAGTACCTTAATCCATCGTGTTTCTCTTTCAACGTAACAACTCCTGTACACCTACTTACCTTTACTTTCTAACCCATATTCTTTCTCTTTAGCCAACGAGGTGGTCCCTGAAGAGCCATCTCGCGAGCCTTTGTTGGCAGTCAGCATGAGGGACTGGGTGAGAAAGGCTTGTGACTCACTAGATATTCCTCCTCCAATATACAGAGTCATTAGGCAGACAGCTTCACATGACCGGAGATGTTATCGACACCTCGCCTCTGTCGTCCCCTCCGGAGCAACAGATGCCTTAGTAGTGTCTGGCAGATACGCCTACGACTTCGACACAAGTCACGAGGATGCGGCTAGGCTATGCCTTCGTGCCCTATCCAAGGTTCTTGACACATTCGTTGACGATTACAACTATGACCTCTTGGAGACGTGGAAGACAAAATACATCCACTTGACCCAAAACCTTTGTTCCCTGCAATCTAGGCTTAACGATGTCCCTGACACCAACGATGCACTCCGCGAACGTATATTCGACCTCGACCAGCTCCAACATCATCCCGACAACGGTGTCAGTTCTAGTAACCCATGATGGACGGTCTAGGCACCAGACCTGCACCCAGAGACCGCCGCTTGTGACGTTTCCAAGTGACGATTCCAGTAAACTTATCCGCTGTTGCAAATGCCTTAGCAATCCTTTCCATATCGCATTGTACTCTTGTTAATGAACAAATGTTACTTACCTTTTTATGCAGTTAACTTACTTTTCGATCATGCATTCTACCTTAGTTGTTCCATCATTAAAATAAATTCCATTACCCACACCATGCACACTTGGAATGACTTCCCACTAATCATGCTTTCCCTTATATTACTTTTCATCTCAACGAAGACAACAGCGAAAAATAACTATTTATTCTAAAAAACTAGTATAATGCCCAATAATTATCTATTCTAAAAAATTAAATATAATGAATTAATACATTTCTATAAATAAAATCGATCCATCTACTTTATAAGTAAAATTGTCTATTTTTCACCTAATCAACACTTTTCTTCTATAAAATCAACAAAATACGATTTATTTTTTAATTTACACGTATCAAAAACAGACAATTACTTTGCATTAAAGAAATAATAACACTTAATTTAATACTATCATTTCATATATAAAATATTATTCATTTATTAAAAATTCATTTTATTTAACAAAAATATTTTTATATCCATCATTTTTTTAGCACAAGATATAAAATACATAACTAATATAAAATTATTACGTTATCCAATATAATTTTACAATTGGCCCAACATCAAGCTGTGTACCAAAAAAAAATTTAGCTGAGCTCCACAACAACAAGCCAGCTGGCTCCAGCCGACATTAGGTCCAGTTTTGGAATCCAAGTACTTCATGTCAATGCCACAATATATTACCGTGCAAATCAGTTTATCCCACACCATGGAACTTAACCGTTATATTTCACATTATTAACCGTCTGTCCCATCTAAACCATTAACATATTTTAATTTATATTTGAACGGTTCATATGTTTGCCATATCAAATTCCATCTCCGTACATTGTCATACGGGAACACCTTCCTATTCTATTTCATTTGTTGATAAAGTTGTTGGCGTCAAACAACTTTTTGGAGCACCGGAAAGCATATTTCAAAGTCTTGTATTTCTAAAGTACCCTCCGTATATATATCCAACAGCTGCAGAACCTTATTGTTACAACACTATCCACTACATACAAGCCTATTGTCTCTGAATTTCCATTACAATAGCTAATGTTTTTGAGGAAATGCGATTATTGAAACATGAAATGATAAAACTATGGTAATATACATATGGGTCAAAATGTACCTCCCTAGGTCCTTTCCCATCATAATGGGAGAAAGAGAACCTAAATCAGTTTTTACTATGCCATGACCAAGAAGTTCTTATAGAAATAGCTTACAGTGGTATATTACATTTTGACTAGTTATAATATGCTACATACATCTACATACATACATACCAGTGTATAGTTTCTTTAAGGGGAAAAAAAATACAATAGCTTGTTACATGATGCCAAGGTCCCCCCAAAATATTACTGCAATATATACTTTTTAAGTTTTACCTACTTAAATGCTCAATAAACAGCACTCACATTGATTCATACTGTTTTCTTTCTTCTTGAATCGACCGGAAAATTCTAGCTGCTGATTCAGTTGCTGTTCTTCTATTGTGAGGTACAACTTTGATCACTCTTGTTTGCTGCCCGGTTTCAAGAGACTGAGGGGCACCCTCTGGTGTTACTGGACCCATTGGGAAAAGAGGAAGCACATCTCTTCCGGCATCGGTTCGCCCTTGCGCCATTTCACTAGGACTACTTGCAGAACTCCCTTGCAATTCAACCTCCCTAGAGCATGCCTGGTATCTCATCACATTTGATATTGTTCCATTTCTCGGACCTGGCAGATTATTTGAGCTTTGATTATTTGTGCTTGGATTGGCGTCCCCACCCTGTGAATGGTCATTTTGCCCTTGAGAGCCTCGAGCAGAGAACTGGTTCGCCTGTTCAACGGCTGACTCCGACATGGCTTTAGTCATAACTGGCAAGCCGTTTGGAGGGAAGAAAGCATGACTGCCTGGGGGTGTGTCTGGTGGAACCCCAGGTACTTGATTAGAAGTTGGTACTCCATATGCAGGATTCATGAAGGGACCACCCATAGGAGCAGGCGCAAACGGCCCACATCCTCCGTACATAGTTCCGGTAAATCCAGGCCCGGGATAAGGCTTATAGACCAGCCCTTCAGACGGAGACATAACTGGAATTAACCACTGGTGCCCGGGAGACTGATGGAAACCCCACAGACCCATTCCGCTATCAGCAGCCGAATTTGTCTGGTATGGGTTCCCAGCAAAAGGGGTGTAATTTGAAGGGTGACTACCGTTTTTCACGGATGAAAGAGATGTTTTCCCAACTGCATTCTCAGCTGAACATTCCATTTTATGATGTAGCTTCTCAGATTCATCCTTGCATTTAAGATTTGGTTGCCTAGGTTTTACAACATATTCGATCGCCAGTTTTTTAGGAGTAGAGCCCTTTGGGGGAGACTTTCCAAGAAAAGCAGCATCTTCAATCAAAATATCTGGTGATCCTGCAATCAACTTTTGGACCTGTTTAAACAAAAAAGATTTAAGCTGCAATTCTGTATGAATGGACTCCAGCAGGTGTGAGAAAAGATAACAAGCTTCCCATTTTGATCTAGAATGAACTATGCCGGAGAGTACCTTTATCAATCTGTGCAACTCAAAAACTTGGACTGCAAACACCCTTTGTTGGCTGTAGAGAACAACAGGAGTTGCATCAACAAAATAGCATATACTTATGCAATGAAGATTTGAGATACATACAAATCAAAATATAATGGACAATAAGCTTTTGGAACTAGGCATGATCATGTTGGAACTTGGAAGTACACATGAGGATACATAGACCACTTACTACCGGTAAGCAGAATAGCTTCCAGTCTATAACTCAATACATATGATATCTCCACAGAAATCTTAAACTTGACATCTTTCAGAAGGTTGGGATGTATTGATATAAATCTGATAACAATTGCTCTCAAAGATTACATACCTAGTCATTTGTCCTAAAAAAAGTTTTCTCACACAGTTTGAAATAATAAAAAGTTAAAAACACACATGGAAGACTAATTTTATTAAAATCAAAACAATGACCCTTTTTTCTTCTGTTTCACATAAAAAATATAGTATTCTGAAGAATGAACAATTAAGAAGTTTCCAAGCCAAAGAGTGTAAAAAGTTACACATGATAAATCTTTCACATTTCGGACCACGAAAAAAGGTTATGGTACTTGCAAGCAACAAAAAATACTTACTTGGCAATTGCTCTTCTAGCTTTCCAGAAATGTTTCTGACCTATAATCCCAACAACATCATCAGGAGATAAATCTGAAGTTGACAAATTCTCTACCACAGAAATCTTGGAAATATTGTCACTTTTGTTTAAGTTTCTCTTCTGTGTCGCACCACCAGTCCTGGTATCATGACATTCAGTGTCATTGATAGCCTCTGCAGGACTGGTTTGGTTTGTTGTAGGGACATTTCCTTTGTCTGTCTCCCTCCTAGACTCAGCAATGCCATCAACGTGTCCAATGCCATTGGATTGTGACCCAGCTCTGCCTTCGCGCTGTGTGCAAGCACCATCCTGTCGTAATCTACTATGTTTTGACAGAGGACTATCTTGAAACTCTTGACTTGGATTCACCTTGGATTGCCTGGCCAAAATGTCAATATTCTCTCCTGTTAATGATATCTTTCTGACAAATACTACCGATTGCTCCTTGTTCGTGCTCACTTGTGGAAGACCTTCGGTCTCACTTCTCCGATCTTTTCTCGTATTGACGAGTGAGGAGCCAAGTTGTTTTGGATTCCTTACACAATCATTTTGCCCTGCTACTGAGGAACCAAAATACCTAGAGCTCGATGGAACGAGCTTTTCCCCATCCAAGCTTTCACGCCTTTTATTGTTAGATAGACCAATTCTTGAATGAACATATACAGGAACTCTAAAGTCATCTTCATCCACCTTCTTTCTCTGTTCGAGTTGTAGCAATGAACCATTCCCATTTGCCACATCAGATTGGCGAGAAACACTATATTTTTCAGCTCGGCGAGTAGGAGTTTGTGGCGGGAATTGATAAGGGAACGCATAGTTTCTCTCAGGACCAGTCCCCTGCAAAAAATGTTCATCCAATAACTAAACAAATGAATCAATTCTTAATTTACACATGCAAAGACACCCATAAACTAGAACAATCCAAACAACTAGTTAGTTGATAAAAACTCAACAGCCATTAAGTGCCAACTAATGTAACAAGGCATAAATAGTCTTATGTTCCCTCACATGATCATCAACTTACAGATAAATAAAGTAACAAATAAGGCAAATAGGACTATGAGTAAAGCCATAGTGAGAGAATCAAAACAAGTACCTGGGTTGAGGATGCTGGAGGTGGAGGTGTGTTAGTAGTAGAAGTATTTGGATTGAGTGGAAGAACACCAGAGTTGAACCTTTGAGAGGGAATACTGAATTGTTCATAAAGGGCCATCTTATTCCTTGGTGGTGCTTTTGGCCCTCCCTTCTCTGTATCATTCACATGCAATCTCGGGAACATTGGCCCCATAACCTTCTCATCATCCTTCCCTCTCTTCATCCTTTACCTTACTCTTCCCAATTCAAGTATTCAATCAAAGGATTTTACTTTCTATATCTCTATGTTAAATTGCAAACATGCACCAAATGCATCATGATGATGATGATGCTTCAATCCCAAAAATAAAATAAAAACAAAAAAAGAAGCCCAATCAAACTGTTAATCCCGAAGCTCCAAGCTAGGAATTATTGAACTGCACAAAGGAATGGATTATGGATCCAACCCAGTTTCAACTAGGATCCAAAATTTCAACTTTGACCAACTGGGTACTAGTCTGACCTATGAAGACACAGTCGATCTTGTTTGTGACTTAAATTGAACAATTCGAAAGGCCAACAGACGGAAAGACTCTCCTTTGAATTTTTGTAATGGAAGAAGAAGAAGAAGAAGAGTTAGCTGAACAATCGTTGACAGCAGCTAAGAAAGCGAAGAGAGAGAGTGGAATAGTGGGATTGAGAGAGCGAGAAGAGGAGAAGAACGAGTCAGAGGAGAAGGGTGAGGGAAAAACCAATGGCGGAAACTAAGAGAAAGAGACGAGAAATTCGCAGGAAAAAGGGGTGATGCCGGGTGGGGGGGACAGACACACAGGAGTGGGAACAAATTCCATCAGAAAAAAAAAAAACCATAAAATAAAAGAGAAATAGATAGAGATATAGAAGATATGATTGCAACTTTTTTCACCTTTTTTTTTATTTTTTTATTTTTTATTTTTAGGAAGACTCAACTCACAATTTCTTTCTTTAAAAGTGAATATCATAAATCATGTCATTTAAATTATATACCATATATAAAGAGAATATTTGTGAAGTTCGGTATATAATTCTTTTTAAATGTCTGTTATTATATATCATTCATAACAAATATCTATGTTATTCTAAAATTCAAGTTCAATTTTTTTATTAAAATATTATATATTTATTATCTTAACTAATTTCATATTTATTATTATTGTACATATTTTATTTATAAAAAAACTAATAAACACATTAATACTTATTAATATACTAGTTATGGATAATTATGTTTAGTTACATAAATAGTAGTGATACTTAACTTTATACTTATGTCACCAAAAACTAATTAACTTTATCAATATAATACTGATACCTTTTAAACCTTTTTTCGGTTCATAGAGATTGTTTTGAAGGCATTGACTAAGGTCATCTTATGGAAAATTTTGAAGTTCTTTTATTTAATATAATTACAATAGAAATATCTATTTTTGTTTAGTATATTTTTATATATTTTTTATATTAATAACTTTAGCAATTATTTTTAAAACATTTACTAGTAATTTTTTTAGTTTTCATAAACAAGGTTTCGAGGTACGATATTGATTTATAAAAATATTTATTAATACCAAAAATGTTTAGTTACCAATAATTGTTTATTAGAATGATTAGATATTGTTTTGTCGATTTTTAGCAAATCGATGGTGGTTCGATATCTAGTGGTTTGGGAGCGAAATCTACTTCTCTTTGGAAGTATCAATTTTTTAAAAGTGCATCAAAGTGTCTTCGATTAGATGGCATTTTAGGATAAAAGATAAAATAAAATTTGAAAATCAATAAAAGAAACAAATAAATAAAGTTTTCCACAAAAAAATGTACAAAAAACAGAAAGGTTTACGTTGAAATTTAAAAAAAGCAATAAAATGCCTTTGATTGAGTCAAAAGGTTTTGACATGAAAACTAAAAGTGCAGAAATGTAAATTGGACATTGAAAATAAAAAACATTTGAAAGATAAACTTGCTTAAAAGATAAAGTTTACAAGAAAATAAATTGAAAGAAGAAAATGTGGAATGAATCGTACAAAAGAGATGTGAGTGTATTTGAGTGTTTTTTTTTAGTTAAAGTTCCAATCTTTATTCTCTAAAATTTTCTACTATTTATCATCTATATTTGGTAACTGACAATTAACTATCATTAATTACAAAATTACAGCCTTAAATGTAGATCTCTTAGTAACTGTTTCCGCCTCTTTGCCTACAAATGTTACCCATGATTTCCTCGCGTTATAAAATCCTTTAACTTCTCGACTACCATAACTGCTCAATCCATTTATTCGAATAATTTATTCGATTACCTAACTCGAGCACCTTGTTCGATTGAACTTGTTCGGTTTAATAAGGGATTTGAGATCGAATCCGTGTCACGTACCTCCATCTAATGCTTGCACGTGTATCTTTTCGAAAACTGCTTATGTCTTCGACTTTTTTACTACTTCAAACCATTTGCCTTCGTCAAAAAATATTTTTCTGATCAACAGATATTAATAATAATAAAAAATTATTTTTACATTCTTTTGAGATACAACCTAATTTTTTGCCACTCATCCAACAACTGCGTACACATCAGGAAGCATCCAGCTTTTTCAGAGCCCAACAACATTGGAGAAAATTGCCTCAATCTAGTGTAGTATCTACGATCTGGACAATGCTTTTTGTGTATCATGTATCAAGATATTGATTATTAATATTCGGTAACTAATTTTCTTAGTCAATATCGATTAATTTTTTAAAATTTAAATTATAAATTTAAATATTAAAATTAATTAATGTTAATTGATTAAAAATTAGTTTTTTTATATTTTATAAAATATTTGATGTACTTTTAAAATGTTGTAAAGTTCATTAAATGTTTTTAGTAGTAAAATCTTAAAAAATGATCCATTTTGGTATTTGTGACATTAGATCAAAGAGTAAAATTGGTTACTTTGAACAAGGCAATAAACATTCCCTCGTCTGAAAATGCTTAGTTAGTGGGATGAAACCCAAAACCAAATAGAAATAGAAATAGGAGGTGGAGTGAGATTGCACAAAGTTGGGTCACGGTAATTGGATTCAAAATATTATAATGATGACAATAGAATAATGGTCGAGTGTAAAATTGATTGGATTGAGTTAATACAATTACGTTAATGCTAACTTATTTTAACATAGAATTTGGATTGAAGCATTTTGTAAAACTGACGTGTTATGCAGTGATTGTTGGGTGTCATTATCAGAGGTTCCTTTTTAGAGGAAATCCGTACAAAGCACAAAATAAAGCAGATTCGATGAAATCCAAATCCGCACTTGTTCACAAAAAAGATGACTGCGTGGGCTATTAATGGTTTAATGTTTGATTAATGTGCCACAACACACGCATGTGGACCTTTATAAATCATATGATGCCTAACGTATCAGTGGAAAAACAAATGTAATATTATAAGATTGAAATACCAATAGAATGGCGTTTATGCGATATGCAGCTATATTGAGCGTATTTAATTTGAGCCCAACTTTGCGGTAATACCAAGTTACCAACGCATATATAAAACAATTTTTTTGGGTACAGAAAAAGAAAACGCCATCACCATTGAAGTCTTATAGTTGGGTACTACAGGTATCTTCGGAATTTTAAATACTGATTTACTGTTTCATTTAACTTGAGGAATAATATATTAATAGAATGAAGTTGTTAGGAATGGCAATATTATCCGAATTTACAGCTATCTATCCCGCTTTTATTTGTTCGGAGTGGATAACAAGTTTTTAACGGACGGGTAATTGGGAGGGGCGGGACAGGTTTAGATAATATCCGCCCGCTATATATAATATATATCATTTTAATATATAATATGTATAATATATGTAAAATAATTAGTAAATGATTAATAATATTGTATCATATTTAAATTTGTACTTTAATTTATGTTATGTATGTGATAATGGTTATATAAATTTTGAAATTTAATTTTATTTGTTGAATTTTATTTTAAAATCATATTCGTTTTTTATTTTTTTTTTTTGTCTAAACAAGAAAAGAAACAAAGCAAAAACTATCCTAAATTTGAGCGGATGATTCGTTGGAGATCAACACAAGGCTCAGACCAAATAACATGATTAGAGTTACTTTTGGCACCATATTTAGCCATCCAATTCGCAGCTCTATTTGCTTCTCGGGACACCCATTCAACATGAACAAGCCAAGAACGAGATAAAAGCTCCTGAATCTTGTGAACCAAATCTGTTACTTCAGATGAATACCCACTTGTAAGCTCATGCATGATGGACCGAATATCAAGGTAATCCGTTGCACATATAATATCCCTCAAACCGCAATCCCAAGCTAAAACCAGCCCCTCCAAGCAGCAAATAATTCACATCTGATTATAGACCAAGGGGGAATGCTTCCAAAGCAGCTCAAGATCCAATCTCCCTTAGAATCTCTAATAATACACCCAAATCCCGCTAAATTTGAATTCATATACAAGCTTGCATCACAATTAACTTTAAGACTATTGCCTACCGGTGGTTCCCAACACAGGCAATTTCGGAGAGACCTAAAGGTATTGCTTCGATTCTTGTAAACCTGTAAGTCCTTGGCGGTAATTCTGGCCAAGGCAACAACCTTATGGTCTGTCCAAGGGTTGTCAGTATTGAATATGTCATTGCACATATGTCTCCATACCCACCAAAGCTCTGCACCAAAGGACGCCTCATTGTTAGCCAAGGCCTTCCAAAATCACTCTTCAAGAGCAGTACCAGCCGTCGAGTCCAGGATACTAGGATCCAACATATACCAAATTGCCTTTGATCGTTCACAGTCTCTAAGGCAATGCTCCATAGTCTCCTACGCCTTGTTACATCTCTTACACATATCTGAAGAAGCTAAATGCCGCTTGAATCGAATGGTCTCAGTTGGTAGAGCATCATGTAAGCCAAGCCACATAATAAATTTGAACTTCTCTAGAATGTTTGTGTTCCACAACCAGTTCCAATTACTATTGGCATTCCAATTTAATGTTTTCTTTAATAACCATCTGTAACCCTCCCTTGTGCTATACCTTTTTGTTGCTGCAGGCCACCATTTCCACTGTGGCTCCAACTCAGTCGAACTGAGATATCTCAGACCACAAATAAACTGCTTAATCTCAGATCACATTTATTCGTTTTTTAATTTAGTATTAAAATTTTAATTTACTCATTTTAGTTTTTTAACTTAGCATCAAATTAATTTCTGACTAGTCAAAAAAAATTAATTTCTGACTTTTTTTATTATAAAACTATTAATTATTAATAATATATTAAAATAAACTGATAGTTATTACATTAGATTTTCTAATGGGTATTTGAGGTTTACAATTCAAAATTTTCTTCTTTTTTTTTTCCATTTTTTCAGTAGCCGACAGTTCTGTGGGGGCAAAAATTATGATGGTCATATGGATATGCACAAGAAGTTTTCAATAGCAACCGAACGAGGCTGACGTATTAGTTAATAATAAATATCAAATGAATAACCATGTATACATTTTCATATGATATTTGGTAATTGATATATACTATTTTTTTTCGGTAAAAATTAATATATACTATTAACTTTTCACATTATATACATTTTGTTTTCGGTAATATTAATAAAACAGATTTGGTCTTGGCCCAATACGGCACATTTTATTAACTCATTTCGAATACCGATTTTATTGGTAAGAATAGGTCTTCTCCTAAACTGAAGTGATGAATATGTAACTTACGTACACAAAAGCCCGTTTCATTAACCAACTGCCCAACTTTCTCTACTCAATAGGGAAAAAAAAAGAAAACATTCCTCCACTCAACTTCTCCTCATGAAAAGGTAGGTAAGTTACAAATAAAATTAATTTTGATGTATGGTATAAAATAATTTTACACATATATCTAATTATATAATGTTACATTAGTAAAAATAACTATTTTTATATTAATAGCGTAAATAGTTATCCAAAAAAATAAATATAATTACACAACTGTATAAAATATATTTATATAAGAAAAAATTTGGTAACAAAAAATTTTCAGCCATAATTAACCAAAATTTTTTATAATTTACTTCATTTATATCACTTAATAATAGTTTTATTTTTTATCTCACTCTCTTATCATTCTACTTATCATATTCTTATCAACTCCACTTATTAATGATATTAATTATAATATCATATTCCTTACTATTAGGCATTCTTATAATCAATACTTAATATTTTTTATAATTTAATTTTTATATTTAAGAATACATTAAATAATAATAATAATAATAATAATAATAATAATAATAATAATGAACGGTAATTATAATATATATTAATTGAGTTAATTGCACTTGATTCTTTGTTCCCTTAAGGCATTTAATATCAATCAATGGAGATACGAAAAAAATCATTAATTCTTTGTTTCCGTTAAGACATTTAATTGCACTTGATTCTTTGTAATATATACATTCCATTAATTCGATTACGATCATTCAAAAAATCATGACTCTAATACCATTGCAAGCACAATAGTGTATAAGCCAAAGAATTTTACAAGAAGTTGCGTTTATCATTGCAAATAGTATGACATTTGAATTCGACCTTAATACGGTACCTATGGTAGAAGGTGCTGATGAAGAATTTGAACAACGGACTCATCCGACGAAGTTGTTGTCAGTCAACCAATTTTCGAGAATATGAAAAACCGCACTAGCTTTGATGAGGTATGGTAATAAACTGATTTAATTTTTTTTTTGTACTTTTATGTACATTTATAATTATATATTATACTAACTAAGTTCATACACATAACATTCATACGGTTGTAGACATAACATCCATAATTACATACAACTAACATCTAAAAATTAAATTCATATTTATTACATATTACATCCATACACATATCATTTTTTAGTTATTGCATAAGTAACTATAAAGTTAATACAGATGTTTTTAAAATTTATCATAATTGAATTAAAAAATATCAAATTCTTAAATTAATTTATTCAATTGATAAATTTACTCATAACATCTATAAATTCATACACATAACATCCATAATTTCATATTAATAACATCCATAATTTGTACTTATAATATTCATAATTTCATACCTATGATGTTTATAATTAATAAATTTTTATAATTAATATTATCAAATTTTAAACTATACGTCTTATTGTATTTTTCAAATTATCTCATATGTGCACTAATAGGTCATGATTTTAATTATTTTAATATTTTTATTTAATATTCATATGTATGCTTATTTATTGATTTTAATATGACGAGTTAATAATTATTTTTAAAAATTTATTTTTTAATTTTTGTTTATATTGTATATTTTATATTTTATTTTTAATAGACTATATGTAAAATATAAGTTGTATAGCAGAAGTTGTTAAAAATTTTTAATTTAATTTCCATAATTTTTGCGGAGAATTATTGTATTTTAATGGATATTAATGTGATTGAGAGATGTTAGGGATTTGATTTGGGAGAAACTAAAATTGATTTTAGAAAGAACATTAATGACTCCAAATATGCAGCAAAATAGTAAGTGATAAGGAAGATAAGTGATAAGGAGGTGTATGTCACTTGCTTATTAAGAGAATGAGAATTTTTACGTGACATTTCTATATTGTAATTATTCTTTGGCTACCTAGCATCACCCATTTATAATATATTGTCAGTGCATCAAAAATATATTTTACACTGTTAGTCCACCGCACTCTCTCTATGGTTGATCTATGATATGTTCGTGACCTTAGGTGCTGGTTCTGTGAGTAGCACTTTCTCTACGCTACATCGTAGCTAATGCACCGCCACACGCAGCTGCAGACTTTACTTCTTTATCGTAGAGAATAGGATCTTGTCGGCGGCGACATGGTCGGTGATGAAAGGAAGGTGGCAGTGGAGCATGGAGACTGGCAATGATGACGATGACGATGACGATGACGATGATGAGTGAGGATGTGTTAAGAGAAGGGAGAGGGAGCGAGAGAAGAAGAATGCATGGGAGGTAGGATAAGGGTACTTCATATACAAAATATTATTAAAGTTTTAATTTCTGTCTCAAATAATTTCAGTTCTTTCTGTTCCTTATTTTTTAGAAGTAATTGAAAAAACTTAAATTTGTCTCACAAGACTGAAATTTTAATTTTAATATTTAATCACTAAATACAATGTTGAATCCCAGTCTCAATACCCCATACAATACAACCTTCATAACACAAAAAAGTATAATTCGAATTTACAACTATGTAGTGTAGACTTTTACTTACATTCTTACAACAAAATCTATGTTATTGGAAGGTGCTCTCTTGAAGTGCATTAACTTGTTAATTATTTGGCAGACTTGGTCATCTTGAAGAGTAAGGGCCGTTATATATACAAACCCTGTTTATTTATCCCTTAAGATGTCTCTTGAAGTGCATTAACTTGTTAATTATTTGGCAGACTTGGTCATCTTGAAGAGTAAGGGCCGTTATATATACAAACCCTGTTTATTTATCCCTTAAGATGTCTCGTTATGTTTCGGCTCTTAAACTGGTGCTATAGTTTTTTTGTGTTTGAGCTTAAGTTCCTACTATGGAGGGATACGAATAAAAAGAGTAAAGTTTAATATTGTAATTTAAACTCAACTCTCTTAAGTTTTCTCTTTAAACATCTGAAATGAAGAGCAATTTATTATTGTCTAGAATGTAGGGTTTCCATATGATCAGAATCAGATTAAAATTAAATACCAACAGAATTCTCAAATCTTGGGATGTGGTTCCATCGACAAGGTATAACAGCAATGCCCCTCTTATGCTAGAAAATGTATATATAAGAAAAATATGAACCTCCTAATCTTTTTCATGTTTAGGATATGATAATGACTTTGATGAACATATGGGGTTTACATTTACAAATAATCATATATACATCTTATCTAGAGAGACAATAATATTTTTGCGTAGGTTTATGGTAACACATATTAAGTAAAGATTACACTAGCACATCTTTTATTTTCTCCTTTGGATGTAAAATTGCATCACCATATATTTAGAAGAGTAAACTATCGTTTTTGTCCCCAACGTTTGGGGTAAGTTCCAAAGTTATCCCTAACATTTCAATCGTCCTATTTAAGTCCCTAACGTTTCAAAATTGACTCAATGTTGTCCTGCCGTTAGGATCTGTTAATAGAATTGACGGTGGGACAAAAATGAGATGAATTTAAAACGTTAGAGACTTAGATAGGACGAAAATGTTAGGGACAAAAACGATACATAGAAATAAATTTTAGTTTTATCCTTCAATAATATCAATTTTTTACTGTACATAGTATCCAATTATTTTTTAATCACATCTAAGTAAATTACACTTAATCACATGACTTTCATTCTAAATAAATTTATTTTTTATAATTTTACACTTAAAGTTATAAGTTAATATAAAAATATAAAAAAATTATTTAGAATGAAAATAATATGATTAAGTGTAATTTACTTAGATGTGATTAAAAAATAATTAAATATTATGTACAGTAAAAAATTGATATTGTTGAAGGATAAAATTAAAATTTATTTCTATGTATCGTTTTTATCCCCAATATTTTCGTTCTATTTAAGTCCCTAACGTTTCAAAAAAGTCTCAATTTTGTCCCGCCGTCAATTCTGTTAACGGATTCCTAACGGCATGACAACATTGAGCCAATTTTAAAACGTCAGGAATTTAAATAGGACGATTGAAACGTTAGGGACAAATTTGGGACTTACTCCAGACGTTAGAGACAAAAATAATACTTTACTCTATTTAGAAAATGGATGATGATGACAATTGAAAATTTTACTTAATTATATTACGTCTAAATAATAATTCTTCTTCTTCTTGCCAACATTTGATTAACATTATAAATACTAAATACTAAAATCTAAATGCTAACTTCTAAACATTAATTTTAATAATATAAAAATAAAATCTTAATTAAAAATATTAGTTAATATTAATAAAAAATATTGGCTTCTTAATATTTTTTTAGGGTTAAATACTTTTTTTGTCCCTAACGTCTGAGATCAAAATCAAAATCATACCCGATCTTTTTTCTTATTAAAATCATTCTCAACGTTATAAAACATTATAAAATCGTCTTTTTCTACCTCAATTTTGATTTTTTGACCAAATTACCCTTAACAATTAATAAAAATAATATTAAAAAACAAAAACAAAAACATACCCACACTCCCGAGATCTCTTTGAATAATTAGAATTAAGTAAATAATTTCTCCTAAATATAGTCTCTCATCACAACCTTCTCTCTCTTCGTGTCAACCTTCGTTGCGCAAACCACCACATCGTCGTCTCCACAATGCACTGCACGTATCGCCACTGCAGGGAGAAGTCGCGCAAGTGACGCAATCGCGCTCCCCCGTCAAGCTGCTATTGCACATTGTCGTCCTTGTGTGAGTTGCGTGTGCGGTCCTTCACGCCGTTCACGTCGCCACTGCAGGAAGAAGTGGCACAAGTGACGTGATCGCACTTCCTCGTCCTCTATCTTGCCATGCGTCCTCTGTTTCTTGCGCCCTCCGCCGCCGTGATTTTTCTTCCGTTGTGATTTGAATGTTTTTTTATATAATTTGAATATTTTTTCGATATAATTTGAATTTTTTTATATCGCGGATGTTTTTTTGTCCCTTAGTAAAAATATATTAGAATTTAGAATACGGATGTTTCTTTTACAAAGAAACAAACATCTAATTACAAACAAAGAAACATCCAATTACGAAGAAAAAAACATTGAGAATGAATTTAATGTGATTTGGATTTTTCGATGTGATTTGGATGATTTTTTCATGTAAAGTGAATGTTTTTTCGATATAATTTGGATGATTTTCATCTCTTTAGAAGAAATGTATTGGGGTTTAGGATGAGGATGTTTCTTTTACATAGAAAAAATATCTAATTACAAAAAAAGAAATATCCACACAATCTCTTAATAATGAATTTAATATAATTTAAATCTTTTCCGATGTAATTTGAATATTTTTTCATGTAATTAATTTGAACATTTTTTAGATATAATTTGAACTTTTTTAGAATATTTTAAATGTATTTTTTTCATGAAATTTGGAGTACAACCTAAATAAAAATTAACTAAAGTTGACTACACCTCTTGTTAGCTATCTAAGGAAATTGGCTTTATAAATTTAATAATTATTATTGGCAATGGATATGGTGAAAAGGGTTGTTTGTTACGTTCTCACTAAATGTTTCTCATGTCATGAATAAAATTATGCAATGTCATCTATTTATATGGTTGAATCTATGGATAATTGAATACACTCACTTTAGACCAGGGTATCAAATTTACATATCATTTGCTACTTATAAAAAATTATATATTTTTTATTTTTATTATGATTTTAAAATATTTTAAAAATAATTTTGTATTAACAAATTTAAAAAGTAATTTTGTAAATAATTTAATAATTGCAGAATATTTTGTTGATTTACTCACCTATTAAAAATACACATATACACTTAGATATATTATGGTGTTTTTCTTTTTTTTTTTGTACTTCTATATTGTGCTTGTTTGGACGTCATTTTTTTGATATTCGATCTTTTTTATTTTTTAGCGTGTTTAGCAAATTTTTAGTAGTAAAAGTAAAAGCACTAGAAAAATAAAAAACATCTTTTTTGAGAAGCTGTAATTTACATCTTTTTTTAAAAGATCTTTTTTTCTTAAAAAAAAGATATTTTTCATGTAATAAATAAACAAAAAAGTACTTCTATATTGTTATACCCAAACATACTTGATAGATAAAAAGATCTTTTTGTATGAGATACCCCAATGTAAAATTACTTTTACTTTTCTATAAGATCTTTTTAAAAAAAATTTGAAAAACCTAGAAGCTCATCCAAACAAAACCAATTTGTTAGATTAAATAACAAATTACTTGTTAGTTCTTCACAAATACTTTGTATGTGGAGATGATTGACAAAGAGTTTGAACACTACAGAAGTAAAATACGTAATATTATACGATTCTTTTTTTTTAGTATTTTAGTTTTGTTCGTTTGTTTCTTTTTCTAATTTGTAATAAATTCTACTTTTTGGTGTTGAACTCTTCTTAAAAAAATTATTATTCCTCCATAATATGGTATTATTATCAAAAGACTATGTTGTAGCCTTAAAAAACATTTATGTGATGGAAATTAATCCTTAAAACTCTGTTTGATTTGTGTATGTATTGAGACATAGATACTTAAGACATAGACATAAAATATTTATGTTTATATAGTGTTTGAAAATAATAGACATGACACTAGTGTAGTGTCTAATATTATGTTTGGTTGCAAAACATAATAAGTTAATAACACTACATAATTGAAAATGACTATTTTATCCTCATAAATTAAAATAAAAATTAATTAATATTAGAAAAACTGAAATGAGAATGCTTCTCTCGAGGGTTTCTCCCGCTCATCCCTACCCCCAAAAAACTTCCTTCTGCCTATTTGGCCTCTCCTTCGTCGTCGTTACCTATATCCTCATGTGGAAGGTAAATGCCGTCTTCTTTGTGCAGTTCCCTATACTCCATCTTCATATCCACTGCATGTATCCTCTTGTGTGGCTCAGTCCATGTTCTTGTTTGTCGCAAATTCTTCTTCTCCATTATGTATATGTTCAATTCCCATGGAGGCCAAGTATAATGTCCTTCTTCCCATCAATTTCTTGCTCTTTTAATTGACAACAAGTTGAAAAAAGTTGCTTAATTTTTTTTGTTGTGCTGAGAAAATCAAATTTTGGTGACATTAAATGAGTGTTGATTGTGTTAGATTGCTAAATATGTATGTATGGAGAAAGGTACGATGCCTTCTTAGATTTGAGAATTTCATTAAAAATTTCGTTATAAAGTGCCTACTAGATTCATATATGATAAATCTAGCTTGGTGCCTATTAGGTTGTGAGTGAATAGTGCTATGTTTGTTCTCAATATTTTCTTAATCTTTTAGTTAGATGTAGATGAATAAAACTAGCTTGTGCTGAATTTCAGATTTTTAGATTAAATGTGGGTGAGAACTGAGAAATTTACTTCATTGTTAGTTGATTTTGCTCAAATTAGATTAGCTATAGTGTAGTGGATTTGTGATTTTAGATATAGTGGCTTGACTCGGTCTGGTTCAATTTGATTCATGCAAGATTAGTTGAATTCTAGTGGATTTTGGGATAATGGTGAATTTAGAGTGAGTGATTAATGGCCATTGCAAAGTTGGTTAGGAAAGTGAAATACCCATATGAGTTAATTATGAATTATCCTTGTTAAAAGGAATGATCAAAGTGGAGTGAAGAGGTATAGGATGTTTGGACTTGGGATCATTATTGGAGTGCTTTGGTGGTTTAGGCTTGAGTCTTTATCCCCTTTTCTTGATATAATGCAATTAAATTCTAATTGAGTTTGATATGTTATTGTATCAAAGAACTGAATTCTAGTACTCCAATTGAAGTTTGAACTTTAGTTGAGTAATTAGATTTGACCTTTGCTTGGTACAGTCCTCATATTTTAAACATATTATCGAATTTCTCAAGGGAAGGAATCAAACTTTTACCATTTTAACGCCATTGGCACATCAAGCTATTTCCCTGTCCTGATTATCTATTTTGTTTACTATATAACATACATGATATGCAAATTTGGTGCAGGTCATTCTACCTTTAAGGGGTAACATTCTGAAAATTGAAAGGAGGGATGAAGCTACAATGTACAAAATGAAGTAATTCAAAATATAATTCTTGGTCTTGGCCTTAAAGTAAAAGTGAAAATTTTTTCTGTTTTATTCCTTCATTATTGAATTTGGACAACTTGTGAGCCAAAGTATTTTAATCTTATATCAAATTTTTGCCATTTCAGATGAGTATGACTCCGAGAATGCATAAAGACCAAGTTTGAAAAAAACAAATAATAAAGTTGTGAGGACGAAGTGCTAATATCTGTTGAAAGCTCTTGGGATATCATAGACTTTGATAGTTGTATTTTTTGTTTTTATCTTATTTGGTAATGTATTTGTATAATGAAGCATGACAACTAATAGCATAAGAGTTATATTGGTATAGTTTTATACAATACACAATTATTTGTTGGGACTTTCAATTGTAATAAAATTATATGAATTGAAAATTCAATGGAAAGTGTTTTTTTATTATATTATTTTGGTTTATTGTTTCTTTTTAGCTAATAGTATTTGGAGTATTGTACATTTAGTTTTGTTTGCTTTGCCCAAATATATAAGTGCAGAATTTAAAGACCAAATTATTAAAATCAACATGCATGTGCCCTGAGTCTTACACTAATTTTTTATTTTGCACAATTGTAGAAGTGCACGATTTTACAATTTAAGGTAATAATTACATAAATCAATAAAGAAAATGCAGAATTTGATTGCAAATATGCAAAAGTGTATAATTTTAAGGGCAAAACTACGCAATACAATTAAAATTCAGCTAATGCATAACTTAAGTGTAGAAAAGTAACACAAAAAATGCAAATTTTGATCACATTTCTATAAAATTGTAGAATTTTAGGTACAAAATTACACAATTCAACTAAAATTAAATTGATACTTAACTTAGGTGTATAATAATATAAAATCAACACACATAATGCAGAATTTAATTGTAATTCTACAGAATTGCACAATTTTAAGGGGAGGATTTTATAGTAGAATTAAAATACACCTGATGCATAACTTTGGTGCATAAATTAGAAAATCAACAAAGATAATTGTATAATACAACTAGAATTCAATTCATGCAAAATTTAGGTGCAATATAGCTAGTGTACTTCAATAATATAACATAAGAAATATCAATAAACTACTGAGAAGTCTAGAATTAGTTTATTACAAAGTGAGTGAATATTTCATAACAATTACTTAAACCCTTGTAAATTTTAGGAAAGTACCTTAGTAAGTTTAGCAATAGACCCTAATAACTTAACAACTAAGACCACCAACAATAGCTAAAAGTTCGCCATTATATCTCATATGAATGTCGCCTTTTCCTCATCCAAACTCCAAAAGGTTGCCTTCAATTCTGGATTCTGCAAAAATTTTTGTGCAACTTACATGATATCTATTGTGTCAAAGCCAATGCTCTTCAATATTGGCCCAAATTCACTTGGTCATTTACCCTAGACATTGTATTGGTTAGTACTTGCACATGCTTTTCTTGATCCTTTACTGTAACCTTAAAAGTTTCAGCCAAGTTTGATAGAATTGCAACACCATGGATTTTTTTAGTTGCAGATTGGCATCCTTGATTTCTCTTACTTGATGAGCAAAAGACGTCAAGAAGGTGCTGGGTAATTTGCTCTCTACAGCAGTTAAATCCTCCATGTCAACATCTTCGTCCCCTAATCCCAAGCCACCAATTTTGGTCACAGCAAATATTAGAACCCGGAGTAACATCTTCTTCAGCATATTTTCCACTGCATGCTTCAAGACCTGTAACTCTATCATTGCCAAAAATGTTCCCAAGACGTTCAAACAAGAGAAATGACTTGCCTAGAGTGTAGAGTGTCATATTGTGACCCTATATCATAAAACAAAGTCAATCCCTTAATAAATGCATGCCCATATAATTTCACATGAAAATTAAAAATTTGCAAGAGAGGTGATTAAAAGTGCAAAAAAATCAGACATTTTTCCAACCTTCCAATACTTGCTTATTATGTACTTTAACACACATCTTTTCAGAATTCCACCCAAAGCCACTACGACCCAACATCTCAGCCACATACATATATTTTGCTTTTAGTTGCTTGAGTTTATTTTGATGTGCTTTATAGTGAGGCCACATCCAAAAAACTTCTCATTCATCTTGCTGCCAGCTTTTGAGATGCTCATGGTTTAAATTAACCGGCATATGCCCTCTTGCCTTCAACAATCAATTCCTCCATGAAGAACACAAATTATTCAGTTTCTTGTTCAGTCCACTGACATGGTATGGAGGCCATTGATGTTGGATAATATATTTGCACAATAAGAAAAAAAGAGCACCAAGGCAACAGAATTATTATTAGAATTATAGTTCAATTACAACAGAATTATTATCAAAATTACATAAGACTTACTATAATAGTTACAACACAATTACTATCAAGTTACTAGCAGAATTATAGTAGAGTAATACTTACTAGTAGATTTACAACATGGTAATACTACACTCGAATAATAATTACGGCAGAATTAAAATAACTACTAGCAGAATATCAACATAATTCAACGATTTCAATAAAATTCTAGCATTTTAACATAATTTAAAACAATCAAACCCTACAAGAATACAACTAATTGTATCTTTCATTAGAATACAACTAATTAACCCAAGCTAGCAAATACATTACGCCTTAAAGAAAAAAACTCAAATAATTTCAAGTACAATATTTGTAGTCCAAGACAATTGCATACATAATAAAACTAGTAAAGATAAAAATTCTACGTGTCACATTCTCCTCTCTATATTTTCCAAATTTTGGTTGTTAGATCCTCATGCCATTGAGTCCACTCATTGCTACTTTCTACAACATCAATTGTCTCGGCTTCATCAACTATAGTATCATCTCCTACGGGTATATGTTCTGGTTAAAGAATTGCATCTTCTTTGGGATCAACATCCCTGTTCATACGAATAAAATTTTGTAACAAACAATAAGCAATAATAATGTGGTTTTGAATCATAATCAGATAGAACGAGGGACTTTGTAAAATTGGACATCTCTTCTTAACCTAAAGCATCGCTCAATCACATTGCTAGCAGAAGAGTGCTTCTTATTAAATAATTCTAGACGATTTTGTGGTGCAAAGTGACCTTGAGCCCACTCATTCACATGATAGCGGGCATTTCTATAAGATGATAAAAAATCATCTACCATTGTTATAGTCGACATCCACTAAATAATATCCTAAAATAGAAGGATGGAAATATAAGAAATATATTATGATTTCTTAATAAATAGCTAATACTCTTAGCAAAAGATTAATTTAGACATACCAACAGGTATTTTCAAGCCATGACATCGAGTAATTGTATTCATAAGTATCCTTGAATTAGATGCCGATTCTTTCCAATCGCTAAGGACATATACGAAATTCATGTTCCGATTGCAAACTCCAAAGATATTGGTGGATATTTTAGATTTTCATGTTGATATCTAGATTTATCACTCTTGGGACTGTGACATCTATGTAAGTGCCATCTAATAATGCTCCTAGACAATCCTATCAAATGTAAAAAAAAAATAGCTATAACATATGGAGTAAACTTAACTAATAAAAATTTAAGCTATATGCAAAACTTCACCTTAAACCATTTTCATGCGGAATCTACACAATCTTTTAATACAGGGTCTGTCTTTGCAAATAAGATACTTTGGACACGCAAAAATGAATATAATACCTTGTAAAAATGCCTACTAACAATTTCACCAAACCTACAGAACCTAACTTGTACGCTACGATTTTTTATATCATGAGCTAATATGATCAAGAAAGTAGTTATTTGCTCGCCTATGCCACATGACCATCTTCATGTAACCCATCCTGAACTTGTAGCAATTCACACAAATTCGCAAATGTATTCAAACTCATTCTTAACTCCCACATACAATTTCTATCTCCACCCACCTCAATGATATCATCTAATGCATCTCATTGTAATGGCAATGTATTCACTCTTTGACCAATCGAAGAATGAATTCACCTTTTATTCCTAATATGCATATATAAAGTAAATAAAAAACATCGTGTCAAATTACACTCTTATGATTCAGTAATATCCAACATATAACTTAATTTGTTCAGAACGATTTATCATTACTTCCTAAGAGACAATAAAAAGTAAAAGCATAAAAACAAATAAATAATAAATATCCAATACCACAACACTCAGATATGCTCTAAGAAAGTGTTATTATTTTTTCTTTGTTACTTCAATTAAACCAAGAACAGGGGATACACTTGTTACATATATCACATATTCAATCTAATAGTTTTTTATACATAAATGAAGAGCTCCTAATTTAAATCAGTTTATACTTTTTGTTTACAATTGTGTATACATAAATTAAAAAAGGCATTAAAAGCAAAAGCATACTAACAAATTCCAAAATTAAGTAACCAACCAACTGTCTCAAATGCCATGAACAAAACAAACACAGAAATTATTAAAATCTAATTAAATACATATCAATAAAAATGTCACTTGAAAAATAATTAAGATTTTAGTATATAATATTGTCAAGTAAAAAAAGGAAAAAATATTGTAGTTTAACATGTCAGTTTCTACATCCAATTATCATCCAGTTAAAATATTGTTGCCTTGAGCTTTTAAAGGATAATTAAAGTGAAACACTAAAACATCTATATTTCATTAATAATGGAAGACATGGTAGTAATAAGGAGGTGCATCTATAAATATATATTTCAAATATATGCATGTGATTGTTCCATAGAGATAAAAATATAGAAGAGAAAAATCAAATTGTCTTCCAAAGCTCCAACTAAATCCTACTAAAAATATAATAATTTCAGATATTGAAAATTATATGTTTGTTGTATTTACACACCTAGAACAAAGAGAAAAAGATTATCCAACACGTATGTGCTCAAAAGAAAAAAAGATTGTCCAATACTATATACAAATGCGTAATACAAAAAAAGAGAGGGATAAAATTATTTGAAACCTTAAGTTGAGTTTTCTAGCACAGAGGAAGGATAAAGATTGTCACAAAATAATAAGAAGCTCCACAAAAACAGCTGGCACACTAAGATGGAGAAGCCATAAGGCTGCACAAATAGAGGATAAGAGTTTTAACTAGTTAGTCGCAAAAAAAACAATTAAAATTCGTGTCCATTACTACAAATCCATGTCTCATCAATTTATTGAAATATGAAATACGTGTATATTGTGTATATCTGTGTGTAAGTGTATCTCTAATTTTTGTGTCTTACAAACCAAACAAGGAACACGCTCTACCGTGTCTATGTCTTAACTTGACATACACATGAAACAAACGGAGTCTAAGAGAAGTGTATGAAGATTTCTCATACTCTTATTACCACAATCGTTATCTCTATTATTTTGTGTTTTGTAATTAACAACTAAAATTGAGAAAATATATAAACAATAAAAATTGGGCCAATATTCAACACTATATAGTTGGAATGTAGATTGATATTATTGTAATGAAAGAAGTATATGTTGAGTATCACACTTAATAGGACATAATAACACAACTATAATTTTATAAACAAAAAATGATTTGAACAGGAATTTAAACAATGTAAAAATAATATATAACAAAATGATAAAAATACAATTTCTCAAAAGATATAAAAAATTTTTATAATACTCTCTTATATATATTATAAAAATAATGCTCATATAAAGAAATTATAATATTACAAAACATGACATACAAATGAAGTCATGGACACTCTAATTTATAGATACTTTATGATGGTGAAAATAAATTTTCTACTTCCATTTAGTGATGTTGGCAAGTTTATTTTCAATTTATCATAATAACCTGTCGGCCAATTAGAATGGGCAAATTGTTTTTGACTAAGTCAAAAACAAAGTACAACTTCTCTTTGTTATACCATATATGTTCATATAATGTCATCACATATCAATTTTTATCTTCAAGCTCAATATTTGCTAGCACATCCTAATTCTGCATGCCATTCGTCTTTTTTTCTTTTGACTCAAGTCAACATATGCAACTCATTATTTATTTGGATTTTGTTTCTTCAAATTGAATAAGTTGGTAGCTAATAAATTTTACAAAGTTCCAACATTATTCACACTTCAAATTTTTTCAAATAAAAATCTTTTCGCATTTATCAATTTGCAAACTCATCTTCAAACTAAAAGAACAATTTTGTTTCTTATTTCACAATCTTCAACTTAAAATTATTCTTTTGGTGTATTCGTACTGCTTATATTTTTAAAGGCAAAGAGACGATCTGCACTAATCAAATTTATCTGTATTGATTGGTTTTGTCATGATATCTGCAAAGTTGTTGTGTAGATTTTTACATATCCATTTTACCTTCCTCCACTAGTTTACAAACAAAATGATATTAAACACCTATGTGCTTCATTCTTTAGTGAAAGGCTAGATTCCTTGCGATGTGCAAGGTACTCTGACTATCACAAAATATTCAAGTCTTACACTGATTGTGCCTTAGCTCTTCCATTAATCTTTGCGACCAATTTGCTTCCCTACAAAATTGTGTAGCTGTCATATATTCAGCTTCTGTAGTTGATAATACTACAACAACTTGTAATATTAATAACCAACTTACTGATCCTCCTGCAAGTGTGAACACATAACCTGTAGTGAATTTTCTCTTGTCAAGATCACCTAGAAAATCCAAGTCAATATATCTTTTGATAGTAAATTCAGTTCTTCCAAAACATAAAGCAACATTAAAGGTTCCTTTGATATATCTCAAGATCCTCTTCTGTGTGTAGAGACTTTCAAGCATTGCAAACTACTTATCTCCATTGATGGCACCTACTTGTATGGTAAATATAGAGGTACTCTACTTATGGCTATCGCCCAAGATAACAATTCAAACATGTTGCCTATAGCATTTTCTGTGGTCGAGGGAGAGACGAAGGAAGCACGGTTATTTATTCTGTCTCATCTCAGGTAGCAACTCATGCCTCAGCTAAGCCTGTTGGTGATTTCTGACAGGCATAAGTCCATTGATGTTGCGCTGAATGCCGATGATAGTGGTTGGAAACCTCTGCATGCCTTTTCAAGCCTTTTGTACAAGACTTATTGTAGCCAACTTCATGACGCACTATAAGAACAAGGACTTGAAGAAAGTTTTCGTGAACACAGCATATTAGAAGTCACATAGAGAGTTTGTTCGCTACTTTGGCAGATTGAGGGTAGAAAATGTGGCAATCACAAATTGACTAGAAAAAATGCCACATGAATTGACACAGTATGCTGATGAAGGTCGCATATTTCGCCACATGAAAACAAATATATCAAAGTGCATCAATGTTGTGATGAAGGCTACTCGTAATTTGCCAATAATCGTCATCATACTTCTGAATGGGTGAGCTTTTCGCAAGGAAGGGCATAAAGCTCAAGCACAGCTTCAAGTAGGTGCTGAATTCTCACAGACACATATGAAAGCTACTGAGTTAAACTTAAAGCATGTGAACACCGTGAATGTTTACTAGTTTGATCGTTCGATATCAACATTCACTGTTGAGGAGTTAGCAGCAGTGCCAGGATATAGGCAGCAGAATTGTTAAGTATTGCTTGATAAAGGTAAATGTGATTGCGGATACTTTCTAACCTTTCACCTTCCCTGTCATCATGTTCTAGCAGCATGCTCACATGTAACTATGCAAGACTTGTCTAGAAGGTTCATGTGCATGCATCTCGTGTATCACATGGGAACCGTATTCAAGGTTTACAGAATGGAGTTTAGGCCGATTAGACATGAGGATGATTGGCCAACATATGATAGTCCCCGTATTCGACCCAATTCTTGACTGATGAGAGTCAAGAAAGGTCATCTCGTTTCCACTAGGATTTGTAACAACACGGATAAGTTGAAAAAGACTCCTGAAAAGAAGTGTGAATTGTGTCATTATGTAGGCCATACGCGGAGGACATGCACCGCATTAGATGGGGGAGCCTCCATTAGGTGGACGTTAGATATAAATTTTTCTTATGGTTGTGTTATTTTGTTAGTATTTATTTTTATAATTGTCAAACATGAATGAATTCTTCGAGTTATTTGAATTAAAAGTGTTTCATTATAATGACAGCAATGTTATTATATTGAATTCTATCTAAGGGGTAACAATATATATAAAATAACAAGCATAAGAAGAAGAAGAAGATACAAATGTGTTCATATTCATATGATTGTTCATACATCAAAACAAGCATATAAAATGAGAACCATAAGAACATATACTACTGTCCATGTCCGCAGCCACGTTAACCACCTCATGTGGTACGTGTAGGACGTGGTAGCTCCAGATAGCCACCCGTCCTATAGAGAGGTGGATGTATCTTCCTATGTCCTCTACTAATCGATGGATCTACTGGTGGGATATTGTCGAATGTACCATTGACGTATAAACTTATACGGCCCTGAGATACCCATGTGCTTCGAAAGATGAAGAAGTGGATGGACCATCCATGTGACATGGAGAATAAGTTGAAGATGGTGGAAAGGCATGCATTTGTGCAAATAGCTGTGTAACCCCAGACATAACTCCCTATAAGCCCATGCATCAGTGGTCGGGTCGAAAAAAATGAGAATTTAATTTGATATAAACCTAGGTTGTGTCAAAATCTTGTGTCTGGAGCTTTGGGGTAAAAGGATCAAAAGGAATCTCCTATTGATGACTGGGGCTTGCCTCTAATGCCTGCCCCTGACGACTAGGCCCCCGAATCTGATGACTGTGGTGGCTCTAGTGTCAGATAATCCACGGGAATGGTGTCTCTACTATCTGTCGCGGCATTCTCCACTATCAATGACTTAATAGTTGTATGCTCTTCTACTCTTTACAGACTAATTGGATCTCTGGCCTACGAGCTATACTAACCCTACGCCTAGGAAGCGCTCTGCCCCGTCTCCCTCCTCGTGGTCACACTTCAGGGAGTTTGCCATCCTTCGACTGATGCAACTGTGGAGCATGTGAGTGATTAACTGGTAGATCATCAGGAATGTGTCCAACTATGACATTTTGTTGATCACTCAATCCAATACTTAACACTAATTTTTAAATACTTAACTCTAATATTTAACATTAGTTTTTAGAAAATATCTATTCTAAACTTAAAAAGATATTAAATAAATTACATAATAAAAAAATAACTTAAAAACAAAAGATAGTTAAAAAAACTTACTTAAGATGAGAAAAAAAAGATGTTTACTACGGTACGATGATAAATTCATACGTACCGATATATTTAATATATGGACAAATAATAATTAGCCACGTGGAGTTTATTTTCCACATCAGCATTTGATTTTTCATTTTTAAATATATAATATATCATCACTTTTACTAAAACACCCCTTTAATTAAATAAAAAAAATATTTATTTATTTAATTTTATAAAAAGACTTAAGTATCCTTCTTTTATTTGATTAGACAAAAATACCCTTTGAATATCCCTATCTTAACAGCTTCTCCCCAAATAAAAAAAAGAAAGTTGAAATAGAAACCCTAGCTTCTCCACCACCGCCGCAAGGACTGCCGCCGTCCGTCGCTCTCAGGCACTACCATCGTCGTCTGGTCGTCCGTGCTTCTTCCTCCTTCAAGAATCGCAGCTTCTTCTTCCTCGACCTCGTCGTGTCAGTTCCTGGTATTCATCTACTCTATCGCGCTCCTGCCGCCGTCCGTCGGGCGCTCAGTCACCATCGTCTTCGTCTAGTCGTTGCAGATTCTTCCAACCCACCACCGTCTTCTGAGTTGTGTTCGTCGCCTGGCCTCTGTCTCCGTCACGATTCTGCCCCCCTTTTTTCAGACTGCTTAGAAGAAAAACCCATCTCCATTCCAGTTTCCTTCCTTCGAGTCCAGAGAGCAGAAGCTCAACCAAGAAAAAAACCTTAGACTTCGACAGTCAGTTCACTGCTAACTTCTTCTGCGTTTTTTATTTATGCCATTTTCAATGATTATTTGATTACTGAATATTTGAATGTTTTGTGTTTTAATTTTTTATTGAAGGATTACTTGATTACTAATGAGCTCTAGTTCTGTTGTGTTGCTATTTTTATGTGTTGTGATATTTTTTTGAATGAGCTTCTACTGTGGTGCTGTTTTGTGTGTTGCTGTGTTGCTTTTTTATGTGTTCTTTATTTTTTATTGACATGCATCTGAGTGATATCACCACTGTAACTTAACTACTAAGTATTGTAGTACTTGATTTTAGTTATGATTTTTAAATTTCTTGATTCTTGGTTGGCATATTTTCTGCAGTTCTCTAATATTCTCTTGGTTGCTATTCTTGATTCTTGATTATTGTTATGATTTTTTAATGCTTCTATTTTTTCCTATTCTATATTTGACTTGATTCTGTTCTTTGATTTTTGAATCTTGATTCTTGATTTTTCACTGCATCTATTATGTTTCACCATAGCACGCTATTTGATGTTATTTCATATACGAGTGTTTCATTTATATCATAATTAGTAATACACTCTAAATCTTTGAAGTTTGGCTAATTATAATTCATAGAGCATGTTACAAATCATTTTTATAAAACTCATAAGAAAATTGAAAAGCTGCATGCCTATCGAAAGTTGAAACCAAATTAATAGTATTGTGTTAACTCTTTCCTAGTAGTCAAAGCAAAAATAGGCATTTGGTTTAAATATGCATGTAATGTTACAAAGAATTTGATCCTTGTTACTTATTTAGCTTAAATTTGTATTGTTTTTATCTTCTTAACTAAACAGATTTTTGTCTCTCTTAATGACTTTTAGTTTATCACTGTAAAATTGATGAGCAAACCAGGGAGTTTTAAGGAACTAAGACAGCGATGAAAGAAGGAAATACTTGCTATTTAATTCTTTGTTGATTGTCATTATCAATCTTATATTTGGTTTAATATTTCTTCAATGTCATTATCATATGTTCTCTTAGGTTTTGAGTGGATGTGATTTTGGGTTTTACTTATTTGTTATCTCTCTGCTTTGGTCTTTAGATTTCAATGGATATGCTTATATTCAGTTGCATAGAAAGATAATATGCTGTTGCTTACCAACTTTTATTGATGGCAGAAACTAGGAGAGCTTATTTATTTATTTGTTTATTCATTTAATTTTTGTTCCTTTGCTCATTTTGTTTTCATTCATTTAAGTTTAAATTTCGAAGGAGCTAATGAAGGTTTCCCAAATATACTCCATTTTGGTCAAATTTGGATCTCTTTTGGTTTGAATCTAGTTAGGCCACTTTCGGCATCTCATTACCGATTTAGCACACAACTGGAACTAACTTTTACTATGCAGTATTGTATACCCTTAACATAAGTGTTCGAAAATTCTCTGGGTTTATTCATTTATTTTTAGCTCAACTTTTTCTTTAATAAACCGGATATTCTGGTCCTGGTTGTTATTATTTTGGCTAACGTTGATTGAAGAAAATAGATGAGGCACATGATTTATCTGATTCATTCATCAGCATGTATGACTCAAAAATTACTTTATCACAGGTATGCTCGTCAATTTTATGTAGCATATACATTGAACAAGTCATATTTACTTCTGAATTTAACTGTTCTGTTCCCTATTTGTACAGCTGGAGAATGTGCATTGCCATGTAGAACGGTACTTTGTGAGATTCCACAGTCTTTTGGGACAAGCCAACCGGAGGGCATTATGATAAAAGGGGAGGAAAGGTGAACCAGAGGGCATTATGGTAAAAAGGGAGGAAAGGTGAGGGGAGAAGATTATGTATGATAATAAACTATTGATATGTTTCTTTTCATGGAGTTTTGCTTTGATGCATTACTTTAGTGTTTGTGAAATTCAGGGCATGGATTGGATCTATGTGTAGTTTGAACTAGCCCTGCTTGAGCATTTCCTTTGGATGGTAAATGACTGGTTTTGTTTATCAGTTTATAAGAGTTTATCAATTAAAAATATTATCAGTTGGCATCACTTTTGGCAGTCCGGCAATACTCCGCTATAAGGATCAATTTAAAGAAGCTATCTTCTTGGCTTTTGACTCAACATCCTGGAAGGTTTTATTCTCTCTCAACCTTGTTGATAATGGTCTACTAGTACATATCTGACCTTGGTTATTCTTATTCTCAATGACAGGTTAATGGGGCTGTTGATCATCTTCTATGATCCCTTCTTGGAAGTCAGGTTCATTATTATCCAATAGATCAGTACAGGTATGTATATAGCTGGTTGTGTGAGTTTTGTTGTATTTTATTAGGGTGTGTTTGCAAATTCTAGGGGAAGAAAAGTGCATGTTTGGTTGGCATTTCTGTTTCTATTTTCAGTTTTCATTTTCAATCTTCTTTATTTTTAAGATTTGTGAAGGAAAAAGTGAAATCAGAAAACAGGATTTTAGGGCCTATTTGGTTGCAATTTCAATTCTATTTTCATTTTCTGTTACATTTTGACTACGGTGATGATCAAGAATTTTCTTTAAATTGTCTTTCTGGGTGGTTATTAGTTTCATGTTTCTTATGTGCTTCATTTGATTCCAGGATCTGAAGTCATTCTCTTCATTTATCATGGCTATTCTCTTAAGGTATTTCCATTTTCATTGTTTCCCATTGTAGTTAGAAATTGTTGTGCTCTGGGTAATTTGAGAGACTAATATGTTGCTGGTTTCTCCTTGAAGTTCTCATCATGAATCCTTGAAAGCTCAGAAAGCAATTAAGGGGTAGACTTATCCCCTTCAGATGATTGTTGACTTGTATTGTAGTTTTATTGTCTTGATATAATTTAATAGTTCATGATTTTCAATAGCTTTTTGTAAAGTACAACATCCAATTTTATGGAGTATCTAAAAGCTTTTTTAGGATATCAGACAAAGACAACCATACTTGTGGACTGGGATTTTCAGATTTGGTTTCTCAGATTGGCTCTATGAGTTTTGATTCCACTGGCTTGCATTGGCGGTAAATGGCAACTCATTTGGCCTTCTTTCTTTTTATATTTGACTAAAATCCTGAGTGAAACAGCTGGTTTGTATTGCTTGTTATATACTTTTGAATCCTCCTTTGTGCTATCTTTTGTGCATTGTGTTTACTATTTATGCTTTTGCTCGTATAGGCCACTTTTTGAAGAATTTGAAAAGTCAACTTTCTCAGACAAGGATACTTGCAATTTCGGCTTTGAATACACTCTTAAAGAAATCACCGTACAAGCTGTCACCTGGTGAGAAATCTGCTGTACTCGAGGACTTGCAAGGCAATACCAAGTCATCCCTTGAAGAAGCTTTAACTCACACCTTTAATGGCTGATATGGCTAGAACAATTTTGAGAGATTTTGACAAACACCAAAAAAAGTGTGTTGCATGTCAGTAGATTTTCTTTTTCTTTTTTCCCAACCTTGTTTTTGTTTTAGTCTATTCTTTACAGTTCATTTTTGGTGCTTGACCCTGGTGCCATTTAATTCTCTGGGCCAGTCCTTTGTACTTTTAGGTAACAAATAATGGAAAAAAATTTCCTTCTTTGTATGCTACCATTTGTTAAAGTTACTATGAATTCTTTTGTTTCGGTACTCATTTTCTGTTTGAATCTAATAAAACACTAGGAATTTTAGTACAACATATTAACTAACTACTGAACTTCATTCAAAATTGATTTTGATAAGTTCTTTTGTCTCTGGAAATAGGCCAACGATGATACTATGTGGGATCGATAACATCAGAGATCTCTTTGGTCCCAAGGTATTGTTAAGTTATACCAAATATATGGTCCCGTGCAACAACTTTTTTCTTGATAAGTTTTACAAGTGATATTGTCACAAAACCATATATGCTTCATGTTTGATGTAGGTGGATCTTGGCCTCATAAAGAAAAATTCAATTTGTCGTCTTGGAATTAACTAGAACAATTCATTTTTCCATTGAATTTCTTGTCATTTGTTGAAAGAAAGTGAAAGAAGTTTTGTGGTCAAATATTAACTGTAAGAATAGTTAGATCTCTTACGAAGAATTCTGGTGTTGGAAAGTTATGGCATTAGCATTTTTTTATTCTTCAGCTATGTTTTGTTACTATTATTTTCATATAAAACACTGAATTTTTAGCATCAATGGCCTTGTTACGACGTTTCTACTCATTGATAAAGCTTACATAGACTTCACTTATGCAATTTATAAATTTCATTGTGGATATTAATGTACAAGGATTCAAATCAACGAATGTTACAAGCAATTGTTAAGTTGTAATCATGATTGCATTCTCTGAAAATGAACAAAGTATATACATGAAAGAAGAAAGAAAACAACAATTGAGTGGTGCAACATGCACATTTCAAAGTATATCAAGAGCATGTACCTCGAAGCAGTGTTGAGTTTAATTCTTTATATATACAAGCAAGACAGTGACTGATAGATTACAAGCTTCATTTTGTTAGCATATCAACTGTTGAACAGAAAAATTATGATCTTATTGCAATTACTTGCAAGTGAAATTACTATATTAATCTGATTCACAACAATGACACCATTTTGCTTTTCATATAGTCATCAATTTTGTTAGCATATCAACCGTTGACTCCCTAACATTAACTCTAGTGTTGGATTACAAATGAATTTATATTCTAAGATAGGAACAGAGACAATGGGTTAAAAAAATAAAAAATCAATTACAAGTAGGAGGGGAAAAATGGTGGCTTGTTTCTATCCAAAACAAGCAACAAAAAATATGCATTATCTGCCATAGCATTCATCCTCCTTCTGGCTCTCCATATCTCTCTATCTGTCTACCAAATTACTCTGATAACCACTGAAAATGAAAAACAACCCAATCCCCTTTGAAAAGTGACAAAGTTCAAGGGATATGAATGCAACTTTGACATTAGAAATATACAATATGCACCTTTCAAGAATGATCACCCACCGTTACAACTTTAAAAGGGGTTTTTAATGGCTCTCCATACATCTCATTGAAGAATGATCACCCACCGTTCATTGACATGATCAATCCAAGAACAGCCACAACATACTATTAAAAAAAAGGGACCGACTAGGTAGTAAAATGAAAAAATAAATACAATCATTGGATTCCTCCCAATTTAAAACACATATATGCTACTAGTTCACAATCATTGAACCACATAGTTTTAGCATTATGTAACAGATATTATTAACTAAAAGATGTTCTGCCCCTTAAACTTTAATAATAAAGAATAATATATTAGATAATTGTGTTCCTGAACTAGTTCTCATGTAAAGAATAATCACCTAAAAAATAGAAAAAAAAAAAGGAAATGTCATAACATGCTTCCACTCTGATTGGTTCTCATGAGATTGATCTTGCTTGACTATGGTATCCTTCCAGTCCTGTTCAAGCAAACAAAAAATAAGCAGGCTTCCTGGATCCATTACTCTATGAGATCTGTTTATATATAATTGCAAAGGAGATGATAATTGAGATCTAGTAAAAGCAAATGTGCTTACCCTTCAGGGTGTACTCAAACATAAAGCATCATCCTGTTTGAGATCTTGTGAGACAATGGCAGAAAGTTCATCAGATAGCCATAATATTCATAAGTTGTTAGCTCTAATGCAAAGATCCCCTATGACTGTAACCCTGTAACCTTTACCTACCTAGCCCTTGTTTTTGTTCTAGACTCGCCCAGATATGAATGTGCAACAGAGCAAGCAGCAGGGATAAAAAATCTGAAGTTGCAAGCAGCAGGGATAAAAAATCTGAAGTTTGAAGCCGGAGATTCTCGCCCAGAAATAAGCATAGACCCGTAAATTTTAAAAGAAACTAGAATGAAATTTCATATGCAATATGGAATGCAATAGAAAACTCGACAGTGTTACGTAAGAAATGAGATAAAAAAATTCTTTTAGTTTTGTACAAATGAAACTATGTGCAAATCAATCAATTGAATTTCATTCTTTACAAAGGGGAAAAATTCATGAACTATGACATAAATTACTGACCTCAACTCCAAGAGGTTTGATTTGACCAAGAGCTTTCGCTGCACTCAAATGGCAGCGACCGGCGACCCAGTTCTGGCAGCGACTGGCGACACGACGGCGAGAGCAGAGACGACGGCAAGCGGTGGCTCGATGGCAAGCTGCTCCAAGTCACGGACAGAGAAGCCAGCGAGGATGGGGACGACGTGCTGAGCTACCTGGGTTCCGGACAAAGGGAAGACGAAGAAGCGGAAGCGCTGAGACATGGGACGACTTGGGGCTAGGGTTTTGCATTTTGGTTTGGAACTTTTCTTGATTTGTTTGAGAAAGATGGGGCACGAATGATATTAGGAAAATTGGAGAAGATGAAGAACCATTAATTTTTAGTTTAATTGATATATTTTGCTTTGCTTTAGAGGAGGACAGATTAATTAGGAGAAGGAGAAGATGAACAAGGATTGATTTTTAATATGTTTAACCTAGAGGAATTGGACAGATTGAAGAATAATTTTGGTTCTTTGTTTTTTTAATATGTTTAACTCAGATGAAGAATATTTTTTTTTAATATGTTTTTATTTTATTATTTCAATTATTTGAATTTATAAAATTAGGATTAATTGAATTATAAAATTTGATTAAGTTAAAAAGGTATTTTTGTTTAATCAAATAAAGGAAGGATATTTAAGTTTTTTTATAAAATTAAATAAATAAATATTTTTTATTTTTATTTAATTAAAAAGATATTTTAATAAAAGTGTGATATACTATATATTTAAAAAAGAAAAAATCAAATGCTGATATGGAAAATAAATTCCATGTGGCTAATTATTATTTGTTCATATATTAAATATATCGGTACGTATTAATTTATCATCGTACCGTAACAAAAAAAAATAGAGTAAAATTTTAACGTAACAATTAGGAGAAAAGAGAATTTTTTATTCAAGTGAAAAATGAAAAAAGAAAACCATGAGTTAATTAGTTTGACAAATTTACTAAATTCGTTAAACCAGTGGACGAATTTATTATTTTCATAAAATTTACAGTTCAACTGAGCAAATTTCCTCCTTGATTTACAAGTTTGCCTCTATATTGGACGAACTTGTTACCACCTCAAAAAAATTTTCAAAATATAAAATTAGAATAGTTTGTATGAAAAATAATATTATTTTTATTTTATTTTAAGAAAAAAAAAAAGCAATTTGGATTATGATGGTGATGGATATATATTCCACGCAGCACGACACTAAAGGGATTTTTCTAAGTCCAGTTTGAATAATCAACTTAACTAAATTTTTTTTGATAAAATAATTTAAATAATAAATAATTATGTTAAAAGTAATTTATAAATAAGTTATTTTGTGTTTGAATTTTTAACTCTAAAAGTGTTTATTTTATAGAAATGTGATAAAAAATAAAAGTATTATAAAAAAAATCATTTTTTTAATTTTTCTATAAATTTTTAAATAACTTCTTAAAAAATTATAATTTAATTTTAAAAATTACACCAAATATTAATATTACTATTTTTCATAAATAAAAAATTTAAAAAAATTACTTCTAAAATTTTTCAACAGCACCCCTAGTCAGGTAACTTTTTCTAAAATTCTAGTAATTAAAAATTAGATCATGACGGAATTTAGAATCAACCGTCTAATTTGTCGCCTACTTAGCCTCTGTTTTTCAAAACCCCTTGTGACAAGGGCCTTGTCTCCTTTGATCAGCTATATTTTTACTTTTGTTTGAACTTAAAGGGTCCCTCACCCCCACAAAAGAAATAGATATTTGGGCATCCTTGACCGCATTCCCGGATATTAACGATATCATTTAATTTTTTATTATATTCATTCACTGAACATATTAAAGAAGCAGTCAATTAAGAAATACAAGTGGCACCAAGTGGATAAATTGTAAGATTCATCCATTGCATAGAGGATAAGACCGGCCTTGTCAGCTTCACCATCCACGTTTCCTTCTGATTTGATTTCGGATAAACACTAATACTTTCTTAATAAAAAATAATAAAAAATTATCAAAATTTATTACATTTAATTATTATTTTTAATTATCAATCTATTTTTTAATTTAATAATAATCTAATAACATATTTTTAATTTATATTAATTTATTAAGAATTAATTATTGATTTTTTTTGGTGACTAATTACTGATTAAAAATAATAAATTTTATTATTCTTCTAACTTTTTTTTTCTTTTCTTAATAAACATGCAGTTAGCGATAAAATTTCCTTATTATTATATCATTACTTATTCATTGTTATGTGTTCATAATCACTAACATAATTATTCGTTTGTCAATAGAAAAGGTCAAAAGGTTCTCTCAAAGGGAAAACCACAAAACATATGTTTGAGAAAATAAAAATAAAATAATATTAAAAATCAATTTTTTAAGATTAATATCAAATAATTTTTTATTTTAAACTTTAAATTATAAATTATTAATTTTAAATTTTAAATAATAAATAATTTTAAATTTTAAATTGACTATTTTTTTAAAATAAAAAAATTGTATATAATTCGATATAATAGTTAGTTGATATATTTTGTTTTAATATGATTTTTTAATTTAATTAATAAATCAGATTCTCATATTTGAAGAGCAATAAAATTTGTAAAGAAATATAACTGTACACAAATTAAAAGATCTAATTAGCACATATAAAAAAATTAAATACATCTAAAGGTAAAATTTGTATATTTAAAAAAAGACTAAATTTAAAATAAATAAATCTGAAATTAAATTTATATGTTTAAAAAAATTTAAAATAAAAAATAACAATTCTGAGGGTTAAATTTGTGAAAATTTTGGCTAATCAAGTATAGCTCAAATGACAATTTTTTCATATTCATATAAAAAATTACGAATTCGAGTCAATTTTTTCATATTCATATAAAAAATTACGAATTCGAGTCAAGTCTTTCTATATTTGGTAAAAAAAAAATTTGTGAAAATTTTGTCATAATAAAAAACACCAAATTTTAATAATGCTGGAAAACATAAAAAGCCAATATGAAAATTAAAAATTGTTTTAAATTCTCTAAATAAAAATTTTTAAAATTAAAAAAATTAATATTAACTAATTAAAAATGAATTCTTTATACTTTTCGTTAAAATACATATTTGCTATTTAAATTATCTATTTCCCATCAAAATTGTGATGCCCATAAAATTCATAATGAATGTCAAGTCCAATTGTCCACTCTAGATGTCAAAAATAAATTCTTATCCACTTCATAAATCAAGGTTGAGGCCAGAAACTTTGACAGATGCATGCCTTCAGCATAACAGATTCAAAACATTGCAACCGCCGAATGTGTAAAGGACTGTATATAAATGAGTGATGGACCACCAAAAAATCCAAAATCAAATGAAGAATGGATATAAAAGTACAAATAAGAGGGTCCGGATGAAGCCAGAGAAGGAAGGAGTGTATATGAAGGATCGGAGCACGAGGACAAGCACCCATATTTTTTCAACCAAACACATAATAACGATTTATCACACAGTACTACTTGATACATAAATAAATAAAGTGGGCAGGTAGTTAAGGAACAACATTTTGAGTAGAAACAAATTTTGCTTGCAAGCAATTCCAATTTTAACTTCAAAGCCTCCACTCTCGAATCTCAAGTAATAATTCCGTTATTAATCAAATAAAATTAACTCCAAAGTTACAATGTAGAAATATTCACAAGCTACACATTCATCGGCAGCCACAAATACTTTTTAACTTGAACCAAAAAACAATGCCCCTAAGAAGAGTTACATAAACAACAAGAATGACGTCTCATGGATCTCAACTATGTACAGAGAGAATCTTATTCAGTTTCAAATAAATCGCATTAGGAAGGTACAACTTAGCTATACACAGTCAAATGCAGTCAATGGCCACCGATCCAATTCTTCAAGCCACAAAAGAATCAAAATCAACACAGCACAACACTTTGACTTTGACTTTGACTTTCATTTTAGGAGTTCAGAGACCCATCCAATATCAGGGAAAGGACCCTCGCTTCTCCCAATCGACGAGTTCTCCCTACTCAGCTTCGCGTACATTCTCGCCCTAATGTCTCTCCCAGATTCCACTCTCTCCATTGCAGGCTCTTCCTCACACCCGCTCATTGGGCCCAGGCCCAATTGCGGAGACCCATACACACAGCCCATCTGAGGCCCACAGCCCATTTCCTCAAGCTGCATGTTCCGCATTGAGCTCACCAACTCCCGCACCGTACTAAACGGAACGACGCCGTGTCGAGGATCCCCAGGCGAAGATGGCGGCGACTCCGGGAAATAGCAAGAGTAATTAAGAACTGAAGTAGGCGAAGAAACGTTGTTGTTTTTATTGCGACGAAGACTCCGCGAGTCGCTGAGTTGCGACTCGGCCGAGTTGGGAGCCAGCACGCGCAGCTGATCCGGCGCGTGTGCAAAGAAGCAGACGCGGCGGCGGCAGGCCGCGCCGTCCTTGCAGAGATGTGTCCTGTATCTTTGAGGGTGGAGCCAGCACTCGAACACGCCGTGAGCGAACTCGCACGAGTCACCTTTTCGGCAATGCCCTTTTCTAAACTCCGGACACGCAGTGCCGGAGTAATGGTACTTTCGAGGGTCTCTCCGGCGAGCCTTCTCCGCGGGGTGAGCGTAGGGGCACTCCGTCCAGTCGTGCGACCTGCCACGTGGACAGTTCAGAACCTTGAAGTCGAACATTCGAAAATGATCGGTGGAGAACACGTGGAGGTGGTGTTGACTGTCAGGATCTTCGGCATCGATAGAGAATGGAGAGAGTGGTACTCCTCCTCCTCCATCGGAGTTAGGGATTCGAAGGTTTTGGAGCATAGCTTTCTTTCTCTCTAGTTTGTGTTTTCTTCTGTTGGGAGTGTTAAAACTGTGAATGTCTGAATACTGAATATAAAGTGGTGAAGAGGGAGGGGTTTCATTTAACTAAGGTTGAGTCAGATTGTGAGTTTGTATTTCTGCTTTATAAATTATAAAGCAACCTAATAAATATCTACGGTATGATGTATCCACATGGCTTGAGCTTATGTGAGGTGTTTATTCTTGGTTATGTTTTAGCCACGTGGTAGGCGATGAAATTTTAACAAGATCAGTTTGGATTTTCTTTCCATAATATTTTAATTAATTTATTTTTACTCAATGGATAATGCTTGGTAGTTGGTACCCATAGAACTATTGTTTGCGGTTTTAAATTTTTAACAATAATTTTAGACAACGTGATTAAATCCAACTAAGTTACGACAGCTTTTTAATTAACATATGGAGCCAAGGATGGTGTAAAATTTTGATATGGGAGTGAGAAGTTTTTTACGAAATTGTGGTGTCAGTGACGAACAATTCGGACCTTTTGAGTTACACATACAAAATGTATGGTCCGAGTAGCGTGCATTTGGCTCAGTGAAAGCTGTAACTCGGACTCTCCGAGAACGTCTCAGGTCACGGACCGTCCGATTTTCCTTCAATTTATCGAACGATCCGAGTTGTTCCAAAAGTTGACACGCGTCGCGCGCATGTTTTACCCCGAATGGTGTCTCTGAAAGCAACAAGGACTTCTCAACCTTCTCTCTCCATCCGAATTCAATTTAGTTTCTCTCACATTTCATTCTCAGGGTCACCTTCTTCTCCCTTTCTCTGGTTGCTTTACATGGTGAAGGAGAAACAATCATGCCAAAAAAATTTAAAGTTAAAGGTGTTGATCGATCTGAGTTTCACATTATTCATTATCTCAGTAATCCTGATTATGTAAGTTTTTTTAAAATTTTTTTAAATTTTATTAATTTATTATGTTTATAGTTATTAATATTAAAAATTTAGTTATTATGGTTGTTGTGATAAATGCAATTAAAGAATATAAATAGAATGATTATTACTAATTTTTTAATATTTGTTAGATTTTTTTCAAAAATTTTTTTACAGATTTTTAGTTATAAATATTATTATAGTGAAGTTCGTTATTATTATTGTGGTCTGAAGACTTCCGAATGTAATAAAAAAAAGAAGGGAATGGTTACTTATTATTAATAAAGTGTGGAATGTAATTTTTTTTAATTTATAATTATTTTTAAGTATAATTTTGTGGGAGGAACGAACGTTAAAATTTAAATGTTTTTTTAAACAAATAACTATAACTTTTACTGATGGAGAAGTTGATGTTAATGATATTGTTATTGTGAGATATTGTTAATGTTGAGTGATTAGTATGGTTATTCTAATTAAGGCATGTTAGATTTTTTATTATGAGAATATATAAATTTGTTTAATTGTCGTAATTATTATTAGCAAGTTAATTATTATCGTTGTCCGAATATGAGTGATGGTATATATTGGATGTTAATTTTTTTTATTGTTGAGGGGAAAAATGTTTAACAAATGAGTCATTAATATTAAAATTAATTCTAGATGTTGTAATATGGTTGAGAATTTTGATTAGGAATATATGTATTAGTAATGATTTTTATTTGCAGTTGTGAATAATTTTAAGGATTAATTAAATAATTTTAGAAGTTAGAATAATTAGTTATATAAGGATTCAGTAAAATGATTGATGATAGTAGGTTAGTAGTTGTTGTTGTTTATCTGACTAGTAATTTGTTATTTTTTTTTTGTAGAAATTAAGAATGTTGACATGTAACCATCCAGTTCCTCCGGATCGGTACAACGATGGGGTAGAGGAGCATCTACGAGTTACCGGTTTCTATCATGTATCTCAGATTGGGATAGTGCAGTGTCAGAAAGCATTGGTAAATGTTCTAGTCGAACGTTGGCACCCAGACACACATACGTTCCACCTTCCCATTGGTGAATGTTCCGTGACTCTTGAAGATGTGGCTCTAATTCTTGGTCTTCCCACAGATGGTCTTCCAGTTACAGGAATGACAATGAGTAGTTTCGAAGCCATGGAGGCGGAGTGTTTGCTTCAATTTGGCGTTGCACCGCGTAAGGAGGAGTGTAGATCTAGCTGCATAAAACTGACCTGGCTGCGGAATCTAAAAGAGAATTTAGAATTGACCGATGAAATCAGTATACAAAGGTATGTGAGGTGCCACATTATGTTGCTGATTGGGACGATCTTGTTTGGGGATAAGTCTGGGGCAGGCGTGCACTGAAAGTTTCTACCCTTGCTTCGTGATTTTGTCAATATTGGACAGTATAGCTGGGGATCGGCATGCCTAGCACACCTTTACAGGGCCCTATGTAAGGCATCTCGCTATAACTGTAAGGAAATAGATGGACCACTAACACTTCTGCTGGGTTGGGCTTGGATCCGACTGCCATATCTATCACCGCTTCCTAGAGAACCCCGCAGCTTTCCACTAGCAAATAGGTAATATTATATTACAATGTACCCGTTTCTTGATATTTAAGATTCAGTTGAGCTAATTGAAAATATCATATTAGGTGGCGTAACTGGGAGCGTGGTGACCGACGATATAGATATTTGAAGCTAGCTCACTTTAGGAAGGCCTTTGATGAACTTCAGGAAGGCCAGATGCGTTTTGATTAAAGAAGTTTTAGTTTCGGGTTTAGGGTCTTCGACAAAACTATGATGCATTGTTATTGTTATTTGAATTGTGGGTTCTAATCATGAGTTTCCTGTATTTTTTCAGTTTGTCTGGGTTGCTTATGCTGTGGATCGTGTAGATCCGAACATAATTTCTCCTGAAATCTACATGCAATCAGTTGTATAGAGCGCTACAGTTCCGTTGGTGTCCTTTGAATGTATCGAGTGGCATGCCACCGATAGGGTCAGGCGCCAGTTTAGTTTCGTTCAGGGAGAACCTACTCAGGAGCAGAATCTGGATAAGGCGCATGGGGAGGTTCTGACTGGTCCGAAGAATCTTAACTAGGCCACGGCACCGAGTCATTCAATTTGGATGATGCATTGGACAAACAGGTATCACTACGTTCTTTCTGAGCTTCCCATCCCTTCACAGCATCCATTGGACTGTTACATGAAATGGTACCGATCAAAATTTGGGGACCGCTTAGCCTTGTCGAATCTTGCGGGTGAAGATGATGCAGGTAATGAGGATATGGGTGCGGGTAATGATGATATGGATGAGGGTAATCAGGATACCGATGAAGGTAGTCAGGATATGGATGAGGACAATGAAGAACAGGAGCCACATATTTTACCTCCAAATCTGCTTCCACAAGAACAACCTCAGTCCTCAAATCCGTTTGTACCTCAGACACAGTTCACCTCATCATTTCCAATGCAGCAACAATATTGGGGTATGTCACAGTTTGAAACAGGCGAAGGAGGTTCTTTTAGCCAGTTGCTTGGGTTCATGGCTGCAGATGCCGTACAATCACAATATGGCCATCAGCCTGAGTTCATGCCAGGCAGGTATTCGTTGGATGCGAGGTATCCAGGCCATACCTCATCCGTTGCTTGCGGGGGGTTCGTATCTATTGATGACTCTAGTAGGAGTGAGGGTGGACGCGGTGTTCTCAATAGTCAGAATCCTAACCGTCTTAACATGGGACTCATTGAGGAAGACACTAACACACTCGAACAAGAAACCGATGCTTATCTAGAAGATGAACCGGATGATGAAATTGAAGAGTTCGATGAGGATGAAGAATCTCGTAACGATGGTATTATGTCAACTATTTTGCTTTACATGTTCGACAAGTTCTTTTTTTTTTCATACATGGCATCTTTGACTGGGTTATCCTTCTTGACTTGTGGTATCTATATTGGTAATGAATATGTAATGTCTTGCATATACTTGTTTACTCAAAATTGTATACAGGTTAGGCAGACACTCCGGAGGACGTCAAAGGTTACAATCTGAAGATTGATCCGCCACGTCGGAGTGCCAATCGCTTCACTCCTTCTGTCTTCAAAAAAGCAGCCAAGAAATGCAAGAACTTGGTGAAGGATGTAAAGTGGGTGATGAGAAAGTAGTTGTCGAGTTATGTTTAGAGTAATTTGTATGTGTTGGACTTTGTATTAAGTAATTTGTATATGTTGGATTCTGTATTGAGTAATTTGTATGTGTTGGACATTATGTACTAATTAGTTGGACTATGGTAAGTTTATATTGTATGTTTCTTATCATCATGTTGTAAGGAACTTCTTGATGTATTAACCATCTGGAGTATGTAATAATGTTTCATAAAATCTTAACATGTTCAGACAGATATTGATATATCAATGTATCAACCATCATATTATATAATGCTATAGATATGTGATAATACTAGATTGTCATAATTTATAAGGTTACATATAGCAGGTCATGTTATCTCAGATTGCTCATTCAGGTTATATTATACAAGATCATCTTAAACCTATGAACCTAGGGGGCATCTCTGTTGGTATTTGAACCAGCTGCCTGACGGCATCTGCTACGGCTATGTCCCTCAGCCCCACATAGCGTACATCGCCTGGGACAACGTAACATACGCGTGTCCATCTCATTCAAAAAGCGCGTCATCCTGGGCTGACCTTTCGTGACCCGTCTCAAGTACAGATTTGGTATGAACCGAGGTCCATTATAAGCTGGCCATGTCGTAGGATTACCTAGTGGCCGAAACCTTGCTCGGTACACTCGCCGCACTTGGTCCATCTTATACACATCATGCACATAGAGTTGCCAATCCAATCGCTGGTTGGCACAACATGCGAACACATGTCTGCAGGGGATCCGGTCCACCTGGAACTCACCACAGTCACATCGAAGGCCACGTAGATCAACTACAAACTCCAGCCCGCTCGGCATCTCACGAACCTCAAACACCTCATTTTGGCGGTCAAAGCAACTAACCTGGATGTTTCCTGATGCAAGTTGGTTTGCATGCAACTTCGAGGTCACGATATCAGAAAACATATGGCCAGCATTGATCCGGGCTTCCGCCTCTGCTCTTTTCCGGGTGAACAACTCGTTTACTCTGTAGAATGTTGCCTTCACAAGAGCAGTAATCGGGAGATTGCGTGCACCCTTCAAAACTGAATTGATGCACTCCACTAGATTCGTCGTCATGTGACCCCATCGGTACCCACCATCGAAGGCCAATGCGTACTGTTCGTGAGAAATTCGGTTTAACCAGTTTGTGTACGCTTCGCCATGTTCCCGTAACCGCTGGTAACGCACTTCGTACTCCTGCACCGTCCTTGAATATCCTGGTAGATCACAACATATAGAAAAAAAGTAATGGATGTCAATAGAATTATTTAAGGAAGAATCTATTAATTATTTGCTTAAATTTACTAAATGGTTACCGATGTTGACGACCAATTTTTGGAGGTACGGGGCCTTAAACTTTCTCAGAAAATTCGACTCTATATGCCTAATGCAAAACATATGAAAAGCTCTAGGAGGTGACCAAGCTCCGTTACTGCGTTCCAGAGTTGCATTGATGGACTCGTGCCTGTCCGATATTAGACCGACACCATCCCGAGTTACAACATGTTGACGCAGGTTACTAAGGAAAAAATGCCAAGCATCAGAAGTCTCTCCCTCCACAATAGCAAACACAATCGGGACGATATTGTTGTTGCCATCCTGTGAAACTGCCACAAGCAAACAACCCTTATACTTTCCGTACAAGTGAGTCCCATCCACCTGGACAATCGGCTTACAATGTCTGAATGCCCTAATACAAGGGTAATAACTCCAAAATACACGATGCAGTACCCGAATATCACCCACCAAGTCATCGCCTTGATATGAAGGCATAGTCTCAAAATGGACGACAGCAGATGGCTCCTTGTGACACATGGCCTCCATCCATATAGGCAACGCTTCATAAGAGGCTTCCCAACCTCCAAATATTTTCTCTACTACCATTTACTTAGCCAACCATGCTTTCCGGTAACTCACGGTGTAGTTGAACTTCGATTGCACTTCTGCTATAACCGATTTTACCTTTATGGAGGGGTCAGCCTCAACCAGTGACTTTATTGCTTTTGCAATTGTGATAGAATCCAGCTTCGAATGGTCCTGTGAAATGGTGGCTCTGGTACAGGTGTGGCTACCATTATACCTCCTTATAACCCAACAGTACTTCCTGTTGATCAAGCTAACCCTGATAACCCAATCACACCCTGACCCATACTGTGTACACTTGGCATAAAATGTCATCGGCTCAGACTCATACACCCGGTAGTCTACGCTTCGTCGTATCGTATACTCTTTTACTGCCTTAATAACAGCTTCTTTGGAACTGAACTCCATACCAATGGCAAATTCACCATCTGCGACAATAGGAACTTCTGCTGCGACAACCACCATTGTAAAAAATTTCATTAATACACAGGTATTTAAAAACCAATTCTAATAGTAAATCAAATTTCATTGCAATCAGTATGCTATAACTCTAGATTTTGCAACATGTTATTATGTCACTCTAAACAAAATAAGAACATCGGAAGTAAATGTAAAAACTAGACTGGACTGCCCGGTTCAACCGGTAAACCAAACAAACCAGATCGGTCTGGTCTAGTTCACAGACTTTGAACCGTAGATCGTTTCTAACCTGTTCACATAATAATGTCCACAAACTCACGCATTTTGTAATAACCATATTATAGAGAATTTAATTATTATTTAAATTATTCATAACTTAATCAACGCATGAATAATTAATGGTACATAAAAAGTAAATTATTCATAACTCAATCCATGACTAAATAAAAAAACACTAATACCATTATTACGTAACCTGCAGTCATATATTCCAGAAATTCCGGAACATGCATGGCTTCCAAGTCCAACGCTCGCATGAATGATGGCTCCTCAAACGGCACTTCGTTTGCGAGTACATTTGCCACTTCTGTCACATTTGGGGCCATGGTTTCGTCGCCTTGATCTTCATCTCCATCTGGACCAACAAATTCGTAGTTGCTTTCAAACTCTTCTTCACTGTCACTATTATACTCTTCCCGTAGAATATTCCGGTCAGCCTCAGATTGTTCAAACTCAACATACAACTCGATGAACGAGATCTGAGACCGGTTCTCAATATACATTGAAAACATATCCTGCATGCTCGCTTCGTCCGTCACATATTTGGTTTGATACTAGATGAATCCACCAAACAGCGGTACGTGATATCTGTATAGAATACAGGATATCTTTCTTCCCCTCTCAGAATTAATCTTTTCACATATTACACCTTTGAGTTCTTCAAATGAGATAATAAAAGGAATAACAACATCTAGTGGATTTTCACAAATAAATTTTACTCCTTCACTCGTTTGTAATAAAATCTGACCAAAATAATGTATTTTTAGTAATACTCTGTCACTCATTTTTTTCACTCAACAAAAAATAAGCATAAGCTTAGCCTCCTTAGCAACTTGATTTTTAAAAGTAAAAGTGAAAAACCCAGATAGAAGAAGAGAAGAAGCAGCCGTTCAAGAAGGAGGAAGACGGAACTAAGCTCCCACCAGTTCACTTTCACTCTTTTATATCAGCACCCTTAACAAACTCGCACCGTCCGACTAGGTTAAACTGAACGAAATTAAAAAAAAAAGGAAACGAACTCGGACCATCCGAGTACTATATACCCCTTCCAGAAAACGGAGGGTCCGAGTACATTGTGCCTCAGTTCAACTCCTCAAATTTGAACTCGGACCATGCGATATGCAATGAAATTACCTACTAGCGAAATCGTAGGGTCCAATTTGAACCATGCAAAAATTTTTCCCTTCCAACACAAATCGGACCGTGCGATTTGTTAATCAAAAATTAAATCCAAAGAACACGCACGGTCCGAGTTCCTCTACATCACACTGACAACAAAACTGTCTCACATATTTGTCTAATTCCCCACAAATCCATATCGACGCATAGCACACACATGGCCTCCATTTCCATAAAATTGAGCCAGTTATGACACATACATATTTTTTCGTTTTTGTTATTTTTTTTCTCCTTATTTTCATTCTTTTTTCTTCATTTGATTTTTTGTCTTTCTTTCTTTTTTTCTTCCTCGGTGTCATTTTTGTTTTCTTTTTATACATTTTTTATTCTTATTTATTTATTTATTTATTTATTTGTGTATTTTTAAAAATAAATCAATAATAAAACATGAAAAAAAAGAATAAGAATATTTTGGAGAAAAAATATGAAAAAAAATAGAAGAAAAAAATATAGTAGAAAATTTTTCGGTATTACGGATGAAAAATTTTGGTGCTATTTTTGTTTCTGATAACTTTTAATTAGTTAAAAATTCTTTTGTATTACCATTAAGAAATTTCGATGTTAAAATTTAGAAATTTTTTGTGTTATGCTTAAAAAATTTTGATACTATTTTTTTGATGCATTCTACACAATTTAAAACTCTCTATTTTCTCTTTTTTATTGTCATCATCTTTTTATTTTTTTTTATTTCACTTTCTTATAATTTTTTCTATTTTTATATTCTTAAAAAAATAAAAAGAGAATAAGAGAAAAAATTAAATAAAAAATAAAATATTATATAATATATAACACGAAAAGAAAGAAAAAAATAAAAAATATAACAACAATAATAACAATAAAAAAATACAAGAGAAAAAAATATGAGGGAAAAAAAAACAAAGAAAAACAAGTACTTAGTTTATGCATATCGTATGAATAGTTTTTGTTAGGCAACCATATTTATTACCAAAATTTTTGGATCAAAATATTTAAATTAATCAAAATATAATTTAAATCTTTAAAAATATAACTTGTATTTTGCAAGTGTATAAATATTATAAAAATTTTGTAAATCATAGCCTGTGTTTTGCATGCAAGAAAAATAAAAAATATATATTATAAAAAGTAAATCATAACCTGTGTCATGTAGGTAACAAAAATTAACGAATGATATTATACACAGAATTTAGGTTTTTTTATTAAAATAAATAAAGAAAAAAATATTAATTCTTTAAATATGCATACATGAAATTAATTCCCACAATACGCAGCTCCATTTCAAGGGAGTCACCCACGAATTAGGTTTCGCTACCAACTCCAGGAAGGCACCAACGAAATGGAAAAATTGTCTGACAAAATCTGCGTGAAACTCCAAGTCAAGCATATCAGGAGAGGCACCCACGAATTGGGCCAAGGCGTGGCTGGCCCACGCGAAATGGTGCATTTCCATTGCGACGTCCACGAAATGTGCACAACAATGGCGGCAACAACGAAATGGTTTGGGTTTTTGATAAAGGCTGCAAGTTTCTAGTGCGTCGGTCCCGTACATGCATGCATTGGCTTGGCATGTTCACATTCTCCACCAATAATGACAGCATGAAAAAAATCTGAGAGACCAAGCAATGAGATCATGAGTTTTGCATTAGGTCTTGGAACATTGGTCACTGCCGCTCGCTTCAGCCCACGACTTTCAATCCATTCCCTCACTTTATTAAGGCCATTCAATGGCTTTACTTGCTCTTTTGCCAATCTGTACTGTACAGTCCATCAAGTGAATTATACTATGAATTTTAAAACAAACAACAATGAGAAGGAAAATTAGATTAGCAGAGTATATATTTTCGAAAAATGTCTTCCTTGTCATCTACAAACTTTAAGCCTCGTTCAAGATCACCAGAAAAGAGAGCCAAGGCAATATTATCATTGTGCTTGCCGGGAACAGTCTCAATGAAAAATTCCTCTGTTATAGCAACCTTTTTGCGTCTGGCCCGCTACTTCCAATTCACGTGTACCGCATGGTGTTGATTCAATTCGCGGACGTTGGACCTGATTTGTCCATTTCATGGTTGCAGTCCTTGAGGTGGATCCTGGTCCATTTCGTGGACGGCTCCTATAAATTGATAGCCAAATCTATTTCGTGTGGGTGATTCCCTTAAGATGAAACTGTGTATTGTGCAGGGGCGGAGCTAGAAAAAATATTAGAGGGGGGCTAAAATTATTTACACAATAAAATAATATTAAAATAAAATTTTTAGGGGGGGCTAAACTGAAATTTACATATAATTTACATGTAAAAAATTAAAATTAGGGGGGCCGTTGCCCCCCTTTCCCAGTATGTAGCTTCGCCCCTGGTATTGTGAGAATTAGTTTCATGGATGCGTATTTAAGAAATTAATGTTTTTTTTATTTATTTTAATAAAAAAGCCTAGAATTTAATCTATATTTTGTTCTAATACTGTATCAATATAATTACTATGTGAAAATCTATTTTAAAGTATTTTACCAAAAAAATTTTTATATTAAAAAAAATCAGCCTTTTAAATGCTCTTTATTCGGGTGATTTTTTTTTCTCTCTCCATTCTTTTTTTTTTTTCCAATTTTTTCCCTGGTTAGTGTATGGCTTTGTCTTATACTGTATAAGATTGCTGTCTAGTCTTGTTTTAAGGAAAAATGATAAAGAAATTCATATGATAATGATTACAAATTTGCTAATTTAGTACTCTAAAAAGAGTGTCAAAACTTTCGGTGCAATATGTCAATATTCTGTTTTACGATCGACTAAATGACTAACTTTTGGTGAATTTTTCCATAATAGGGCACTATTTGTTTTTATTTTATTTTTTTTATTAAAACATAACAATAGAATAAAAAAAAACAAAAATAAAAAACTGTTTAAGAAGTAAGCAGTGTCATTAAATACTATTTTTAAATTTTTTTCAAGACAACAAAAGATCTACTTTGTGAATATGAGTTTTTATCGTCGTTTTTGTCATAATATTTGCTACTTTATTTGTATCTCAAGATTAACTGAAAGTTAACACATTATTTCTAAAACATAATGTCTCAGATTTTTAACTTCAAAAGATTAATAAAATCAGAATCATCCTAAACATTATTGACAAGAGTAAAGACATCAACACAATTTATTTTATAAGTAATATTTTTTTGTCTCAAATTTTAAACTAAAAGATATCCTCTCCGAATAATAAACAATTTTTTTTACAGAATATTACGACTCACAATCGCTCTCAAATAGCCTCGTTGCAAAATTTCATTCCAATCTCTGCTAATACAAACAAAACCAATACCAGGATAACTTGCTTTTATTTTATATTTGTCTATGTTAATTTTTTAAGAAAAACTGATAATTAAATTTTTAAAAATTTTAATTTTAGACTAATTAATTTTAAAAAAATAGAAATGAAGTCTTTTAAAATAGTAAAGTGTGGATATATTATATTTTTTTGTAAATTTATTATGTAAAACTTAATGAGATGTCTATATGTTAATTACAATGACATGTTTATTTATAGAAGATAGTTTTAGAGATAACAATTTTGGAGCGAAATTTTACCTATTTTATTAAAGTTCGTTGTAAATAGAGAATAATTAATAATTGTTATATGAAAATTCAAAAGATAACAATGTTTTATTCTCCTAAACAACATCATTCCCATGTTTATGTAACAGCAATAGAATATGTTACTATATATAGATAACAAAATACAGATAATTTTGTGTTGTTATACACTATTAATTGATAAAAAGAACGTAACGTGTCTACTATTTGTCATTATAGTGGATCTAATTTATACTTTTTTTTTGAAGACTAATTAGTTCAAGATTAAAATTCTGTAGAACTTAATCGTCACTTTACTTTTTTTTTAAGACCTAGGAAAACAATTTTAAAAGGAATTTTTTGTGAAAAAACAGCAACATTTTCTATTTTGACGGATAAATTGTTTTTTTTTTGTTCCATCTTCCTTTGTTTCTGGAACCAATAAGTAATATTGAAGTTAGAGGTGTACATGAAGTCAGGTAAAGTAAGGGTTGTCTTGACTTAGATCTTACCCTAAATAATGACTAGATCTATTTTTGAGATCCGACCTTAGACTTAGTGAAATCACACTACTTTCAGGTCACACTAAAATTGGATTTAGATCGGAGAAGTTCGGGTTTTGATAAATTTTATGTCAAAAAATTATGATACATTTATTTATATAAAAAAATCATACTTGTTATCGAGAAGTTGATATCCATATTTGAATTTGAATTTGAATTTGAATTTATTCATAAATTCTAATTCCATGCTTTTTTATTTATTTTCTAATTCAACAATTGTGATTAAAAGCAAAACAATAAACTTATAATTAATATAACATAATATTAAAATTAATTATTTAAAACATATATACATTTTTTAGTCCTTTAGAGTACACATGGGGTCGTGGTAAAGCCGAGTTCTCCTTGACCCTAGTCCTAAATAATGACTGAATTTATTTTTTAGACCATTACCCGACTCTAAATCTAGTGAAATCACACCAAAATAGCTCTCAAAATATTTGAGTCCAAGTCGAATCTTCGGATCAAGTCGAAAAATGTACACTCCATAACTGGAGTAGTACAAAATTATTCACCTAGGCTCCGTTTGTTTGCAGTCTTAACCACCAATAGACAAAGAAACACAAAGACAGAACAATACAAAAGCATGAACATATATAAAATTTTTATTTTGTTTGACAATACCATACACTACAGTACACGGAATTCACATTTATCTCAAAATAATAAATTTATCCTCACTAATAATACTACTATATCCACCGCCACCATCATCCACAATCACTGCCACCATCTATTACCATCATTATCATCTATAATTACCAAAAAAATTCACTGTTAGTAAATTTTTTTAACAATCATTATTTATCTAAAAATATGACTGGAAAGGCAGAAACAATAATCACAGTAACCATAACCAAAATTAAAAAAATTATAAAAAAATGATAGAGACAACGAAGATGATGACAGAGTAGCGGAGGAAGGTGCTACGATTTGTTGGGTCAAGAACGATAGACGGCAACGGCACTAGGACTTGCTGTGTCGAAAAGGTTGGACGACACTGCAACTTGCTATGTCGCAAGGTTGGATGGTGAGAGCGGAAGATTCGGAAGAGTGACGACAACAATGTGGAGGCGACGCAGATATGAGAAACACAAGGGAAGAAGAGTGCAGAGAGAAAGAGAGAAAAGATCTTCATAGGAGGGGAGCATGACAATGGCGATATCAATAGCGAATAGAGAAAGTTTAGGAAGAGAAAAAAGAATAGAGAATCATTAAAAATGAGAAGTAAAAAGGGTTGAGTGAGATAGATTAAAATAGAAATAACATTAAAACTTTTGAAATTAACTAGAAATAAAAAAAATTGTCTCATAAATTACGTTTCGTGTCTCAATTTAAAAAAAAAAAACACACTAAAAATATATTTTGTGAATATCTATATACTACTGTATTCAGTATAAATTTGTGTTTCAATAAATAAATAATAAATATATACCAACATATTTATGTATTAGCATATGTGTCTAAAGTCTAAACAAACAAACAGAATTTTATTGTTCAACTAACCGGCCTGATCTTGAGTGCTGGCTGCAAAGTTTAAACCTTAGATTTCGCTTTTTATTTTTAATATGGAGGAAGGTGTGGAGTGATACAACTTTATGGAGAATAGGGGTGCTTTCTCTGTATGTGGTGTCAGGGGCTAAAATCGGAACGAGGGATTTAGAGTAAGGAACTCGGACGGTTCGATTAGAGGGAATTTACAAAAAAATATATATTTTTTTTAATAAAACTCAGAGGGTCCGTTTTGATTTAAAAAAATATATATATAAAAACGGAGGGTCCGTTTTCATTCAAAGGAAAAATTAAAAAAACAAAAATTGTAAACCGAGGGTCCGTTTTCAATTTAAAAAAAAAAACAAAAAGTGTAAACGGAGGGTCTGATTTGATTTTAAATAAAAAAAAAAATAATTGAACGGTCTGATTTGTGATTAACAAATTTTTTAACAAAGAACTCCAATGTTCTAATTTTTTCTATCCCACACCTATATCTAACTTCTATATACACCATAACCAAATACAATTCACACATTCCTCCCATATAAAAAAAATTAGCCCCAAAATTTCAAACTAACGGAGAAAGTTTAACTACTTTCTGTATTCTATACACCATAACCTGTGTCTTAACAACTCACGTGGTATGGTGGTATCCCAACTCCGTCCATAAACATGAGTAGAACAAAATAAAAATAATAATAGGATTATTTATGGTTATGTTTGGTTTAAGAATTAAATACAGGTTGGTTAATTTATACGTGGCCTCCACCTGGTTCTTATCTTCCTTTGGACGGAAAGTTCGCTTCGGCTTTTGAGTTCGAGAACGACATCTTTCCGATGCTACATTTATTTGCCTCAACTCAATTGAAGACAGCATAATGTATATCATATTTCACCACTATAGTCCAAAGTGGAGTAACTCTAATTTCAACCCACTCTCATTTTGTATGTACAGAGAACAACTTGAAAATATAGTATTTTACTAGACATTAATCCTAAGATATTTTCTGAGGGAAAATGTTTGAAAACAAAAATATTTTAATTTGATTTATATCACTTTCATATACTATATTTCTTATACCTCACGCACTAATCACAATTTGAATTGTTACTAATTGAATAATTTTTTTATACGGTCATTGTAATAAAGACTAATAAAATAATATCTTTAATTAGTATTAATATTAATTTTTTTTAAGTCATCAGTGATATAAATCACTGTATAGCTTTAAAATTTCATTTATGTGTCCATATTAAAAGAATATTATTCTGATTTTTTAATCACACATTAATAATAATATCAGTTATATATTAAATATTATTTTTAGAAAATAATTTGGTTGTTTTAACGAGAGATTTAAATAATAATAATAATAATAATCTATATACATTGAGTGTTCTATTAAAAAATGAATCTAATGGCATCTTTTCATATGACTTTTTTGATGGAGAGAATTACTCATTTGGCTAATTTTTTTAGACATAAAAAAGATGGTATGTAATTTATTATAATAATTAATTGGTGTATTTTTTTATATAGATTTTAATATTTTTAAATTTTAAATAATAAATCAGATCTTTAAATTTGTAGAATAATAAAATTTAGGTAAAGTACTAAATTGGTTTTCTACGTTTTGATCTAATTCTGTTTTAGTTTTTAAAGTTTAAAGCAGGAGTGTGCATGACTCGGCCCAGCCCGGCCCCGAACACTTTTGGGATTAATTTGGTGTGATTTCACCGGGTCTAGAGTCGGGTAAGGATCTTAAAAATAGACCCGTTTATTATTTCGGGTCGGATTCGGACCATGGCTCAGGTCACCCGAAATCGACCCGGTGGCCGGTCATTATACACAATTAATATTTTGTGTTATTAGTGATGGATGATGGCTATTCTTATGTGAAATTTAAGTATTGTAAACCTTAATATTTTGTGTTATTAGTTATTATAAGACTATAAATTAATGTTTTATGTTTAAAATACATAAGATTTTAGACTAATTAAGGCATAATATTGTGTTATTTTTATTGATTTAAATATTTGGTGTTGTTAGACAATATTAGTATTGATTATGGTTATGCTTTAATTTTAGAGAAGAGTTGGTTCTTGTTATATTTTTCTAAGTGAATTTTACCATGTCAAATAATGGTTGGAGTTTTGAAATTTTGGATATTTTCACATGCTAGTTTATAAGAAGGTATCAACGTAATGTAATGTTAATGGCCCGGTTTTCACCCGGTTTTTACCCGATATAATCGTGGCCCGAATATAGATTTCATCGGGTCTAGGGTCGGGTTCGGGTCTAATAAATAAGTTCGGTGTATATTTCGGGCCAAGTCTGGGTCACATCAAACCCGGTTTCACCCGACCCATGCACACTTTAAAGTATCCTATTTAAATCTAAAAACCTTTCATTTAACTTTAATATAGTCCTACCGTGAGTTCAAGATTAAATAATTAATGAAATATTACGTGACAGTAGTGTAAGAAGAAGGTCGATAATTTGAAGAGGATATATAAGCTTGAGAGGTTCAAAATTAATAGCGGATGCATCTCCGCGAGCCGCTAGCCTTGGTTCAAGCACATGGAAAACATTGTCGAGAACTCGCTTTTCGCAAAAAAGTTTGTTGGCGGTAACGAGAACAAAGGCATTGTCACCTCCATTGCGGGAACATCCCTCGGCAACCAAAGAGGCTGTTTATGAGTTTTCTAAATTTGAAAATTGAGTTTCGTTAATTATTTAACTTTGACTTTATGATAGGACTATATTGAAACTAAATAAATTTTTTTTGGATTCAAATAGGACATTTTAATTTTTAAGGACCAAAATAAGATTAGATCCAAACATAACGGACCAATTTAGTGTTTTATCCTAAAATTTGTAGAGAAATATGAGAATTAGATTTCATAGTGCACAAATCGAAGAGGCCGATTTATGTTGAAATAAGCTTTTTCTATCATAAAGTAAATTGGACAGTTCAATTTACACATTCAAAAAGATTTTAATACTGAAATATAAATCTAAAGATCAGATTTATATGTTTAAAAAATTTAAAATAAAAAATAAACTTAACTCTCAAATTTGTATGTTTAAAAAATTAAAAACTATATATCTGACTCTTAGATTTTTTATTTTCACATAAAAAAATATATCAAATTTTAACATTGTTAAAAAATATGACTAAAAATACAACACCAAAATTAAAAAACGTACTCATTCACCTCTTCAATTATATAAGTGTCAAATGAGAATTTTGTTAGTGATAATTTTTTATAAAGTGAAAGATTTTAACAATTCTTGAACTCATAATGAAAAGATTTTTATTATCTGATTTTAAAGAGTATAAAAATTCTCACAAGCGTTAATAAAGATATGGTTTTAAATTATTTTAATATTTTTAATTGATATTTATATTTATGTATTTTAATTAATTCTAATATGATCAATTAAAAGTTTTATTTAAAATTTATTTAATATTTTTTCATATTTTATTTTTATTTTTTATTTTTATCAATCAGTATGTAAAAATTATGAGTTCTATAGTAAAATTTTAAAAAAATATTTTTAACATAATATCTATAACTTTATATTTATAACATCTATAATTTCATATTTATAATATCCATAATTTTATACATATAATTTCATAACATCCATAAATTTTTATACATAACATTCATAATTATTAAAAAAAATGTCAAATACTTAAATTAACATCCATAAATTTATACACATAAAAAACATATTAAATACTTAAAATTAATTTATTCGATTTACAATTTTACTCATAATTAACATCCATAAATTCATATACATAACAATCTATTGATAGTTAAGTACACATAACATTTATAATTTCGTATCCATAACGGCCATAATTTCATAAATCTAATGTTCATAATTTATAAATTTTTATAATTAATATTATTAAATTTCAATCTATATATTTTATTGTATATTTTATTTAAAAATTTGTTTTTTAATTTAGTTTATATTTTATATTTTATAATAGTCTATATATAAAAATATGTGTTGTATAGTAGAAGTTATTAAAATTCTTTATACATATAACATCTATAATTTTAAACACAATATTCATAATCAATGAATTTGTTGGGCCGAACGTGGAAAGCTCTCGACAACCGGGGAGATTTCGGGGGAGGAATCAAGCGAGAGAATATAAGATGAGAAGACACCACATCCAACTCAAAACCTTAAGGTGTCAAGTTCAAACATCAACTCCCCTCTAGCTCCTCCACCACCATGAGTATTCGTCCATCACACCGACGCAAAACACCGCGGGATACGCCGCCCGGACCACCTTTGCCGGGAAGACTTTCGATGCTTCACCTTGAATACCCCTTAAAACCACCAGACCGATTAACCATCGGCTCTGATACCACTTTGTTGGGCCGAACGTGGAGAGCTCTCGACAACTGAGGAGATTTCGGGGGAGGAATCAAGCAAGAGAACATAAGATGAGAAGACACCACATCCAACTCAAAATCTTAAGGTGTCAAGTTAATGGGTCTCTCATCTTATAAACTCCACACTCTTCCATACTTTCTTAGACGTGGGACTAACTTCAACACTCCTCACACTTGCAATACTAACAGAATTGGTATTGATTTATTATTATTTATTTATTATTTTATTTTATAGGTCACAAACCAATAATTTTATATGTTTAATTTTCAATAAATAGAAACCGATCAAATTTAAAATGTTTTATTTTTTATAAAATGTGTTGATATGTTTTTTTTAAGATTAATGATATAAAGATTTAGAATTTTTATTTAAAAAAATTATAAAATTGTGAATATAATAATAAAGGAGAGTTTTTTGGAATTTGATTTATATTAAATTTAAACTAACCTTTAGTATAATTAAATAAAAAAATAATTATAAAAGTAGTAATTGTGTCAATTAAGTTAAGAGTGTGATTTTCTTATAAATAAAAGTATTATTAATTATATATTTTTATTTATTATATTTCAGCTAATTAGTAACATTATTTTTCTCAAAGTAAAAGAATAAAAGCAGTACTCCCAATAAGAACGACGCATTCAACAAAATTCGTACTATCAATAATTCAATTTTTAATTATTATAGTACTTGTATAATTTTAAGATTATTATTTTATTAGTCTTTATAGTTTTGTTGAATTTTTAATTAGATTTTTATATTTTTTTTAATTGAATCCCTATATCATATTAGATTTTGCACTTAAGTCTTTATCATAACAAAATATTAGAATTAACAGAATATTATATTAAACAAAATAGAATATTCAGTCAAGTGATAGATATATTCGTTTTATTTAATAAAATATTCTATTAATATGATAGAATTCTTACATTTTTGTCATGGTAAAAACTTAATTATAAAATTTAATATAATATAAAAATTTCATTAAAAAAATATAAAAATTTAATTAAAAATTCCATAAAACTATAAGAATCAAGAAGTTTAAACTTAATTTCAATCACTTAAACATAATATTTTATGAAAAAAATATTCATTTTAGTCACCACAACTACAATCCTGTTTTGATAGGAATGGGACATGGATGCCCGTTTCTTATATAAAGTTAGAGAATGAAATAAATGAAGGTTGACAATATTCCTTCCATAAGCTTATAAATAGGAGGTGAACCTCCGTTAATGTGACATAACAAGAAATACTATTCTCCCTTCTTTAGACACACAGCAATAATAAAAGAAGACTCAGGTAACAATTTTTCATTATGTCGAAACTCTCTCATCTTGAATTCAATGCTCTTGATATATCTGGAAACAATTATTTATCATGGATATTAGATGCTGAAATCCATCTTGATTCAATGGATCTTGAAGATACCATTAAGACTGAAAATAATGCATCCCAGAAGGATCAAGTCAAAGCCATGATTTTTCTTCATCGTCATCTTGACGAGAGTTTGAAAAATGAATATCTCACATTAAAATATCCTGCAGATCTTTGGAAAGACCTTGAAGAAAGGTATAATCATCAGAAAACGGTGATACTTCCTCAAGCCCGATATGAATGGACGCACTTGCGTTTACAAGATTTTAAATCTATAAAAGAATATAATTCTGCAATGTTTCGAATCACCTCACGAATGAAATTATGTGGAGAAAAAATAACTGATCATGATATGTTGGAGAAAACTTTCTCAACCTTCCATGCCTCGAATGTGCTCCTGCAGCAGCAGTATCGAGAGAAAGGGTTTAAAAATATTCTGAGTTAATTTCTTGCCTTCTTGTTGCTGAATGCAACAATGAGTTGTTATTGAAAAATCATGAAGCGCGCCCAGCTGGCGCCGCTCCATTTCTTGAAGTAAATGCGGCAAATTACCCCAGAAGAGGTAAATGGCAAGGTTTTAATAACAAGAAAAATTATGGAAGGAAAAAGAATTATGTTCAAAAGAGAGGATCTCACCAGAAGTGGGATAAAGAAAGAAATTATGGGCAAAATAAACCAACAGAGGATAAGTGTTTCCGTTGTGGTGGAAAGGGCCATTGGTCTCATACCTGTCGTACCCCAAGGCACCTAGTTGATCTTTACCAGGCATCTTTGAAAAAGGATGACAAAGGAAAGGAAACAAATTTTGTTTCAAATGATGCTGAGAACTCCACCACTCATTATGATGTATCTGATTTCTTTGAGGATCCTGAAGGAAATATTGGTCATTTGATCAATTATGAAATAGTTTAATATGTGGGATTGTGAAGTATCTATGTAAATAAATAATGTAAAGAACTTATTGTTAAGTTTTATTTTCTATGTATTTAAGTTTCAAATGTGATGTACATAAATAATGAAATATTAATGTTTATGAATTTTGAAATTATTAAATGTGTCAAATTTTAAAATAAAATTTTAGTATATGACATTATTTTATGTACAGTGTTTCTTAGAAAAATAATTTTGATCAAGTATTCAATTTAACTGTGCATACTACTCATTTTATTATTATTTGTCTTTGAAGAGAATGGCAAGGATATGTAATGAAGATGTATGCCTTGCGGATAGTGCAAGTTCGCGCACTATTCTCAAAAGTGATATATATTTTACCCATCTTGTGCAAAAAGAGGAATATGTTAATACTATTATTAGCTCAGGCAATGTGATAGAAGGCTCCGGAAGAGCTATAATTTTGTTTCTTGGAGGAACAAAATTTATAATAAATAATGCACTATTATCTACAAAGTCTCTGAGGAACTTGTTAAATTTCAAAGATATTCGCCGAAATGGATATCATGTTGAGACGATGAATGAGAAAAATTATGAGTATTTATGTATCACAACTCATGATTCAAATAAGAAAGTTATATTAGAAAAATTACCCCCACTTTTATCTGGGTTGTATTATACAAAGATTAGTACAATTGAATCACATGCCATTGTAAACCAGAAGTTTACTAGCCCAAATGAGTTCATAACTTGGCACAACCGATTGGGTCATCCAGGAACAACCATGATGAGGAGAATTATTGAAAACTCTCATGGACATTCACTAAAGAACCAGAAGATTCTTAAAACTAGTGAATTTTGTTGTGCTGCATGTTCTCAAGAAAAGTTAATTTTAAAGTCATCACCAGTAAAGATTGGATTTGAGTCCTCTGAATTCCTAGAAAGGATTCAAGGTGATATATGTGGACCTATTCATCCACCATGTGGATCTTTTAGATATTTTATGGTCCTAATAGATGCATCTTCGAGATGGTCACATGTGTGCTTATTATCTTCTCGCAACCTGGCGTTTGCGAGATTACTGGCTCAAATTATTCGATTAAAAGCACAATTTCTAGAAAATCCAATCAAAGCAATTCGTCTTGATAATACTGGTGAATTTACTTCCCAAGCTTTTGATGCTTATTGTATGGCTAATGGAATAAGTGTTGAACATCCAGTAGCTTATGTTCACACACAAAATGGGTTAGCAGAATCACTTATTAAACGCCTCCAATTAATTGCTAGACCCTTGCTTATGAGAACAAATCTCCCAACTTCAGTTTGGGGGCATGCTATTTTACATGCCGCAGCACTTATTCGTTTGAGGCCAACAAGTTACCATTAGTTCTCTCCCATGCAATTAGCTTTTAGCCAGCAGCCAAATGTCTCCTATTTAAGAATATTTGGGTGTGCGATATATGTTCCTATTGCACCACCTAATCGCACCAAAATGGGACCCCAAAGAAAATTGGGGATATATGTTGGATATGATTCTCCCTCTATAGTGAGGTATCTTGAAATACAAACTGGAGATGTATTTAAAGTCCGGTTTGCGGATTGTCATTTTGATGAATCAAAATTTTCAACATTAGGGGGAGAGAATAAGCTTCCTGAAAAGGAACTTAACTGGAATGCATCATCGTTGATGCATTTAGATCCTCGATCAGGACAATGTGAACTAGAAGTTCAAAAGATTATACATTTGCAAAGAATAGCAAATGAATTGCTTGATGCATTTTTTGATACAAAGAGGATAACCAAATCTTATATACCAGCGGAAAATGCTCCAATTCGAATTGATGTCCCAGTTGGACAAATTGCCACCGAAGCAAATACACACCAGAAGCGTGGCAGGCCTGTCGGTTCCAAAGATAAAAATTCTCGTAAGAGAAAAGAGGTAAATATTATTCCTGTTGAAAAAGACATAGTAAAGACACCTGCAGTTGTCCAAAATTCTGATATAATGCCAGAAGACGTTCAGGTACCTGAAAATTGTGAAAATAACGAGATCTCGATAAATTATGTCTTTACAGGAGAGAACTGAGACCGAAATAAGACAATTGTCAATGAAATATTTGCATATAATGTGGCATTGAATATCATGCATGAAAATAAGGATCTTGAGCCAAGATCAGTCGAAGAATGTCGACTAAGGAATGATTGGCCAAAATGGAAAGAAGCCATGAAGGCTGAGTTAGACTCACTTGCAAAACGTGAAGTCTTTGGGCCTGTAGTCTGTACACCAGAAGATGTAAAACCTGTTGGATACCGGTGGGTATTTGTGAGAAAACGAAATGAGAAGAATAAAGTTGTGCGCTACAAAGCCCGACTTGTGGCACAAGGTTTTTCACAAAGGCCTGATGTAGATTATGAAGAAACGTATTCCCCTGTAGTGGATGCAATAACATTGCGTTATTTGGTCAGTTTATCTGCATATCATAAACTGCATATGCATTTAATGGATGTGGTAACAGCCTATTTATACGGCTCATTAGATCGGGATATCTATATGAAAGTCCCTGAAGGACTAAAGATATCTAAACCATCCAATGAATATTCGCAAGGGTTATACTCAGTCAAATTGCAAAGATCTTTATATGGTCTAAAGCAATCTGGACGAATGTGGTATAATCGTCTTACTGAGTATCTGGCCAAAAACGGTTTCAAGAATGATGATATATGCCCGTGTGTTTTCAAAAAGAAAACTGCTTCTGGATTCATTATAATTGCTGTGTACGTTGATGATTTAAATATCATTGGGACTCCTGAAAAGATTCCAACAATTATAAAAACTCTAAAAGAAGAGTTTGAGATGAAAGATCTTGGAAAGACTAAGTTTTGTCTCGGCCTGCAGATCGAGCATATAAAAAGTGGGATCTTTATTCATCAAATAACATACACAGAAAAGATCTTGAAAAGATTTTATATGGATAAGTCACATCCATTAAGTACCCTAATGATCGTAAGATCTTTGGATGTGGAAAATGATCAATTCCGTTCTAAAGAAGAGAATGAAGATATCCTTGGTCTTGAAGTACCATATCTTAATGCCATTGGAGCGCTAATATATCTTGCTAATAATACGCGACCTGATATATCATTTGCTGTGAATTTACTAGCAAGATATAGTTCCTCTCCAACCAGAAGACATTGGAGTGGAATCAAACAAATCTTTCGATATCTTCATGGGACGGTTGATATAGGATTGTTTTATCCCTATGGATCCAAGTCACAATTAGTTGGCTATGCAGATGCTGGATACTTGTCTGATCCACATAAAGGGAGATCTCAAATAGGATACCTGTTTACATATGGTGAAACAGCTATATCATGGAGGTCCACGAAACAGACGATTGCTGCAACATCCTCTAATCATGCCGAAATACTGGCGATTCATGAAGCTAGTCGTGAGTGTTTTTGGCTGAGGAGTCTGATTCAATATATCCTGTCATCATGTGGACTGATTGATCATAAGATAGCTCTAACTGTCCTGTTTGAAGATAATGCAGCATGTATTGCTCAACTTAAAGACGGATACATCAAAGGTGATAGAACTAAGCATATTTCTCCCAAATTCTTCTTCACCCATGATCTTCAAAATCAATGGACAATTGATGTCCAACAAATTCGTTCAAGTGACAATTTGGCAGATTTATTCACAAAGTCACTCCCAAAATCCTCCTTTGAAAGATTAGTACATGAGATTGGGATGTGCCGATTTCGAGACATTAAATGATGTCGGCAAGAGGGGGAGACTGTACTCTTTTTTCCTTGGTCAGGTTTTTTTCCCATTGGTCTTGACAAGGTTTTTAATGAGGCAGTTCCTATCACAAAGGATATTGTACTCTTTTTTCTTCACTAAGGTTTTTTCCACAAGATTTTCCTTTAGTAAGGTTTTAATGAGGCAATAATCCTAAATGGTCATCCAAAGGGGAGTGTTGTGATAGGAATGGGACGTGGATGCCCCATTTCCTATATAAAGTTTACATTCTCAAAAGAGAATGAAATAAATGAAGGTTGACAATATCCCTTCCATAAGCTTATAAATAGGAGGTGAACCTCCGTTAATGTGACATAACAAGAAATACTATTCTCCCTTCTTTAGACACACAGCAATAATAAAACAAAAGCAAATGCAATTCTCTCTCTTTACTTTTATACTCATTTCTATCTTTATATATATACAT
>NC_029779.3:16848013-16848846 GCF_000817695.3 Arachis duranensis
TTAATAAAAAACAACTAAATATATAATATTAAAAATAAAAAAACAAAATTAGTAATCTAAATTTAAATCTAAAAAGGTCTTTTTTTTTCTCTTGTCTCTAATATTGTTTTTCTATTATTATTTTTTCTTTTAAAGTTAGATTCACTTTAACTTGTTACAACTATATCAATTGGCAAAACTTTTTCTATTTTGAATTTTATAAAGAGTTGACTTTCGTAATTATGAAAAATGAACTTTTAAATGATTATTTAGTGTCATATATAAAAAAATATTTGATTGTATTGATAATAAAAAGATTATTCAATTTTTTAAAAATATAAAATCTAAAGAATGAAATTTTAAATTATTATTATTTTAATTTATTTGTTAGATAATTCAAAGACTAATAATATTTTACAAAATTATAGTACAGTTACAAAATTATTATCATGTAATGTATATTTTGCCTCTACTATTAAAATTTTATAGATCCGTTATTGGCCTAAACCCATAACTTTCTGGGCTCATTCTTAAACGCTCCTTACTAAGTATGGAGTGCTGCACACCTTGTGAATTCATTAAATCTAAACTCTTCATTTGTTATATTTTATTTGAATGGTCTGGATTTAAAAAGGTAACCTGTTAATCAGGTTAATTATTTTTTACAAGTTTTAGAATTTTTTTTATAAATTTCAGATATTGGGCTGAAATTCAAAATAAAAAAATAGTATATAAATATTAAAAATAATATATTTGTAAAAAAAAAAATTTTGGACTTTAGAATTAAAATAAATAATACATAAAAAATAAATTAAAAATTTATGTACTAAATCCAGAAAAAAAATATATTAGAA
>NC_029779.3:16849379-16851593 GCF_000817695.3 Arachis duranensis
AACTATGTCATTTGAACTACAACTCGTTGATAAAAAAATAAATATTCTTAATTATATATTAAATAGAATAATTATTTATTAGGCTCATTCTTATACAAATAAAAATTTTTCTTAGTTTTATATCTGTAATATTTTATACCAATTAGTTTTAAAATTTAATTATTTTTTGAATAAATTAATAAAAAATAATACAAATAATTGTTTAAATAAATTATATTTTAATTTTTCATTCTATTACGTACAAGTTGAGGATAATTTGAAATAAAAGATAATAGACTTATTATAACTGTCATGTATTTTGTGCTTTAACTGCGTCATCATTTGAGAATCATGGCGCCTTCATGGAGACCGGTTCTTCTACCGAATCAGTTTGGAGTTAGCCAACTAGCAGCAGCGACAGACAGCGTCTTCCTTTTCTATGGCAGCAATTTTTTCGGCTTTGAAGGTCCATTTATGGTAGAGGTGGAATTGAGTGGATTCAAGAGCGTCAAAATCTATGGCTAGACAGAACAATAGTAAAAACACCTGCTAGTAAACAAAACAGTGAAAATACTTGAAGACATCACATCAACAATAACAAAATAATGGAGGAATTCTATTAAATTTTTCTGAGTATTTTTTTGGTGTAAAGATAGTCTTCTGTTAAACGAGCAAATTAGTTTTTTTTGTCAGTGTCAGTTTGTTTGTTCATCCCATAACAAAAAAAAAATAATAACAATAATAAATAAATTTAATTTACCTGATCACTTTTGATAATAGGTTAACTTTTAAAGAGTGCTGCACTCCCTACTTTACCCGGAGTGCACTAGCTTTCGCCAACTTTCTGCTATTGATTTCTGTTCAAATATGTTAGTGGAGCACGAAATTTGTTTGGATTAGGAATATGAAGCAACTTGATTGTTGGAACAATTAGTTTGCTGACGGAAAATCTTTGAAATTTTCTCTCTCTACACTTAACCTTTGAAGTTCTCGTTGGCGTCATTTAGCCAGTCAAACTTGGCTACCATGAGAGGTGGCTTTGTGAGGGAGGAGCAGCCCGACCCCATGGACCTAGGAAAGAAAGAAGAATAGAAGGAGAACTGCTACGCCCAAATAGCAAAAAAGTAAGAAAGTCCTCTAGAGAACAAAAATTCACAAGGGAGGAAGCTTTAGCCCAAAGGATGGAAGAATGGATAGAAGGTGAAACTGTACAAGAAAATGCAGTAGAGGTGATTATAGAAGAGGCTAACAAAAGTGGCAAAGAAGATGAAATAGGATGGACCTCCAAGAACTAGTCATTTGCCCAAGTGGTAAAGACAAAAAAGTCAAAAAAGAATTAGAGCCAACATGCAAATGCCACTAAATTTATGGAAAAGAATAGCGAGGATGATCAGGAAGAGGAAGTGCATGAAGTCTTCGTAGAAAAAATTGCTGAAGGGCTTTTCAATTTGGTCATCAGAGATGATGTTAAAGCTGAGCTAAAAAAAAGATTGATGGGACTCTTTGATAGTTAAGCTGTTAGGCAGAAAGATCTGTCTACTTGCTTTAAAAAGGAGATTGGAGGTAATGTGAACTAAAATGGAAAGCATTGATGTGATAGACATAGGAAATGATTTCTTCCTTGTTCGTTTCATAATTTTAAATATCTCGATTTCACACTTATGGAAGTCCCCTGGAAGATTTTGGATCATTACCTAGCCATTCAGCTATGAAAACCTGATTTTCAATCCTTACAACACTCAGATAGAAACCATTGCATCTTGGATCAGACCACCAGGCCTTGCAATTGAATACTACAATAGTATGATATTGAAAAAATTGGTAACATTGTTGAGAGAACCCTTAAGGTTGACACAAATACATTTCAAATCTCCAATGGTAAATTCGTAAGGATTTGCATTGAAGTGGACTTGTAGAAACCGCTTGTATCTAAATACCTCATTAATGGGGTACTTCATACTGTGGAATTTGAAATGATACATCAAGTATACTTTGCTTGTGGTAGAGTTGGGCATAAAAAGAATGATTGTCCACAATTAAAGAAAGCTGTAGTGAACCAAGGAAGTATGGTGGAAAATGAGAGAACGGAAGAGCCATTAAGGGAGGAAAATGCTGCTAACGGTGAAAAGAACGTGCTGGAGAAGGAGAATGGTAAAAGATTAATTGTGGAAACATAGTTGTACAACGTACAACACGTGACAAAAAGAATAATAAAACTGGCAAAGGTACAAGTAG
>NC_029779.3:16851640-16907494 GCF_000817695.3 Arachis duranensis
CAACATTTTCTCTAGGTTTGCTGCGCTATAAAATGATGAGGTTAATTTCTATTCAAATTATTGAAAAAGTACAAAGGTGATAAAAAGCAAGTAATCAAAGCTAGGCCACAAGGGGATAAATTTAAAGCCCAAAAAAGAGAAAAGACAAATGACACAAAAGGTAAACAAACATAGAGCCTTTCCTACAGAACCCAAAGCCAAAATCAGTCCACTAATAATAAAAAAATGTGCCAAACAAACCTAGCCTTAACCCATCTAGGTTTGTCACCACTAAAGTCCAAGAAGGAAACAAAACTTTTACAAGCAACCAGCAACAATAGCCTGACCCACAATAGCAACAGAAGTAACAATCTATCTCACCTTTCCATAACCATCGCACACCCAAACCCTTCCAATATCGATAACACCCTGAACCAGAACATGCAAATTTATCCCCAATCTCATCATTTCAAAGAGAATTAGACTGCAATGAAAAATGATACCCCTTCACAGATGTTACAGGTGGTGGAATCAGTCTTGGACGAAATGAATTTGGACAAACCGCCTAATTTAGCCCCCCAAGTTTTGAATCCTTGGAATCAAAGGTTCTGATATAGCTTATGGACAAATTTGAAAAAGAAAATAGAGGCAATGAAGCCATGATTCTGGGAAACCGCAACGAGATAGGGGATGAGATGCAGTCCAGTGATGGGACTTGCCCCTCTCTTGGTCAGGTACTCTGATGAGCTTTGAATGTGTGGTATTCTGCTATTTTTTATTTTGTTTTAATCTCCTATCTATATGAAGATTCTTTCCTGGAATATCAGAAAGTTGCGAATAAGTTTACAATTCACACACTCAAAGAGATTGTTAGCTAGCATAGGCCCGGCATTACTGTGTTAGTTGAAACCAAATGTAGTAGAGATACTGCCAATAGAGTTATCAAAGAAATGGGGTTCATGTATAACATTCTGAAAATGGCGATTGGCTTCGTGGGTGGAATATGGGTATTATGGAATAATGATGGCCTGAGATTGAGGGTTGATATTTCTCACCAACAGTTTATTCACCTAGAGGTTAAAGACTTGAAGAAAAGAGTGTGGTACTTGACAGCAATATATGCCAACCCTCATCCCCAATAGAGGCACATCTTATAGGAAGCTTTGAAAGATATAGCTAGAGATGTAAGGAAGGAATGGATGTTGATTGGTGACTTCAATGATATCATAGAAGAGATAGAGAAAAAAGGAGGAGCGCCTATTGATAGCACAACTTGTAACTAGTTTAGAGGATAGATTGAGGAGTACTGTTTAATTGATCTGGGATTTATAGGCTCCAAGTTTACCTGGATTGATGGTATTAGAGAAGGCAGAGAAAAGACCTTTAAGAGACTAGACCGTGCCTTAGCAAATTCATCATGGAGACTGACCTTTTCAGATGTGATTGTGAATGTTCTCCCAAGAGTGAATTCTGACCACCACCCCTTTTTAGTAGATCTTAAACCAAGGAGATTTGATAGAGATAAAAATCTATTTCGTTTTGAAGTGATGTGGCTAACTCACCCAGATTTTGCAGATTTCATACAACATTGTTGGAGAAATAATTATCAATTATGAGAGCACTAGAATCAATTAGAGGCAACCTTAAAACTTGGAACATTGAGGGGTTTGGGCATGTAATGAAGAAGAAAATAAGAATCCTCAACTGCCTTTAAGGAATTCAAAATGCGGTATCCTATAGCAATAACATGTTTCTCCAGGATTTGAAGAGTTGAAACATGAATTGGAGACTATCTTGAACCGTGAAAAAATTTTTTGTTACAAAAATCTCGATAACAGTGGATTGTAGAGGGGGAATAGAAATACGAGGTACTATCATACAAAAATTATTATTATAAGAAGGAAAAATAGAATTATCAAGTTGAGAAGGCAAGATGGCAGCTTGTGTGAGAATAGTAAAGAGTTGATGGAATTTATCTGGAACTTCTACAAGGACCTGTATAAAGAAAATGATGTGAATAGGGCGCCCCTAAACACCAATTGTAAATTTTACATAATAAAAGAACATGTTAACACTAGTATATATTAAGTGCTCCTGGCTTTGATGTCATTAAAACTTCCCCTTTCAACATAGGCTCTATGAAAGCTCCAGGTGAAGACGATTTTTCAGCCTTGTTTTTTAAGAAAAAGTGGTAGACTTTGGGGCACTCCTTTGTGCACTTTATCATTTTCCTATCGAATAACCCAAGTGAAATTGCAAGTATAAATTAGACTCTCTTGGCACTGATACCTAAGAATAATCAACTAGAATTTATAAATCAATTTCGACAAATATCTTTGTGCAATGTGGTATATAAAATCCTTACAAAGATTCTGGTGAAAAAGCTAAAATCCCTTCCAAATGATAAAATTTCTCCTTGTTAGTTAAACTTTGCTCTTGGTCGTATTATATATGATAACATAATCATCGCAAAGGAAATGATACATGATATGAGAATGATGAAAGGAAAAAAGAAATTCACAGCCATCAAAATTGATTTTAAAAAAGCATATGATAGATTAAGTTAGATTTTTACTAAGATGGCTTTTAGAAGAAATGGGTGTAAGTAAGAAGATCGTGGTGATTATAATGAACTGTGTCACATCTGTCTCTTGCAAAGTCCTTTAGAACAGGTGTATAACATATGCATTTATCCTTACCTGCAACATTAGACAAGGTGACCCTTTGTCTCCGTATCTTTTTCTCATTGCTATGGAAAAACTATCTCACATGATTGAAGATAGAACTATCAAAGGGGCTTGGAAACCAATGCGAGCTAGAAGGGATGACTTATTGCTTTTTGCCGAAGCTTTATGGCAGCAAATGAAAATGCTTTTAAGCACTCTCAGCGTGTTTAGTAAAGCATTGGGATTACAGATAAATGTGGCTAAAACATTTATACTCTACTCTAAAACTGTTACAACAGCAGAGAGAAGTGCAATAAATAGTGTGTGCACTTCAAGGAAGTCCCTTGTTTGGGACGCTATTTGGGGGCTATGATCTCGAACTCGAAAAAAAATAAAGGACAGTTTCAAGATGATTATAGAGAGATTTAAAGAGAAGCTTAAGGGAAGGAAAGTAAGATGTTTGTCTATGGTAGAGAAAATCACTTTAGTCTAATTAGTCATCAACCCTTGTCTCAACTTTGATATGGCTCACACTAGGAGAAACTCCAACAAAGTTTTATGTGGGGAAAGAAGAATAACAACAGAAAATTGCACGCTGTTAGCTAGGAAAGAATGTGCAAACCAAAAGTTCAGGAGAGCTTAGGGATTTGTAAGCTCAATCTTATTAATAAAGTTTTTCTTATGAAAACTTTGTGAAAAACTTTGACAGAGCCAAATTCTTTGTGGGTCAATATGGTATACGCTAAGTATGGTAGAGGACAAGACTTAATGTCTAATATTATCTCTCACCTCTCGAATTCTCCCTTCTAGAAATAACTAGTTAAAGTATGGAAAAGTATAAGAGAACATATTGGCTATAATATTGGTGATGGCCGCAAAACAAATTTTTGGAGTGAATGGTGGGTTAAGGGTGAAGACAAGCTTATTTTAAAGATTACAACTGAGCTCGGAGAAGATATGATGGATGCTAAAGTTCGCGACTTTGTCCTTCAAAATGGTGAGTGGAATATGAACCTTTTGAGGCAATTCCTCCCTAATGACTCTATAAATAAAATAAGAGCTTTGTTGCCACCCAATGATAAAATGGGAATTCTTTTGAAAAGGAACAAGCAATGCTAACTTTATTGTGGCAAGTGCTTACTTTATGATTACAAAGGAGAAAGGATAGGAATATATGGCATGGAAAATTATCTAACAATGGAAAGGTCCATAGTGCATAAAATGCTTTATGTGAATGATCCTTCACAAGAGACTATTGACTGCAAGTTGAAGAGCAAAGCTGTTTGGAAGCTATCCGATCTGCTACCTCTATGACAGATAGCAAGAAACGCTCCTCCTAAGATATTGCACATCGGCGACTAAAATCTGGGTACGTATGGTGTATCCCCAAAACTTATATTTTTTTCTTGGAACTTCCTTTGATCTATGGATTAGATGGAACCTGACTTTGAAAATTGGCACCTCAAAAGAGAGAACATAATTATCGTATTTCATAATAACTTGCTGGAAAATGTGGAACTGGAGAAAAAGAAATATTTTTTCTGCTCCATATAAAAGACCAATCTATGCTATGGACTCCGATCCATAATTCCATTTGTCCAAAGCATCCATGAGGCCTTTAAAAAGCATACCCTACTGTAGAATTTTAGAAGAAGAGTTGAATGCCACATAAAATGGAGACCTCCTCTTTCAGGATGGATAAAAATCAATTCGAATAGAACTTCTGTGAGTAACCCTGGCATAGTAGGGTATAGTGAATTAATAAGATATGACCAGAGACACTGAATAGCAGGATATATGTTTGATTTTGGGACTGTACAACATTTAAAGTAGAGCTGTGGGGAGTGGTTAAGTGTTGGAGATTGCATAGGACCTAGAACTTAAAAGAATTGAGCTTGAAGTAGACTCCAAAACTATATATACTCTCCTAAATAAATAGAATATCTCAATACATCCAAATACTTTAGTAAGAAGAATCAGTCAACTCAAGCAGTGAAATTGGAGGCTATCTTTTGTGCATAATTACAAAAAAAAAAAAAAAATCATACAACAGATTTTCTTGCTAGGAGGAGTCTTAGCTTAAGTGAGGATTTTCAGTTTGTTGATAACCCTATTCAGGAATTTTGTGAAATCATTGATGATGATGCTAAAGGGGTCTTATTACCCTATGTAATTTCAACTTGTAATCTCTAGGCTTTGCCCTGTTTGTTAATTAAAAAAAATAGTTTACTGGCGAAAAAGATACTTGCATGAGTCTCTATGCTCAAGTCAAAAGAATTTTTGAGACAAAAAATAAGAGTATTAAAGACTTGTTTGAGTAAGCTTTTTTTAAAAAACAAAGAAAATTTTTTCAAGTTATCTTTTATTAAAAGATCTTTTAGAAAAGTAAAAGTAATTTTATATTTAGATATCTCATATAAAAAGATCTTTTGATCTATTAATTATGTTTGAGAACAACAATATAAAAATACTTTTTTATTATTTATTATATGAAAAATATTTTTTGTTTAGAAAAAAAGATGGAAATGGTATCTTTTTAAATTTTTTTATTTTTTTAGTATTTTTATTTTTGCTATAAGAAATTTCATTTTCCTAACTAATATTAATATTTTTTATTTTTTTTGTTGTCCACGGTATCCCCCAACCCAACAAGTCAAGAACTAAGCCGTCGCGGATCTGAGCTCTATTTAAGGGTCTGCCGCTGGCTAATGAATTGCTGCATGCACAAGACTGGATTCGAACCCTTAACACTTGTTTAAGCGGACGAGTGAGCTAAATACTGACCAACCCAAGTTGGTTATATTTTTTAGTTTGTTATATCTCATTCCTGGGCTCATGATCTTATGCGAATGTGAAATAATGTTTTTTTTTAAACAAAATAACCTACATACAGGCCCAAGTAATAATAACAGACAATAGGGAAGGCCCAATGAGTTGCGACTCCACGGAAGAAGATTTGGTCGGCCCAGTCCATCCATTTAAGGCCGAAAGTCAACGGACAGAAATAAAGGTAAAACTTAAAAAGTCAAGAAGTGGAAAGAGAGAACGAAATCCAAGTGTTCTAGTCCCTTGGACCGGGTCGTTGGCCTGGTCCAAGGCCACGTCCAAAAAAAAAAAAAACAAAGAACGAAATCCAAGTGAGGGTAGGAGTTGAGTTGAGGTTCAGTTTTGACTTTTGAGTGTCGGCAACGGAAAGAATCAACAGAATTTGTGTGGATCTCTCCTTAATAATAATCAAACCATGGAGTCTCGTATTTTTCATTCTCGTTACGTTCATGTCTTTAACTGCACTCCATTAATAATACCCACCGGAGCTTTTGTTTTAGATCAGAGACAGACAAGTATTATGGAATATATATGTGGTAACATTAATTGACACCCACTTCTATTTTCTGCACTGACTCCCTCATATCCTTTTATTTTTCTATTTAATTAATTATTATTTTATTATGTTCCTTAACTAGCAACATTATTAATTGTTGTTGTCCTCCTCTCCTTAATCATGCCACCCTTGATCTCTTCTCTTTTTTGTTTCACCCTCCTAATAGGTATATAATCGCGTGTTGTAACATGAATGTAATTTCAGCTAAGTTGATCCAATTAGTCATCATTACCCATAAACTCATAATAAATATACGATATTTATGGATCAAAAAGCAATATCCACCTAACTATGAAAAACCTTGTAATCCAAGTCTCATACACATACATGGAATTAAAGGTAATGTTATTATTATAAAATTAAGGAACAAAACTATTATATTCTTTCTCAACCCTACGAACCTTAGGCTTCCAGTCCAATTCAAGCATAGCTTATCTGCAAGACAAAGCAAATGGGAACTAAAAGCAAAACAAAATTCACAAAGACATCAATTCCTACTCCACCTTTTCTCCATTGTTGGTAGTATTATTTGAAAGGGTCTTGATAATAATAATAATAATATTCAGTTGTGAAATTCAGATGATCATGTGGTTTAGACAATAAACAAAGCACAACTGGGAAGAAGACGCTAACAGCTTTCACACATTTTTTTAGACTAGTTTGGAATTGGATTCCCCACGTTTTTGAACTTTCATTTTTTCTATTGGTTTAGTTTGTTGGCCCCACAATTTTCCGTAGCTTTCATACTCAAATTTGGTGAGCCAATGAGTACATATATTGAGAGACTGTAGGCCTACTGCTTCACAAGAACAGCACAGCCTCAAATTGTTCTGAAAGATTTGCTGATTACAATTGTTGAATTGGCTTACAGGTATGGAGACTTTAAAGAAGATTTTTGCTTGTTCTGTTGAATTTCTCTTTTCTTATAAGAAATGCTAGGAGGTCAATACTTTTAGCAGGAAAAAAAAAAAATAGCAGTTGTCTAGTGTTAGCTTAAATACAAGAAAAAATATTAGCCGCATACCATTTCTCTTTTCTTATTACTTAATTGCTAGCACATAAGTTGTAATAACTGCGGTAGATGCTTGCAAGTTAATAGGGACCATTGCAGCAATTAAGAATTTAAGATGGCAGTATATGGTAGATGACATATTATATTATAGTATAAGTAGCATATGGTACATGAGACATTATTTTAATGCTGGTGATGTTTTACTCATCTAAAGGACAAAACATTCAAGTGTTTTGTATTAATTTTCTTCTACAAAAATTAGATGATCATGGAAATAGTTGGTGTAGAGATTGAGATTCTAAACATAAGATATGATTATTGTTTCACATAAAACCTCTGAAAAGTATGCATGTTCCCAACTATTTTCTGATATTGTTTTCTTTGGCAGATCATGGAGGGAAAACACTCTGTTCCAAGTATGACCAAGCCTACTAATATCATACAAAATCATGACTTCTCTGAAGGGCTAAGCTTTTGGCATCCGAATGGCTGTGACGGCTATGTTGCTTCAACTGAACCAGGTCCTCAAGGAGGAGTGACAATGACATTAGGTGCTAAATATGCTGTTATCACAAACAGAAAGGAATGGTGGCAAGGTCTTGAGCAAGATATCACTGGAAAAATCTCTGTCGCTTCCACTTATGCTGTTTCGGCCAATGTTGGAGTAGCTGCACTTTCTGAGGGATCTGCTGATGTTCTAGCTACCCTGAAACTAGAGTATCATGGTTCTGATGCAAGCTACCTGTTCCTTGGGAGGTACATAATAATTTTTATAATCTCATTGTATTCTCTTCCTTGTTCTATAAGATACATTTACCAAAATGCTTACAAAATTGACCATTATTTTCTACAGAACTTCTTGTACAAATGGTAGCTGGGAAAATCTGAAAGGGACATTTTCATTGTCAACTATGCCTGATCGAGTTACATTTTATTTGGAAGGACCTGCTCCTGGAGTTGACCTTCTTATACAATCAGTAGAGATTACCTGCTCTAGTTCAAGTGATATTGAGGATCATGTAATTATCCATTTCTGAATACTGTTACATCTTTGCAAAAATTATAAATCTTGGTGAAAATTCTAATATATTTAACAAACTTGAAGCACATACATACTGAAATGAAATAGTTACCACATCTTCCATTGCAAGTAATCTCTTTTAAACTCACTAACTTGTGATGAATTGTCCTCTTTTGTTTTATAATAAAGGCAAAAACAACAGGAACTTTGTCAACTGAAGATGATAACATCATAATAAACCCACAATTTGATGATGGCCAGAATAACTGGTCTGGAAGAGGCTGCAAGATCGCAATACACGACTCACTGGGAAATGGAAAAGTCCTTCCCAAGGTTGGAAAATTCTTTGCAGCTGCAACAGAACGCACCCAAAGATGGGTTCAGAATCCGGATTCTCGAGAGCAGTATATAGGAATTGCCAAGTTAGTAGCATTTTATGATTGTGTACTTTCAGAAAACAAGATTACTTGATCTTAAAACTACCTCAAAATTTATTTTAATTGCTGAACAAAGAGCATGTTTTACCAAAAGTGTGCAGGCAACAAATCAAGATTGGGTTCAATTGCAGGGAAAGTTCCTCATAAATAATTCCCCATCAAAAGTGGTTGTTTATTTAGAAGGTCCCCCAGCAGGCATTGACATTCTTGTCAATACTATTGTTATAAAACATGCTCCCAAGACACCTCCATCAACGCCACCAGATTTTGAGGTTCAAAATATTTCCAGTCAAACACATTAATTTACATTAGCATTATGGATGGTTTTGTGTATATGTTTCAAGAACTTAAAGAGTGGCCTTGTGTTTGCAGGATGCTCCTTTTGGGATTAATATAATTGAGAATAGTAATCTGGCTAATGGCACCAATGGATGGTTTCCCCTTGGTAATTGTACTCTGAGTGTTGGAACCGGTTCGCCACGTGTGCTTCCACCAATGGCAAGAGACTCTCTTGGACCTCACGAATCATTGAGCGGCCGCTATGTCCTTGTAACGAACCGCACCCAAACATGGATGGGGCCTGCGCAGATGATCACTGAGAAATTGAAGCTGTTCTTAACATACCAAGTGTCTGCTTGGGTGAGGATTGGTTCAACAGGATCAGTTGGTCCTCAGAATGTGAATGTTGCCCTTAGTGTTGACGATCAGTGGGTGAATGGCGGACAGGTTGAGGTTGCTGATGACAGATGGCATGAAATTGGTGGATCATTTAGAATTGAGAAGCAACCATCAAAGGTTATGGTTTATATTCAAGGTCCTGCTTCTGGTGTTGATTTGATGATTGCTGGACTTCAAATCTTCCCTGTTGATAGACAAGCAAGGTTTAGATATTTAAGGAGGCAGACAGACAAGGTAACATTCCAGATTCCATGCTTATTCTGTATTATTCTAACATACCTATCTTCATTAGAATTGAATTGGAAAGTTCTAAATATCTCTTATCTCTTGCACTTGAATTGAACTCGGTAGGATGTAATGCCTTATCTTTATTTGTTATGTCATGATTTGCATTGTAAGAATCCTTTTTTCTCTTTCTCATTTGTTGCTCTCCAGGTTCGAAAGCGCGATGTAATCTTGAAATTCTCTGGGCTGGAGGACATAAGTGGTCTAGGAACTTTGGTTAAAGTGAGGCAAATACAGAACGATTTTCCAATTGGAACATGCATCAACAGAACAAACATTGACAATGAAGACTTTGTTGACTTCTTTGTGAAGCATTTTAACTGGGCTGTGTTTGGGAATGAGTTGAAGTGGTATTGGACAGAACCACAACAGGGGAATATCAACTACAAAGATGCTGATGAAATGTTAGACTTATGCCTCAAGAACAAGATAGAAACCCGCAGCCACTGCATCTTCTGGGAAGTAGAAGGCACAGTTCAGCAGTGGATCAAATCACTGAACAAAGACGATTTGATGAAAGCGGTCCAAAATCGGTTAAGCAGCCTCTTGAATCGGTACAAGGGGAAGTTCAGGCACTATGATGTTAACAATGAAATGCTGCATGGTTCATTTTATCAAGACAGGCTTGGTAGAGACATAAGAGCAAACATGTTCAAGACAGCACACCAATTAGACCCATCTGCTACTCTCTTTGTGAATGATTATCACATTGAAGATGGAAACGACACAAGATCAACACCAGAGAAATACATTCAACAGATTCTTGATTTGCAACATCAAGGTGCACCAGTTGGTGGAATTGGAATTCAAGGACACATAGATAGTCCTGTGGGGCCTATTGTTTGTTCTGCACTTGATAAATTAGGGACTCTTGGTTTACCAATATGGTTCACTGAGCTTGATGTTTCTTCAAGAAATGAGTATGTTAGAGCTGATGATTTGGAAGTTATGATGAGGGAAGCCATGGCACACCCTTCAGTAGATGGCATAATGCTGTGGGGATTCTGGGAATTGTTTATGAGCAGGGAGAATTCACACTTGGTGAATGCAGAAGGTGATGTTAATGAAGCTGGAAAAAGGTTACTTTGTCTTAAACAAGAGTGGTTGTCTCATAGCCATGGCTGTGTTGATGATCAAGGACTATTCAGCTTCAGAGGCTTCAGTGGAACATACAATGTTGAAGTTGTAACCTTATCTAAGATTGTTTCAAAGACATTTGTTGTTGGTAAAGGTGACTCTCCTTTGGAGGTAGAGGTATCCTTTGACTAGTATTGTGCTGCTTTTATTTGTGAATTCCATTAATTTCTTTTAAATAAAATATAATTTTATTACCAAATAACTCACTACTCTCAATGATATATGTATATGCTATGTATGTGAGTGTTGCCCTTTTCGAAAAGATATGAAATAAGAACTAGAGTCTTGGACATTGGCTACAACAACAAGTCTCACTAGATGGGTCAGTTACATGGATCAAAAAATGTCATTAAACTTTATTATATATCATATTTATGGAGAGATCATTTACATGTAGATCTCATTTAACTATTTTATGGATAGTCTTTTTTTGCATTTCACCCTTTATTCAATTTCTATTTCATCCATCTTTTTGACTGGTATTCTGTCAGTTTTCTTCTCACATGTCCAAATCACTTGAGACGCGATTTTACCATCTTTTCCATAATAATATTATTCATACCCTGACCCAACGCTAAGACCCAGGTCCAAACGACAGGCCCAACCCACAAGGTTGAGCCTCACAGTACACCGACCTTCCCCTGAAAAGTCGGTTCTCACCACGACTTGGTCTAAGGAAGTCGGAAACAAGGATTAGCTGGCAGATGATAACTGCCCCTAAAATCTCTCTACCCATTTCCAGGAGCCATATCGCAACTTTCCTAAGATAAAGGGACGGTTATCCACCTGAGAAAGTGGAACTACTCCAACGGTGGTTATTGGTTCACCACTATAAATACACTGACACCCCTCAGGTATCTCTAAGTCCCAATACTCTCTAGACCTGCTCACACCCTTGCTGACTTAGGCATCGGAGTGTCTTTGCAGGTACCACCCCCCGTTCACTCACGCTCACAAGTCGGACGGAGGCCCTAAAGGTGCGAACCCATTCGAAGGCTTCCCTCCTCAGACGATTGGGCCAACCTAACGAATCCATCCCATTAATCTCCGGTTACCCTTCGTAACATTGGCACAGTTGCCGGGGACCCGAGAGATCATCCAGTAATGGCGGACAACTCACCAGAGGATGGTCATACAGCGTCCGATTCCGAACAAGAAAATCTAGATACCGAAAACAACGACGCGGACTTGACCTTTCACCAAGGAACCAATGACCAGCATAGAGAAGGCACCTCTGGGCTTAAAAACCCAAAGGTAAACTCCTCAGAAGGACGAGAATCCGGAAAGGAAGGGCCACCCCATGCAACCGAGCTAATGGGATTGGTCCACGGTCACCAAGGTCGTTTGGAACAACTGGAACAGGAATTAGAACAACAACGAGAGGCAGAGCGAAACCTCAGGAAAGAGATAGAGCGACAAAAAGAGTTGGAAGAAAAACTCTTGAAGCTCAAATCTTCCCTTAGAAGTCGGAACTCCCGTGGCGACCGAGAAGAGTCGCCCCTGGAAGGAGAGGATCCGTTCAGTGAGGACATAATGAGGGCAAAAGTTCCAAGAAACTTCAAAAGCCCTGATATGAACTCTATGACGGAACCACAGATCCAAAGCATCATTTAAGCAATTTCAAAAGTCGAATGTATCTGGTTGATGCTTCTGATGCGACTCGCTGCAAAGCTTTCCCGACCACCCTGTCGAAAGCAGTGATGAAGTGGTTCGATAGCCTCCCCCAAGGTCGGTTACCAGCTTTGAGGACCTCTCGAGAAAGTTCTTAATGAGGTTCTCCATCCAGAAGGATAAAATAAAGCACGCACCGAGTCTCCTAGGAGTTAAATAGGAGGTCGGAGAACCTCTACAGGACTACATGGAAAGGTTCAACAAAGCGTGCTTGGAAATTCAAGACCTGCCCACAGAGGCAGTTATTATAGGGCTGGTCAATGGACTCAGAGAAGGCCCTTTCTCGCAGTCCATATCGAAAAGGCACCCCACCTCTTTGAGCGATGTACAAGAGAGAGCAGAAAAGTACATCAACATGGAGAAAAATACCAGATTACGGGAGCCAAGCTAGCGACAGGGGCCCCCTCACTCAACAAAAGAGAAAGAAAGGGAGCCCAAGAAAAAAAGAGGAGGTCGGTCCAGATAAGCCGAGGATATATCACTCATATACTCCTCTAAAAGTTTCCATAGTAGACGTATACAGAGAAATCTGTAATACTGAAAAATTACCGCCCCCTAGACCCATCAAAAATAAAAAGGGAGGAAGCCGCGGCGACTACTGCGAGTACCACAAGATGTATGGCCACTCAACAAATGATTGCTACGACCTTAAAAATATGATAGAAAGGTTGGCCAGGGAAGGCTGACTTGATAGATATCTCGTGGAAAGGTCGGACAATCATGGAAAAAGAAAGCGAGATGATAAGGACAGAAGAGACCCACCATCACAAACCCCCGAGAGACATATACATATGATCTCTGGAGGATTCGCAGGAGGAGGACTCACTAAGTCATCTCGCAAACGACACCTAAAGCGAGTGTATCAAGTCGGGAACGAATCCCCCGATCTCCCAACCATCTCATTCACCAAAGAGGATGGACAAGGGATCGTGCCCGGACATGACGACCCGGTGATGATAACCATGATCTTGGCGAATGCCAACCTCCACAGGACCTTGGTGGACCAAGAGAGTTCGGCTAATATACTCTTTAAGCCCGCATTCGACAAGTTAGGGTTGGATGAAAGGGAGCTAAAAGCTTACCCGGACACCTTGTATGGGCTAGGAGATATGCCAATTTGGCCATTGGGATACATCCCCCTCCACACGACCTTCGGAAAGGGAAAAAATTCTAAAACTCTGAGCATCGACTTTATCATCATCGATGTCGGATCGGCGTATAATGCCTTGATCGGCAGGACTACGCTAAATTGGCTCGGAGCGATGGTGTCAACCCCTCACCTTTGCATGAAATTTCCAACACCTAAGGATATAGCGACAATACGGGGAGACCAGAAGTTGGCAAGAAAATGCTACAACGAAAGCTTGAACCTCCAAGGAATGAGCAAGGAAGTTCACACCATAGAGCTAAGGGGAATAAAAGCTAAAGAAGAACTGCGACCACAGCCGGGGGGAAGAACCGAAGAGGTAATTGCGACCTCTTTGCTTGGAAAGCTTCCGACATGCCAGGGATAGACCCTCAGCTCATGTCCCACAAGCTTTTAGTACACCCCGGATCACGACCCGTACAGCAGCGCAGGCACAAACTCGGGACAGAACGAGCTCAGGTGGTGGAGGAGCAAGTACAAGCCCTCTTGGAGGCCGACTTCATCTGAGAGGTCAAGTATCCGACATGGCTAGCAAATGTAGTGCTAGTCAAAAAGTAAAACGGCAAGTGGAGGATGTGCGTCGACTACACCAACCTGAACAAAACATGCCCCAAAGGCCCATATCCACTTCCCAGTATTGACACCCTAGTAGATGCAAGCTCAGGGTATCAATACTTGTCGTTCATGGATGCTTACTTGGGATACAACCAAATTCCGATGTATAAGTCGGAGGAGGAAAAAACTTCATTCATCACACCTAGAGCAAACTACTGCTATGTGGTAATGCCTTTTGGATTGAAAAATGCTGGGGCCACATATCAAAGGTTGATGAATAAAGTGTTCGCTCCCCACCTCGGGAACTTAATGGAAGTCTACGTAGACGATATGCTGGTGAAAACCAAGGAGAAAACCGACCTCTTGACAGATCTCTCACAAATTTTCAACAACGTAAGGTTACATGGGATGAGACTAAATCCCACAAAATGTACCTTCGCGATGGAGGCGAGAAAGTTTCTAGGGTTCATGCTAACATAAAGGGGGATCAAAGCAAACCCCGATAAGTGCAAAGCTATTCTTTAAATGAAAAGCCCGACTTGTCTAAGGGAGGTCCAACAATTGAACGGTCGGCTCGCCGCCTTTTCCAAATTCCTGGCGGGGTCGGCACTAAGATCCCTTCCACTATTCTCTCTACTAAGAAAAGGATGCCAGTTCGAATGGACTTCAGAATGCAAAGAAGCATTCTAGGAGTTCAAAAGGTTCTTGAGCCAGCCTCTGATTCTGACCCGACCCATAGTCGGGGAAGAACTCGTCCTGTATCTGTCAGTAGCAGACAGAGCTGTAGCATCAGCTCTAATACGGGAAGATGAGGTCGGGCAGCATCTTGTGTACTTCACCAGCAAAGTTTTACAAGGCCCAGAACTAAAGTATCAAAAACTTGAAAAGTTTGCATACTCCTTAGTAGTAGCCTCCCGCCGATTACGACCGTTTTTCCAAGTGCACATGATAAAAGTCTGAACAAACCATCCCATGAAGCAGATCCTCCAAAAGACGGACATTGCGGGCAGAATGGTTCAGTGGGCAATAGAGCTCTCCGAATTCGACCTGAAATACGAAGCCCGGACGGCAATAAAAGCTCAATGCCTCACCGACTTTCTAGCAGAATACGCCAGAGATCAAGAGGAAAAATCCACTGCATGGGAGTTATATGTAGATGGGTCCTCCAACAAGGTTGGAAGCGGTGCAGGCATAATACTGGTCAGCGAAAGGGGAACGCAAATAGAAGTCTCCCTCAAGTTCGAGTTCCCAGCTTCAAATAATCAGGCAGAATATGAAGCCTTGATTGCAGGGCTAAAGCTGGCAGAAGAAGTTGGTGCAACCAAAGTAATGATATTCAGCGACTCTCAAGTGGTGACCTCCCAAATAAATGGAGAGTATCAGGCCAAGGATCCTAACATGAAAAAGGTACTTGAACAAAACCTTGGAGCACCTTAGGCGCTTTGAGGAGACCGAGGTAAAGCATATAACTCAGGACCTCAACAGCAGGGCAGACGCCCTCTCCAAGCTCGTAAGTACCAAACCAGGAGGGAACAACAGAAGCCTGATCCAAGAAACTCTCCCTGAACCCTCTGTGGCCAAAACGGAGGCTGTTCAAGATATCTTTGAGGTCGCCGGATTAGATCTCGGATGGATGAAGCCCTTAGTCGAATACCTAAAATTCGACATACTTCCCAAAGAGGAAAAAAAGCCAAAAAGATCCGGAGGGAAGCACAAAGCTACATGCTGGTGAAAAATATCCTCTATAAAAGGGGGATATCAACACCACTACTAGAGTGCGTCCCGACCTCAAAGACAACCGAGGTGCTAGAGGAGGTACACAATGGAATCTGCGGGAACCATCTTGGAGCAAGGTTGTTAGCCATAAAGGTAATCCGAGCTGGGTTCTACTGGCCGACCTTACAAAAAGATTCCACAGAATTTGTGAAAAAGTGCCAACCATGCCAAATGCATGCAAACTTCCATGTAGCCCCTCCCGAGGAGCTCATTAGTATAACTTCCCCATGGCCTTTTGCAAAATAGGGATTGGACTTGCTAGGACCATTCCCCCAAGCGCCGGGGCAAGTAAAGTATCTAATAGTGGGAGTGGATTATTTCACAAAGTGGATAGAAGCAGAATCATTGGCCACCATCACCGCTCAGAGAAGTTGAAAGTTTCTCTACAAGAACATTATCACCAGGTATCGGGTACCTCACTCCATCACTACCGATAATGGCACTCAGTTCACTGACTCAACCTTCAAAAACCTGGTAGCCAGCATGAAAATCAAACATCAGTTTACATCGGTGGAACATCCACAAGCAAATGGACAAGCCGAGACAGCAAACAAGGTCATACTGGCAGGGTTGAAGAAAAGATTGCAGGATGCAAAGGGAGCCTAGACTGAGGAACTCCAACAAGTACTTTGGGTTTATCGGACCACACCTCAATCTGTCACAGGAGAAACACCCTTCCGACTTGCTTATGGCATAGAAGCCATGATACCGAGCAAAGCCCAAGGGTGAGCTTCTACGACGAGGTTGGAAACATACAGGGACACAAAGAAGAGCTTGAGCTACTCCCCGAAGTCCGAGAACGAGCCCACATTAGAGAAGCAGCATTGAAACAAAGGATGACGAACAGATACAACAAAAAAGTCATTCGAAGGAGCTTCGCCCCAGATGACTTGATCTTAATCAGAAATGACATTGGAGTCAATAAATCTAGATAGGGAAAGCTCGCTGCTAATTGGAAGGGACCATACAAGATTAGGGAGGTCTTAGGAAAAGGTTATTACAAGGTGACCGACTTAAACGACACCGAGCTACCTAGGTCGTGGCATGCTTGTAATATGAAAAGGTACTACAGTTAAAAGCGAACTCTACTCCCTGATGTACTCTTTTTCCAACTTCGTGGTTTTTTCCCAAGAGAAAGGGTTTTTTCGAAGGAGAGTTTTTTAACGAGGCATCATAGTAGAGACTAAGGGGTCATAGACAGCCAGACACCCTTAGTAGCAGTAAAAGTACCTTCGCAAATAAATAAAGATCTTTTACAATATCTCTTATAAATTCCTTCTCGCTTTCTTTCTTTCTACGAAACGCGCCGACTTAAGCTCGACAAAGCGTGAAAATCCCATGAACTGACCTAGATGGTCGTCAGGATAAAACGACGAGGTACAAGTCGGTGTAAAGAGGTTACAAAAGTTGATCATGATAAACTCAGAAATTATCTGACTAACAAGTCGGATAATGTCGAGAAACAAAGAAATGCATCACAAAAGTAACCTAAGTTATGAGAACTCAATGAATTAAAAATTGAGTATAAGGAATATCAAAAAGAGATCAGAAAAACCTATAGAAAGCACTAAGAAAAAGACTGTCCCAAGCCTTCAAGAAAAATTTGAGAAATAACTTAGAAGAAGGGACAGCTAGTCAAGAAAAAGGGTTTTCAAAACAAGGATCAAAAAGTTTTTTTTTTCGAAACCTAAAACAAAAAGGCATGCACACAACCAACAAAGATAACCTAAACCCTTGTCCAAAAAAGAGTATTTTTAAATATTTTGTTTACGGCCATAAAAGGCCAAGAAAATGTCAATAATATACCACCACAAAATAAAAATAAAATAGTTTAAAAAAAAGGGGGACCCACAAGCCGGACCCCATATAGCCACAAATAATTTTCAGTTTGGAAGGACGTCACCATCAGAGCCAGGGAGAGTAGTCGGAGCACCACCAGAGTCAGGGAGAGAAATGTCCATAGGAGATGGAGTGGAAGTTTTAGGAGCCTTTGAAAAACTCGGGACATCTTCTGGTCGGGGAGGGGATTCTATTATACTCTGGCCCCGAGTTTTCAACTCGGACTCAGACACAGGTCGGGGAGGAGAAACAATAGCCCCGTCGATTACGACCTTATCAGGATCCAAAGGGGAGAGATCCAGGTCGGGAGCAATAACCCCGACCTGCTCCTTAAAGACCCTCCACGTCTCCTCGGATCCCTCAGCAATGGAGTCCTCCAGATCCGCATAAGCGTCCTGAGTTCTTACCAAATATTTTTTAACCTCCACAAGGTCCTGGAACAAGCTCGAATAGCTCTGCTCCGCCTTCTCCTGCAGACCCTCTGCCATAGAGCACCGGCCCATCAACTTCTCCTCCTCTTTCTGGAGATTATCCCTCTCCTCCTTCAACTTGGCGACATCCTCCTTCAGACTCTTCTCAGCCTCCTGATACAAAAGAATCCTCCCCTCTAGCTCTTCAACCCTCAGGGATGAACCTAAAGAGCTGAGGGGAGTCTTCTCAAAAATATCAAGGAACTTTGTGCACACCCCTGCCGCCCTGATACTCTCTTAAGCCAGAATAATAAGGTGGTTTCGAACAGAAGCATTATCCATCCATACTTATACGAGTTTGAGGATAGATATGCTTCCGAACAAACTGAGGTGCATCCACGTTGGCCACACCTTCGAAAGAAGAGCTAGACTCTAAAGTCTTGCGCTTCTTCTTTTCGGGTTCAGGGGAAGATCAAATAGGAGGGGACGACAGAGAAGAGGCTGAAGAAGAAATGATAATAGGACGAGTGGGGGTCCCCAAATTGTGAGAAGGAGGGGGAGAGGAAGGACCAGCTGCCCTGGCACCGCCGACTCTGGCACGGAATCTCACTTTGGCCTCCTGAACCCTCTGGTAAGACTCCCTGGAATTCTTCTTCGCCATTTCTGCAAGAACAATTAGGTAGCTAAAGTCAGTAAAACAAGTCGGAAGAAATAGTCATGCAAACATCAAGTCAAAAAATATGATAACTAAGAAAAGCTACCTAATTGCGCCTGGACAAAGGTCGGAGACCCCTGGAGAAACTTTTTCGTATCCAGGTAGGGGGCTCTCCCCCATACTTCTCGGATAAACCCCACACTGGCCGCCTCCATCTCATCCAATCATCCAAACCATATTTTTCACAAGGAGAGACCTCTATCCAGTACAGGGGAAACGAGGAGAAGAAGTTTCATCCAGGAAAAATGGGTGGTGACCCTCTATAGCTTGAACTTTGAAAAAGAAATTTTTGAAATCATGGAATGACTCATCAAAAAGGATAAAAACTCTCCGACTTTGTATGGCCCGAAAAGACACCCACTGAAGGGCTTAGTCATATGAAAGAGATAAAAGAAAATCTTCAAAGAAGTCAGAAAGTCTAAAGCATGGCTAATAAATTGGTAAATTTTCAAAAAACTCCAAGAGTTAGGGTGGAGCTGGGTAGGAGCAACACGACAGTGGCATAAAACGGCTATCTTGAAGTCGGAAAAAGGGAGAAAAACGCCTAAGCGGATAATCATGCTCTCATACATGTAGAAAAAATGAAGGGCTGCCTCAGAAGCCCTCCCAAAACAAACCCGGTCTTCCGGACCCGGGGCAATCAGTTCATATTTCGGCTCATCCTCATCAGAAGTACAAAGCCTATGATGAGTGCGAAGGTTGGTGGTGAAGTCAGTGTCAACAAGAGGTTCTTCCCCCAGAACCGTGACATCCACCCATTGAGCAAGGGTTTCAACAGAAGACATTTTATTTTTCTAGAAAGGGATAGCAAAACCTACAAAGGAAAAAGAAAAAGAATAAAAAATAGGGTCTCTAAGGGTCCGAGGCAAGACTCTCAAACTAAGCAGAGAAACACCGAGACTACTATCTACACTCTACAGAACAAAACATGCAAAACGAAAAACTCTATAAAGAAAGAGTAAGAAAAGAAACTGACCTTTTTCCTCGCGCAGAAAGGTGGAAGCAACAACACTCGAAAAGGAAGGAGTTTTCTTCTTTCGAACAATAAAGGGTGCAGGTAGAAAATTTTTCAGAAACGAAACAAGCGAGGAGAGGAAAAAGTATTTATAAACACGTTAGGGGCATAAAGGTAAAACGATGCAAGCCATTTAAGAGTTGCACTGTTACCAATGTAACCGCCCCTGCGTATGAATGCTCAAACCTCTAAGAGACGCGATGTTTGATTAGACGTGACTGTTGAGAGTTTTTAAAACATGTCGGTTCCGAAAAATCACGTCGGTTCCTTATCAGGTCGGCTACGATCCCGAGTTATAATAATGGACCCTATCTCTTAAAAGAAATTGGGCTCGAGTAGGGGTACTGTTCATACCCTAGTCCAACGCTAAGGCCCAGGTCCAAACGACAGGCCCAACCCTCAGGGTTGAGCCTCACAGTACACCGACCTTCCCCTGAGAAGTCGGTTCTCACCACGACTTACTCTAAGGAAGTCGGAAACGAGGATTAGCTGGCAGATGATAACTGCCCCTAAAATCTCTCAACCCACTTCCAGGAGCCATATCGCAACTTCCCTAAAATAAAGGGACGGTTATCCACCTGAGAAAGTGGAACTACTCCAACGGTGGTTATTGGAGAAAGGGAGCTGCTAGGAGAGGAGAGGAGGTGGCGAAGCAGACAAGATGTGGTGTGGAGTAAAAACTAGAAAGAGATTTTGGTGGTGTTGAGAAAGGATTTGAGTGGTGGTGAAGTTTGAGATTAGAACAGTGGTGATGTAGAATAAAAAGAAGTTAGATTATATTAGAGAATATTTTAAAAATTTTCAATAATTTTTTAAGGTTTGGATAATTTTATTAAAAAATTCATCTTTCATAAATTAAAATGATAATTTTATTTATTCGTAGAAAGGGGGCTGCTAGGAGAGGAGAGGAGGTGGCGAAGTAGACAAGATGTGGTGTGGAGTAAAAACTAGAAAGAGATTTTGGTGGTGTTGAGAAAGGATTTGAGTGGTGGTGAAGTTTGAGATTAGAATAGTGGTGATGTAGAATAAAAAGAAGTTAGGTTATATTAGAGAATATTTTAAAAATTTTCAATAATTTTTTAAGGTTTGGATAATTTTATTAAAAAAAATCATCTTTCATAAATTAAAATGATAATTTTATTTATTCGTAGATAAATTTATCAGTATCTTGATTTTTCATAGATAAAAACGATAGTTTATTTATTTATTTTTTTTGGTTTTCTTGAGTTTATGGGTTGGTAGTGCACTTTGTTTTTTGGTCAGGAAGAAGTGCATTAATTTTTAGTACGGGGGCACCATTTCATGGGCCAGCAATTCTGGAAGAAGTTATGGGTATGTTCACTACGTAGGTAGACTGAATTGGGCTAACAAGATCTTGGAAAGCCCGTGAAGGAGAGAGGAATTTCTAGCACCAAACAAAACAAAAAAGCGATGCAAACTAGAAGTACAATATGCACCGCAAGGCCTGTTCTAGTGACATACATATATGCCTTGCTAGAAGATTGAAGATGTATTCGGGTTCAAATCCTAATTAGGACTAGAGAGTTGTTATATGAAACCAGTAAGAGGAAGGGGTGTGTTTTTGTTAGGATCTTAACAAAAAACTAGAATATGATGTTATAATGCCGTTATAATGCCGTTCCGTTAGTAAACATATTTTATATAGAAAAAATATTTACAAACATAAACATAAACAGAGTTAAAATATTTGTTTAAATATTATATATTAGTTAACAAAATAGATATAAAGTGATTAAAGTGTTAGAAAGCAGGGTATCATGTGTATTATTAAGTAAGAATGGGTATGAAATCCAAATAGAGAGAATGGGGCCACGGAGACATACTAAATGTGAGTGGCGTCAAATTGACAAGTACCTCCCACCATCTGATCTGCCAATCTGCTAATTATTATTCATCACTTCAACGACCATAATACATGTCTCTCTCTGTCTCTATTATGCGCGCAATCCATCTAATAATGTCCATGCTGTATTAACATTTTAACAAGAGTTGTAATAAATCAATAGAATTAGTTTGATCTAATAATTAGCTAAGAATATTATAACACATTAACACTAACATATTCTATATATGTTGCCAGTACATGAAAATAACATCACCCTTTAAATAAAGCTCTAATAATGGAAAAAGGACATAGGCCAGAGCTGGCGAATTAATAATTGATGAAATGAGCTTAGAGAGGTGAATTTGTGTGTGCTTTCTATAGAGGTGAGAGAGAGTTTGAATGAGAGAAGTATGTGAGGTTGAGAAATGTGGCTTCTGTATAATGGTGAATCTCACCAGAAAATAATTTAAAGTTGAACTATATATAGTAGATATAAAAACAAAGAAACTATTTCTAACTAACTACTTAATAATAAGGGAGCCACTCACGTTTTTTTTAAAGATATTTTTTAATAATTAAAATTCAATACATATAATTAATTAAATTATATTATTTTTGTCAAAATTATATCAGATAAATTGATTTAGCCAAAAAACATTAGTAAACTGAATCTTAAATCAGTTTAAATTAATATTTTTATAAAAAATATTTACAATACTTTTGTTATAGAAAATAACTAAAATATTTTTATTTTATATATATACATATATATTAATTTTGAGAACCATAAATTCTTAAATTTTAATTATTAAAAAATATCTTTAAAAAAATATTTTAAATATTTTTATTTAAGTGACTCTTAATAATAATACTGTCATCCTCGCAGTTTCTAAATTAACTAAGTATACATGAGCTATATCAAAATTTTGACCTTATTCTCCATTAATAAAAGCAAAGATTATCATTTTTTGTGAATCTGATAGACCCTGATTTAATTAGATATTTGTTATAGTGCCTAAAATTTTTGTGTTTAATAGTTATAAAAAGATTAAATAATTAATATTTATTTTAAAAGTATAAAAAAATTTTAAATATTTAAAATTTATTATAGATAATAAATTCAAAAAAAATCAATAACAAGTGATAGGCTCCAGAAAATTGATCTTTAATTAATCGAGTTATTAGTTGTAAGACTCAAAACTTTTGAACAATTTTATTATGAACTCATTTTAAATTTTATTCATTTATTAAAAATTTTATTTTCATAAATAATTTCACTAAAAATAATTAAATCAGGTTTTAATAATTAAAATATAAATTTTACTTAATTTCATAATTATTGAATAATATTCTAAATTAGAATATTTGGTTAAAAGTCAATTAGCAAATCGATAATTAAATAATATCTTTAAAGTAATTTTTGAGAATAAATTAGATTTCAATTAATTTCAATATCTCTAAAATTTTATTAAAATTACCCAAACTTCAATTTACCAAAATATTCTTAATTTCTAATTGTCCCAAATCAAACCCTAACCCTAAAAATAAAACACAAAACCCTAATCCCCTTTACCCAAGAAACCCTAGCCGCCTTCAGAAAAGAAAGAAAAGAGAATCAGAGGGGGAGCTCGAATGGACGGAGAAGAGAGAGCACGCGCAGAGGAGGTGAAGCCGTCGCTGTCACTGTCGCTGTCGTGTGTGGAGCCGCCATCATGCCTGGTCTCCGTTGTTGCTGAGCTTCGACCGCAGCTGTTCCTGTCGCTGTCAAGCCACTCGGTCAGCACCGCCGAAGCTCCTGCCACCACTGTCGTTGAAGAAGCTCACGGGAGTTGCTGGAAGCTATCACTGCTCTATCTGGTTCTGTTTTGAGTTGCGCAGTCATGTCCGTGGTCGTCAGGGACAGTGTTGTGGCTGCCGGAGTTACCGTCAGAATTGTCGTTGTTTCGTTCTTGTATCCTTTTAGTGCTGTAGGTATTTTGCTCTGAAAATCTCTCATCGTTATTTTGTTATATATTATTGAGTTTTGTGCGATGATTTTATGTCAGGGTTGAGTTACTATTATTAGATAGTGCCCTTGTGGCTGTTACCGCTACGAAACATAATAGGAGTTGGCGCTGTTATTTTCAGGCCGAGGGTAAAAGGTTTCTTTTAACGCGTTAGTTCAACTTTTCAAGGTAGGGGGTTAAATAACTAATGAGTTTAGTGGATTAATACAAATGAATTATTTTCTGTGCTTGAAATGATTTTCTGCTATGATTGAAGTTGTGGTTGAATTGATTATTGATTTGTCAATTTTTTTATTTCTGGGCGAAAATGATTGAATATATTAATTTTGAATTTCATTAAAATTGGCTCTTTTGTATTTTGAATGATGGATTTGGAAATGTTAAATTGAAATGCTATTTTAATTGAGTTGAGGTTGAAAAGAGGAGACCCGTGGTGGATGGCAAACTCCAGTTTTTAGGGGAGGTGCTGCTGGAATGTTTCTAAGAATTTGAAGGAGTTTTGGTTGTGATTTCGAAAATAATTTTGATTTGAGTAACTTTAATAAAAGAAGTATGTTTTGAATATATATATTTTTAAAGATTATTAAAGAAAATAAGATTCTTATGATTTTGTTAACTTGTGATTTTAAATCCATTTGATTTTTGATAATGAGAAGAAACTTGATTAGTCAAATACTTTAAAATAATAAATTGAGTATAATTTAAGGGTTTAGGAATAGAAAAGTGAGCTTAAAATTTTAATGAATTCGAACATAAGAGTTAAGAGGAAAAAAGTTATTTTTAAGAAATATGATGAAAAATATGTGGTGTTAATTTGGAGGTAAGTTTAATGAGTTGTTTGAAGGTTGTCTTTGAAATTGAGGTGTGATTTAGTGATAATTGGTTTGATTGAGGTCTGATGATGATTTTGAGGTTGAGAGAGGATAATGATTAAGTATGATTGAGGTATGGTGATGATTCTGGTTAATTATATGATGTGGGATTGTGACTGTGATTGATGATGTTGGTTATGTTATTGATGACAAAATTTATGATGAATGAGACATGATTGAGAATGATGTGGATATTGATGAATTATGATTGAAATATTCATACGGCTTACTTATTTGAATTATCTGAGACACGAGTTTCTCTGGGTAGACGCAGTGGCTTGCCACCACTTGCTTCAGGTTGAGACTCGATACTCTGTTGACTTTCTGTCGCAAGATATGACCGGGAACTTTAACTTTCCAGGTTCCCCATGGACATGCATATATATTAAATTATTGAGTTTGGAGTTTGACTCCATGGATATTATTAAGTTTGGAGCTTGACTCCATCGAATATTATATTTGAACTTGGAGTTCGACTCCATAGAATATTATATTTGAGTTTGGAATTTGACTCCATGGATATCATTTGAGCTTAGGGATGCGCGCACAAAGGGACTGTCCAATGGTTAGCTACCAGGACATGTCGGGTTGGCTGTATAATCGACAGATGAGACTCATCAGCTATAGAATAGGCATACATCATATATATTTGCATGTTTTGTTTGAGTGTGCATTTGTTTTGGTTTGTCTAATTGCTTAACCATATTTATTTGCTACTTGTTTTACTTCTTATATCTGTGCTATATCTGTGATTTTTTTGTTTGATTTGTATGTATATGTTTATCTGAGAGACCTTCTTTGATAGAGGTGTGATGAGGGTAGTTTCTAATCTGTGGTAATGGAGGTTGAGGTAGGATGGACCAAGTGTTGTCTTATTATTCTAATTTATGTATTAATTGTATAAGAAAGAGTGAAGGAAGTTGATGGGTAGAAAAGTCTTTAGGCACGTCTATAGTATTTTTTAATTTTTTTAAACTATTCACCTTATTGGTTTGTAAACTAAATAAATTTTTTATGACTTTACAAAGTAAGTTTTTACACAAAGTCTTCTTCCAACAGGATATTTCATAGATAAACTACTTTTATAATAAAATTAATTGTATTTGTAAGTATTTTTTACTGTGATGGTATTCCGTTCCCTAATGAGAATGTGTGGCTTGTTCTCACCCCAGAATCTTTCACCGTTTTAATGATACAGGTTCGAAGACTCAGTATGAAGCTACGGATGATTAGTAGATTTACTTATAATTCCAGTTGTTTTTATAGAGTTCCCTCGCCCTTGTTGCTTTAGTTTTTATTTTATTCAGAGAGATATGTATTGTACTCGAGTTTTATATTGAATTAATTTGTAAAGCATTTATTATTATTAGTAATTATGTGATTACTGTTGCTTGGTAATCTTTGATATATGATTTTAATTAATAAAAATAAAATTTCTAGATATTTTCTTAAAAATTGAAACGTGATATCGAACTAAAAGCTCAATATTAAATAGTTAACAAGAGAAATAGGTTAATAACGCATTACTTTTAGTACGATCATGACGTACTGAAAATTGGTCGTTGCACTAGCCTCTTCTTTATATATATACCAAGTTTTAAAATAATAAAATATTCATAAATACTAATTACAATAAAAAAAATTGTCGTTCATATAAAATTTAATATCAGGAAATAAAAATATTATTCTATTTTTTTATAAATTTATATAAATACACAATTTAAAAAAATTATATGTGAAGTGACATTATCAAAAGAAATATTAGGTATGTAGTCAATATTTTTTTATTAATATTAATTAATACTTTAATTTTATATTTTTAAAATTTAGAGTTTAAAAATTTAAAATTTAATAATTAATTCAGAGTTGGTTAGGTGTTAGACAATAATAAAATTGATTTATTTAAATTAGAGTTTAATTTTGATATACTGATTTACTTTTTTTTGATAAATTGATGTACTGATTTACATAATCGTGCAATTATATATTTTTTTAAATAGTCATTCAAATAGTTAACGTAAAAAGTAGTTATTTTTATTAAATATTATGTTACGTACTTAGATATATGTGTAAAACTATTTTATAGTGCATTAAAATTAAGTTCTTTACCTTAATAAAACTAACAACAATGCTAGGGAACTAAGAGGGTACTAGCAAAAAACTAGCCAAATGCCTTTAGATAAATCTAAAACCTCTACGTAGATGGTACTTATGCTAGGCATTAAAATGTTTCTTCTACTAAGTATTAGAATATTTTTTTTTCATACTAAATAGATATTCTTTTAATATTTTTTAAATGATTTACTGCAGTCATGGAGAGAAAGTGGATTCTATAGAAATTTCACCGTGATTCTAACCAAAAATATCTCAACGTATCTCTTCACATTTGAATTTGACACAAACTAATTAATAACAAATATTTTAATATATAAATAAATAAAATTAATTAAAATCATTATAAATAATTAAATTGTTTAATTTTTAGCTAATCAGTTCTTGGTTACCTATACTTTTCCTAAAACTAATTCTTGATTGATTGTGAAATTACAAGACTTGTGCAGTCATCTGGCTAATAGTTATGTCTCTCTATTAATTTGTAAGCAATTATAAATAGATACTAATTACACAGTATATTAATATAATAATATTTTTATTGCTTATATGGTTATAAACAAAATTTTGCTTTCAAAACAATATTTAAAAAAGGGCGACATGAATTCACGAGATTTTGTTGTCTGTCTCTTTCTCTCGAATCAATTATCTGGGTCCATTAATCTCTTTAAATAAACATCTTCTGTCCTTTATCTCATTTAGTCAAAACATGGTAGTGCTCGTTACTGTACTCACATCAAATTACGTTATTAAATGCTCAACTTTCCATTTTTGATGGTTAATTTGGTAGAAAATGAAACCTTGGTTGACTAATGAAATTTCTTAGGACCCTCAATAATTCTCGGTTCTATTCGCTGTATGTCTGACACGGAATCAGAATAATTTAACTAACAAAGTAAGTAATAAGTTCTTCTTTTTCTAGCTTGGTTTATATTCCCTCGCTCCCTTCATTCTTTGTCTCAATTGTTTCGGCAATAATAATTACAACTATGATATTTAGCATTTTTAGAAAAGGGATAAGGAGCTAGCGTTATTTTTTTAATCACTTCACATTATTATTGAGGAACCTTCAACATGGGATAGTAGTAGTTAATTACTTTGTAAATTAAAAAGCTAAATTGTTATAGTGTACCTGTCGATTCTTACTATATTAAAGTTTGATAGGTTATAGCTTAACAAAAGATAGTTAAAAGTCGGATTAAATACGATTTTAGTTTTTAAATTATAGCTCAAAGATTTTTTTGTTTTTAATTTTTTTTACATATAAAATTATTTTTAAAATTTAATTTAATTTTAAAATGAATTATAATAATTATTTTTAAAATAATATTTAAATTTGAAATAATTGTAATAAACATGAATGAATAAGATGAAAAGAACAACAAAAAGAAGAAAAAAAATCATAATTTTGCAATTTGAGTAATTTGATAGGATTTGTTTGGGTGAGCTTCTAAAAAAAATTTTTTTGAGTTATTTTTTTTAAAAGATCTTATGAAAAGTAAAAGTAATTTTATGTTTGAATATCTCATGTAAAAATATTTTTTTATCTATCAATTATATTTGGGTATAATAATATAAAAGTATTTTTTTGTTTATTTATAGTGCTTGTTTGGGCACCACTATTTTGATAAAAAAAGATATTTTTTAATGAAAAATATCTTTTTTTATTTTTTAGTGTGTTTGGCAAATTTTTAGTAGTAAAAGTAAAAATACTAAAAAAATAAAAAATATCTTTTTTGAGGAGCTGTAATTTACATCTTTTTTTAAAAGATATTTTTTCCTTAAAAAAAAGATGTTTTTCATGTAATAAATAAATAAAAAAGTACTTTTATATTGTTATACCTAAACATAATTGATAAATAAAAAGATCTTTTTATATGAGATATCCAAACATAAAATTACTTTTACTTTTTCATAAGATCTTTTAAAAAAAGATAACTCAAAAAAAGATCTTTTCTTAGAAGTTCATCCAAACAAGCCCTGTATGAAAAATATTTTTTTTAAGGGAAAAAATCTTTTAAAAAAAAGATTTAAATTATAACTTCTCAAACAAGATGTTTTTTATTTTCTAGTGCTTTTGTTTTTACTATTAAAAATTTGCCAAACACACTAAAAAATAAAAAAATATATTATTAAAAAAAGATTTTTTTTTATCAAGATAACTGCGTCCAAACAAGCACATACTCAACTTTAGTAGTAAGATTTACATGATTTTGATAATAGAAAGAAAAATAAATGAAATAAAATTTTTATATTCTTAATTTTTTATCTCCTTAATATTATGTTTATTATAATTATTTAAAATTTCAAAAAAATACAAAATATGATTCTGATTTTATTTAAATAAAATTTTGGGTTTCACAAAATAATCATTTGAAAATAAAATGTTATTATATTATATTTTCATACAAATTAAATCAGTTACACTTTTTTAATTAAATATGTAAATAACTAATTTATCCATAATCAAAATGCATGGTTAATATCTTAGATTCTATCTAAAATAGATTTTGGATTCAAGTATTGGAAATAACAACTTTTTATGAATATATATGATAAAAGTTATATTTTAAAAACAAACATTTGTTCAGTTTAGACAAAAAAAGGTGACTAAAATATATTTGAGAGGGACGAATTAGGATGGGAATGATATTTGACAAGTAGAAATTTTAAATATCTCTGAATATCATAGGATGAGGGGAAGTGACATTGAATAGTGCCAAAACTTATCCCTTACTCACCCCATTATTGCGGTCACCTATTTAAGAGAGTGATATTTTGATAATAAATTTCAAAAAATGTGACACAATAAAAAAGTAGTTGATTTCTCTCTTGATGTTGGTGTGTATTGCATAACACTTCTAAGAGGAGAAAAGAATTGTGTTTTGCATTCCATTGAATACGAGTGAGATAAAGATATTAATTATGTATTAAATATATAATATTATATTTTATTAAAATTCTCTTTTAACAAACTATAAAACGTAAAACACTAAAAAAATAAAATTAAAATATACTTTCGCATCTTGCAAAAAATGGAAAACAACTTAAAATATATATAAAAAAGTCAAAACTTAGAAATAAATTTGTCCTCATATTTTGATAATTTATTTAGATAGACTATTTTAAAACATTTTACGCATTTACTTTTTCACTCAAATTTTTTAGCTACATGAGAACACCTACTACAATAAATAATAACATTTTTGTGACGGTTTTTTTAATATTTGATGACGATTTTAACTGTCAATAAATATTTTTGTGACGGTTTAAAAAAGTCATGAATTTGAGCGTCGTTAGTTGATATAGTGATGATTTTTTATCACCGTCGATAAAAAATATCGCTAATTTTGTGATAGTTTTTAAAGTATAAAACCGTCACTAAGTTATAACACTTATTAAGATGATTTTATGTTATATTTTGCAATGTTTTAAAACTGCCATTAAATTATTAAAGCATGTGACAGTTTTTTCTTATATTGCATGACTATTGTATATCGTCATGAAATTTTTAGTGACGAGTAAAAACTATCACCAAGTTACTAGTTCTTATGACAATTTTTAGGTATATTTAGTGATTGTTTAAACTGTCATAATATTTTTAGTGACTGTTTGAAACCGTCACTAAATTACTAATTTTTGTTACAACTTTATGTGTCTACCAATAAAATAATAATTTATTTCTATTATCAAAGTTGAATTTTTCATAAATGACACTATATTTCAATAAATCCATACTCAATTCCATAATTTTTACAAAAATAGCAACAATGCATTTTAAAAGTTGAATTCTTCATAAATGACACTATATTTCAATAAATCCATACTCAATTCCATAATTTTTACAAAAATAGCAACAATGCATTTTAAAAGTTGAATTCTACAAGTTTTACATGGTCATAATCCAAAAAAAAAATATAAATTCAAAAAATTTCAACTTCATCCAAACTTATAAAGCTAACAATTCAATTATAAACTCCTTTAAATGTTGAATGGTCTATGCTGTTGATCTATTGGACCGGCTATTATTTCTTCAATTTATCGTAACAGAAAATCAACTCGTATCAATCAATCGAACTTGTTGAATAACTAGTATTTATATTATTTATATTGAATAAAACTAGTATTTATATTGAATAAATAGTATTAATAGTGATTTATCATATAAATATTAATTTTGAATAGTGTAATTCAACAAATTTACACATTTACAAAAACGTAAGAAATCAAAGTATCTTGGTCCCTTCTCCTCTTATGAATTGATCCAGAAGTCGATTTTGAATATCAAAATTCTAGTAAATCGTTAATTTATCTAGTGTCTAAATATATGATTTATGGTTCATGACTGACAGAAAAAAATAATATTGTCTATGCCAGTGATTTAAAATATGCAACTTAGAATAAAAAAAATTTTTTAGAAAGATACTTAATAAATCAACATGTGTTAAAAGAATATGATTACAAATTACAATCATATAGCTAATGACAAAAGATATTATCATGACTACAACACAAGATTATCAAGGCTCATATGGAGATAAATAATTGACTCATAGATAACAACATAATCTCATAATTCTAAAAAAAAAGGCTTAATGATACATATCAGTGAAGCATTTAGTTGAAATATTTCATCGAACATGTTGAACGTTTGTGAAATTAAAAAAAAATTAACAAAATTAAAATCTTAATTTGAGAAGAGAACATAATAACTTAAACTTTAGTTTAGTCTCTGAAAAAAAAAATTGAATTCTTTAAATTTTAAATTTGTACTTTAGAAAGTAAAGTGTGATTTTCTATCTTTAAATGATTTTTTTTATATTTATTTTTTGTCTCACCTATAAAATAAATAATGAAAAATTACATTTTACTTTCTAAAATAAAATTCAAACATTAAATAATCTAAATTCCTGAAAAAAATCTAAACCACTACTAAATCAACATTTTCAGCAATTTTAAAGAATTTTTTTAGGACTTTAATGCTTTTTTATTAACCTTCTTCTTTTCATACATGTAAGAATATAAAAGAAATAAGAGAAGAATAATTATATTTCCTATATCATTCATATGTAAAGCAACTAGCTAGAAATTTTTTTCTTATGATATAATTAATGTAACATACTAAAATCATCAGCGTTCAATGTTTTATGCTTAATCATCAGCGTTCAATGTTTTATGCTTCCTTCAAGTATATAAATGAGTGCAACTTCCTTGATACTAACATAGTTGAATTAATAAGCATTATTTTCAGTATGATCCTAATAATTTCATTTAACGTAATCAGCATTGTATAAACTCTGAGACATATCAAATTAATTAATTTGTTCACTTACGATTAGAAGCCTAGAATTGGACGCTGGAATTGAATTTGCAATCTTCTTTGCAATACTGCGAAAGAAAATTTCTTCACCTGCTGGCTTTTCTGGCATATTAATATGTTAGATTTGACTAAGAACTCATCAATTAAACACACCCCAATATTATAGCCATTAAAACACCCGGTCAACTAAACATAAATAAATAAAAATAAAATAAATCAAAATAAGATACCACAACGTAAAGCAAATTCTCATAATAAGTTTTTAAATTAAAGGCAAAGTCCTTGACTCTTAATTCTCTGCATCCTTCTCCCTTCAATTCGTTATTCTATTATTACTTACTAAAATAAAAAAATAAAAAAATAAAAAATAAAAAGAAAATGCAAAAAATAAAAAAATAAAAAATAAAAGAGAGCATAAGGATATAATTATTATGATAAATTGTAAAAAAATATAACACTAACAACAAACACTAAGCAATAACAAAAAAATTGAATGAGAAAATATATAGTAAAACACTACAAGAAAAATATTGAGTACCGTCGGATTTAATGTTGCACATTAGCGTTAGATTTATTGATGAATTTATAGACAGTTTTGAAGGCAAAAAACCATAATAAGCCAAGCCTTACTCGAAATTACGGATATCAGTCAAACTCAAAGTGGTTTCAGGAATGAGCCAAAGCCTATATTAATATAAATCAAACCAGAGTGGTTCGAACTGCATAAGCAAGTAATTCGAACCAAGGCAGTTCGAATTACTAGTAGAGAGAAGTTAATAAATCGAACTAATATGGATCGAACTTGAAAAGCAAGTAAATCGAACCGAGGCAGTTCGAATTATAGAGAGAGACGCTGATTAAAGTAATTCGAACCAGGCTGGTTCGAATTACACAAAGCCTAGTTCGAACTAAGATGGTTCGAATTAGTGGGAGACAAAGCTGTATATATATGGTTATAAACGTGAGTTGCTCTCATTAGAGGGTGTAAGATGGCTAGTGAGGAGAGTTTTGTTGTTTTGGTTCACCACAGAGGATCCATTAAGAGAAAAACTCGTTCCGGCGTGAAGTTCACAGATAAGGATCCTCTCTGTATTGTCTTGACTCCTACGATGAGCTATGATGACCTTGTTAGATCTGTACTGATGAAACTCGGTCTGGAAGGTGCGAAGCGGGTTAAGAAGTTTTTCTATCGCATTCCAATCACGGTGCTCCAGGATACCGTGAAGTATGATTGTTTCATGATTAGTAGTGATGAGGACTTGCAAGTAATGTTTCTTTGTCGGCGGCAGTTTCCAGAGGTGAGGACACCAGAGTTGTTGGCAAAGCTGGTTGATGTGGTATCCAACTCAGGGGGTTCGAACCGGAATACCACCACTTTAGCCACGGCAGCCGGTTCTAGTTCCCGACCTGCCGTTGGTTCTTCCTCCGTCCCTGTGTACCAGCCAGTGGTCCAACCTGTCGCCTCCCCATCTTTTGCTGTTGATCTCAATGGCAGCGTATGCGACGAGGTAGGTTCAAGGAAAAATCTGCCAAACACTTTACTGGGCGTTGCACCGCTTAGCGTTGGAGATGGATTGTTGGGTGATGCAGAGGAGGATGACGTCGAGCCGGATATGATTGACGATGACAGCGGCGATGATATTGGAGCGAGTGAGCCTGCATTGGCGGTAGGTGGTTCCAGCTCTGGCACATAGCAGTATCCACCACATTTTTTCTCTTTGGACTTGGATGCCATGAGGCAGGAGGGGGTTTCTGGGCACTCTGTTGGATTCGGAGCTAGAGATGCGGAAGGGACTGCTGGTCTGACAGAGTTCCAGGTTGGTCAGCAATTTCAGGATAAAGATGAGGCCCTGTTAAGTGTGAAGACTTACAGCATCCGGCGATGGGTACAGTACAAGGTAGTCGAGTCTGATTATCACCGGTATGTTGGCAAGTGTTCTGAGTTTGGGAATGGGTGCACATGGTTGATTCGACTGAGTCTCCGGCAGCGCAAGGGCATTTGGGAGGTCAAACGATACAATTAACCTCACATTTGTCTTGCCACCTCCATCTCGAGTGACCACAGGAGTTTGGATTATCATGTGATATCGGTGTTCATTATGCCAATGGTTAGGGTTGATGCATCCGTCAACATCAAGGTGCTCCTGAATGCTACGGCAGCACACTTTGGGTTTAGGCCGACTTACAGGAGGGTCTAGATGGCGAAGCAGAAGGCTGTTGCCCTCATCTGCGGGTACTTCCAGGCGCTTCATTTCCTGTGTCAGCACGCACTTGCATGTTGTGCCTACTCACGGGTAAACTGGACCACTTATGTTCACAGCGTGTATCGGATTAGTTCGGTATTCAGTGTGTATCGGATGGGATTCACCCCTCCGATTCCAGAGGATTTCTGGCCACCATACGACGGGCCCACTGTTATACCGGACCTTGACAAGAGGCGTGCGAGAGAGGGTTGTTCGAGGTCCACCAGGATACGAACAAATATGGACGAGGCAGATCCAAACCGTCCAAAGAGATGTGGCCTATGTCGCCAACCCGGACACACACGTCAGAGTTGCCCACAGCTGGGTGGATCGTCTAACACTGGGGGCCATTAGTAGCCATGTTCTTAGCGTTAGTACTTATTTTAGTTAAGTTTTATTGTTGATTTTTTTACTTTCATGTATTCAGTATGCTGCGTTAAGTAATGAATATGTTATGTTTCACTTTGAGTCTTGCTACAAGTACCCTAAATGCAAAATTTAATAAATAAATGTACATATTAGACTGTAATATGATGCAATGATTATAAATAGTCACTGATAAATCCGGTAAACACCCGTTTTCAAAGTACAATTTGATGAACAAACAACAAAGGAAAACAGCTCTACAATAACAACAAAAGTACACATGGCTGTGATACATGAATGAACCCTAAGGAACAAAATATATGAAACATGACTCATCTAAACAGATGCGAGCCCGTAAAGCAACGACGGGTACCCGTGCCCTCTGACCTCTACGGATAAACGGCTCCTCATCCTCGATCTCATCCGCGTCCTCATCCGGGCCAGGCTGTGCAGGTGGCGTAAAATGGACGGGTGCCGCAGACGGCCCAGCAATAGACTCTGATGCAGCAGCGTAGGCGGATGGTGGGGTACCTCCCAAACCAAAATGGTCACCAACAAATGCCGTAGGAGGCTCGTTCAGATCAAAGTCTAAAGGTGCCTGCGTGCCGGAGGTCTGACCACGCCTCCGGGCCGGCACGTCCTCCTGCGTGATGACGGTAATGTCCTCTAGAAACTGTGCACCCCCGAAGTCCGCATCAAGCGTATCTGAGGCAAGGAAGTCTGACCACTGTGATCCCGGAATAACCCATGGGGTACCCTCCTGCTGAGGCTGGTCATGGGCGGGTACACCAACGAAGTAATCTCCAAGAGGCCCCGACCCAAGTCCAGCGTCACCATGGTCAGCCCCGTCACCCATACCTGACCCATACCACTCACCTCCATGTCCGCCATCGTGGGTACTAACACCATCAACTGCAACAGTCCCTGCACCATCCCCGCCCACGGGACCATGCTGATCGTCGTCAGGGTCACGACCACGGTGGTCCGCCGCACCACGCCCTCTCCGTCTCCCTCCCTGGCCTCGTCGTCCGCCTCTAGCGGGACCGGCATCGTCATCATCGTCTATAGCCACATCAAGCCACCTCCACTCACGCTGGCTCTGTCGTGTCCCCACACGAGCTCTCCTCTCAAGCCGCCACCTGTCCGGCACGTCCTCAGGACGATCCATGTCAGGAACTCGCCCAGCACCCCGCTGTGAGGCCTCTACTGGAATAGGAACGGCTCTAGGATCCCCCAAGTGCATCTCTGGAGACAAGAACCTCTTTCCATGCTGACTCCACCACTCGAGGAACTCATGCGACGGTCCAGGGTCGGCAACAACATCGAACCTCAGCACGGTCTCCGCACGGAGTCCCAATAGAGATGCCACTTCTGCAAATGGTACGGGAACCATCGATCGCCGCCTCTGCCATCCTTCGACATCAGAAAGTCGATGTTCAGGGCGGGATTCGGACGCGGCTGCACCCCTCCAAATTGCGGAAGAACCCTATTTATCTGATGCCACTCTATGACGGCAAAGTAGATCAGCGACGTCACAGACCGCCACAACGCCATATGCCGAGGCTCCAAAACCTCTGGATGCATAACCTGAAGTACGTCGGGACTGTTTTACAGCATCCAGATAAACTGCACGGAGATCAACATCAACTGTCAGGGCAACTCATGGACCCAACTCATAAAGTGTGGTTAAATAAAGAAACTTATTAAGTAGCGTACTCACCTCCCTGTCCTGTAACTGGTCTATCCTCAGCCTCCACATCTGCACTCTATGACCCTTCTCGCTACCGGAAGGGTTGTATCCTGACCACCTGCATCATACATGTGTCTTATGGCTACTTAAATTTGTGTTTAGGGTTTGTAATACATTATTAATGAACATGGAGTTATTTATATTAAATTGAAATAGAGAAGGCTGAGTAGAGTACCTCGACGCCAATGGCCAGCTGAACGTCTCATACCCTGCAAGCCTAAACTGAGGAAATCGCCAGAAGATCCAAGACTGAAGTAGCTGAAGTGGGCCCGCTAAACATGTCTATTCGCCACTCGGCACATGCACCGGTACAACCATGTCAGTGCTGCAGAACCCCAGCTGTAGGTGTCCATCTCCTCCAGCCTAGCTACGTAGGGAAGCCATCTGATGTGAATGCGGTTGCCGGACTTGTCCGCAAACAGCTGCGTACCCAACAACATCATGATGTACGCACGGGCATATCGCCGCACAGTCTCGTCATCGGCTCCCTCGGGGCACTCACCAAAAGTATCCTGAAACCAGCTGCAGTTCACTGCGTACTTTTGAACCTGGCTGGGAGGAGGAACTACTCCAAGCAACTCCTGGAACCACACCCAGGCTGGACGGCCACCCTGGATGTAAATCTGGAATTCTGATAGGCAGCCGCTCACGTAACGCCCGTCCACTGGCAAACCCAACTGGTATGCCACGTCCTGAAGTGTGGTCGTGCACTCTCCGAACGGCATGTGAAACGTGTGCGTCTCCGGACGTCATTGCTCGACGAATGCACTGACAAGGGCCTCGTCTAATCGGAACCATCTATCGTTCAACCTTGCAAGATGGTATAGTCCGGCCATCTGCAAGTACGGAACGTATCTGTCATCGAGTCGCATGCCCTGCTGCCACCGCATGCTTCTGATGCATCACTGGGGCTGCACATGACATGCACCGCATTGTTAGAACCAGCTTCATAACCAATGACAAACATAACCAAAACGATAAATCATCAACAAAACATCATACTAAATAAAATCGCATAAAAATCCATGAACGAGAACCACATGCAAAACAACTACCATAGACCACACAGCTAAACCACTAACATAAAACAGCTTAACTAGAACCACTAACATAAAATAACTAACACAAACCACTAATATAAAACAACTAACATAAACCACCAACATAAAAAAACAACATAAACCACTAATATAAAACAGCTATCATAAAACAACTAAACCATACCACTAACATAAAATAACTAACACAAAACACTAACATAAAACAACTAACATAAACCACCAACATAAAAAAAACCAACATAAACCACTAACATAAAACAGCTAACATAAAACAACTAAACCATACCACTTACATAAAACAACTAACATAAACCACCAACTAAACCACCAACATAAAATAACCAACACAAAACAACCAACACCTACCACTAACGTAAAACAGGTAGCATTAAACCACTAACATAAACCACTAACATAAACCACCAACAGAAACCACCTAGATAAACCACCAACTAAATCACCATCTAAACCGCATGCAAAACCTCTCAACTAAACCACCAGCAATACCACTACGATTTACCGCTAACATAAACCGCCACTAAAACCAAATGCAAAACCACTAAGTCACATATACCGCTAGCACGAAGTTATTTCTGTACTAACCTCGTCGTTGATGACCCCAGCTATATGAGCAACTCCGTCCAAGCGATATAACCGTGCCGGATCATCCCCCATCAGCAGAGTATTCCGCTCAGGTCTTCGTCGAAGAGAATCTGGATCGTTTTTTTTGGGATTTTGTGGGGTAGGGGAAAGGAAGAATGGTTCGAATGAGGCTGATTCGAACTCCTTATATAGCCAAATCACTAGTAATTCGAACCAGGTAGGTTCGAATTATTAAGGAGCCATGAGAAGGGTAATTCGAACCAGGTTGGTTCGAATTACATGGTTTGGTAGCGTAAGCATAATTCGACCTAGCCTAGTTCGAATTATGTGGAAATTGAATTCGAACACCGTTGGTTCGAATTAAGTGCAACGTTTTCCAACCCTAATTCGAACTAAACCGGTTTGATTTATTAAGGAACCTAGTTTGAACCAGTGTGGTTCGAATTACATAAAGATAGGCCTTGGCTCATTGCTGAAACGATTTTCATCTTGGCTTATTTACGTAATTTGTAACTTCCCTTGGCTTATTAGGATTTTTTGCCCCCGTTTTGATGTAGAATTCATTTAGTCAATTTGTTACCGGCAGATTCCAGTTTCCGATGATAAAATTGTAGGTAATACTTAGAGAGAAAACGAGAGAAATAGATGTGAAATTTAGCGTGGAATTTACCGTCGGAGCAATCCGCTAATAAGCTCATTTTAGTGAAATGATGCACTTTGGTGACCCGCAACGAGTTACTATCGAATTTATCCGCTGGTAAATCCGACGATAACGAACCCTAAAATTCAAAATGTGAACCATCTCCCCTTTCATTTTGAAATTTCATCTATCTCTCTTACCTTTCTTCTCCCTTTCTCTCTCTAACCACTGTTTCTCCCTGCCGCCACCTACCCCTCCGTCAGCTCCATCAGCCCGTTCCTCCTCTCCTCTCCGTCAGCCGCAACTCCCTCTTTCTCTCCGTTCGTCTACCGCCGTCACCGTCCAGCACCAACGCGACTCTCACTTTCTCTCTATTCTTCTTCCTCTGTTCTCCCCTCAGATTCTATGATCCCTCTATTTCTTTGTTTAAGTTAATTTAGGATTTAATTATATGTTAATTTAGTATTTAGTTATATGTGAATTTAGAATTTAGGATTTGATTATTATATGTTAATTTAGAGTTTAGCGTTAAGTTAATTTTGAATTTAGAATTTGGTTATTATATGCTAATTTAGGATTTAGGATGAAGTTATATATGTTAATTTAGGATTTAGGATTTAATTATTATATGTTAATTTAGTATTTAGGATTTGATTATTATATGCTAATTTAGAGTTTAGCGTTAAGTTAATTTAGAATTTAGGATTTGGTTATCATATGCTAATTTAGGATTCAGGAAGAAGTTAATTTAGAAATTAGTTATATATTAATTTAGAATTTAAGATTTGATTATTATATGCTAATTTAGGGTTTAGGGTTAAAGTAATTAATTTAGGATTTATGATTTGGTTATCATATACTAATTTAGGATTTAGGATGAAGTTAATATAGAAATTAGGAAGAGGTGCAAGATGCTTGAATTTTGAAGTAGCTAGGAAATGTACCAAAAAAATGTTACAACTCTTTAGTTCATATAATATACTTACCTATATTATTATGCAGTATTTAATAGTAGCAATAGTTAAATTCTAAAGCTTGTAAATTTACAATTTTATGAAAACAAGTTATTATAATCTGCTAGAAATGTTATGAATTTAATTGTGTTCTGACTGATGATGTTGTGAATTGAGATTAGTTGAATTTGTGGGAATTGTAAAGGTGGATTGGATATATATCAAATTTTAGGGGAGATTATGTCAAATTTTTTTTGAAATAATCTAAATTTTGAATGATTTAAACTCTTTAATTGAATTAAATAAATTATTGTGTTAGACATTATAATATTATATGTACAACATTACATATATAGTATGAATTCAAGTATGGAAACAAGTTAATATATTCTCTACTAGAAATGTTGTGAATTTAATTGTGTTTTGATTGATGCTATGGATTGATGTTTATTGAATTTGTGAAAACCATAAAAATGGATATATGTCAAACTTTAGGGGAGGTTATGTCAATTTTTTTCTGAAATAATCTAAATGTTGAATGATTTGTGTAGTATATATGCTGATTAGTGTTAATAACATATTCTCTTTGTAGATATGACAACATGTAGCAGAGGTAGATCAAGTGGGTCTCGTGGTCGCGGTAGAAGGAGGGCTTCCACCGAATTCCCAAGTATTGGTTATTGCCCTCTATCCCGACTATCCCGTCGACCCCTATGACGACACAGGTGGATCCAGCAGACCAGCAGTTTATCATGGTCCCAAACTCGAACTACGTCCTTCTTTCTGCTATGCCCCCTTTTAGCGACTGATACCTTAGTGGGTGATTCTTCCAGTGCCTCCCAGCAGGGTGTCCCTCCACCACCCTTGTCATCTAGCTGAGGATTTGGCCCGATGGCATGTAGGCCTGAGCACATACAATTTTTTAATCTTATGTTTGTTAATCTTAAATTTATGTGTTTATATATGTTTGTTAATGTTAATTTTTTTTTCTTTGATAAGTTTGCACCAAACAATAATGCTTGCACATAGGAGATCTCCGAGGTCATTAAGTCAATGTACGACCACCCAATAATATTGAATTAATTAACTGTATTTGAACTGTATTTATCCCGACTAAATAATACTGTTGAATCATTTTGTGCAGTTGAAATTCATATGGGATGTGAAATATAATCTCATGATCAGGAAGATTTACAACCACCGAACAGCTAAACAGATTTAGCAAATAATGAACAATGTTCGTTAGGGGTGCGATCACCTAACGAAATTGATCCATCCTTCCAACAAGAAGGAACTGGAAGATAATTTTAGAAATGATGAGGGGTTCAAGCGTCGCCGTCTGATGAACGTCCCTAACAGGGTTTAGCCCAGGTCGTCGAAGTATACGAGTGGATCGACCGCCTTCATAAAGACGAAGAGTAGTCTGGTAAGTAGTTTGGTTATGTTTAATTTTTTAGTGGTTACTTGAATTAGTTGTTTAATTTGTTGATTTATTTTATTGGTTGATATAATTTATAGTGTAAGTCATTGGATCGTGAGGTGATACTGGTAGAGACTTTCAAGTATACCCATATTTTGAAGGCCAACAATGAGAGTTTTGCTGATGAGCGGTCTGCGGCCCATTATGTGAGTTTAAATTAATCATAAGTTTCAAATTTATTTGGTTTAAAGTCAATTAACTGTTATCCTAATCACAACGTGTGTGACACAGGAGGATTACACGCGGAGGTTGGAAGCCAAGACCCAGTAGTCTCAGCCGCCTAGTGGGAACGACAAAGTCTCAGCCGAGACCCAGTTATCCTACCACTAGTGTTCTCATATATTTAAATTTTAAATTAGATATGTTAATTTTTCAAATATATTATTTTCTAATTTTTTATTTTGAATTTAAATCTTAAATTCTTACCATTTTAATTAATTAATTAGTTATTGAATAATGACTTGATTTAAAAAGTTGGGATGTTACACCTAGTGGGAACGACATAGTTGGCTCCGAGATCTCAGTGGTAGATTCTGATAGGGTTTGGCATGATACCGCCTCTGAACCCCACAAGCATCGCCGCTTCGGGCGGGGGTCATTCTTTGCCAATAGCCTCTGGTCCTCCACGTTGGCAGCTTCCTCTACCTCTGCCACCAGTCCTGCCGATCTCCAAGAAGTTATCAACTTGAGGGAGGAGGTGCAGAAGCTGACACAGGAGCTTCACCAACAAGCAGAACAGTCTGAGCAGAGGTTCAACGACCTTCTTGCACGCATGGGAGGAGTCGTTGTCATCAGCTCAGACCAAACAGAGAAGCTGGAGCAGCTAGATCATTTGCGAGAGCAGATGGAGGTGTACAACCAGTAGATGCGTGCTGGAGGCAGCAACGCTGATGGTTCCAGCGGAAACATCGCTCGTGGGACAACGACGTTAGCACCTACTCCACCCCGCCTCAATAGGGGGACCCTGACGACGACGACGACTACAGAGATCTATAGGGTTTAGGGATTTATTTTTTTGTTCGTCAACGTCATTGTATTCTACTTTTGTGACATTTTATTATATTTAGACAATTTATTTTTAATATAATAATTTTGTTTATTTCTAGTAATTTTAGATTTCTACTAACAATTTTGTTAACAAGAACTTTAATTTACTCTTAATTGTGGCTTAAATATGCGAAAATAATTAAAAAATAAAAATAACTTCTGGTGGATAAATCCGATGGTAACTTGGTGCCTAAATACGTGAAATGGCGCCAAAGTTACCGTCGGGTTAATTCGACGGTAATTATCAACTCAGTCTCGAGAAATCCATTGAAAAAACTAACGTAAAATCTGCCAAAAAATAGTTTTCAGCACCATTTATACCGTCAACTCCAAGACGATGGTAAATTCGATAGTAAACTGACTACCGGTAGATTTATTTGATGAATCCGACGGTACTTAGTGTTTTTCTTGTAATGAAAGAATAATCAAATATTTACTACTACTGTTCAATTTTATGGTTCGAAGAGAAGAAATGGACGTCAAAAAAAGGGAATTAGGATTTGCATTTGCAAAAAAGGGGAAAGAGAAAGAACATCATAAGGGACGGGAACGACAAACTCAAACCGCAACAGTGATGAACAGCGAACTCGAATGGTAAACGGCGAACTTAAACTACGATAGGAGAATAGTGAATGAAAAATTCGAACCACAACGGTGATGAACGGCAAACTTGAATTGTGATGGGGATCAGTAAATGGCAAATAGTTGTTACTTTCTCATCTCATCTTCATGACTGTAGTGTGAATGGGTTTTTGAAAAAACAGGATAAAAGAAAAAGAGTGAAACTATGAAATGACCTTTAAAATAAGAATCACAAATCAAGTGTTATTATATGTTGAATTTGATATAGTGATTAGATAAGAGGAATGTTAGAGAATCATAAAATTTATTATTATTTTTTATTATTAGTTAATTATTAATATTTAAAAATGTAAATTAAAAATATTATTAAATTAATAAATTAAAAAAATTAGATTAATAATTAAAAATAATAATAATAATAAATAATAAATTTTGTTGACCCGTCAACAAAACACTGAATAATTTTCCAATAATTTATTAGATTTTCACTAAACTATTTGATTGTGGCAGGCTCATATTAAAGATGAGTACTCATCATTGGGACCTATCATATAATTAAGTACAATTCTTAGAGTAATAATCAAAAGAATGATTACCCGTAACAACCTGTCTTCATAATTATCCTTTTGTACATTTCACATACTATGCTTTTGAAAAGTGTTTGGTCCTTTAATTACTTGTGAATTGTTGAAAAGAATATAATGTTAAAAAACAATAACATTCCATAACCTTCTTGTTATGGCCTATGAGATCTCTAATTAATATGTTTAACTTGCATGAGAAAAAAAAATCCCCAACTTTCTATTTTGGAACATGCCTTCATCTGACATAATTTATTGACTTAGCTTGTTCTATTCAAGAAGCCACGAGCAAATTCATTCATTAAAAAGGGAAAAGAAAAGCGAAGATAGTAGCAGTGTCTACCTGGGTATGACCACTTTTTTTTGTGCAATTGTGTATCTCTCTCTCCCTTTCTATGAACGGAGAATATTGACTCAACCTCTTATTCCATGGGATATATATGTTTACGGAAACAATAATATAACATACTTCAATAAATTTTTTTGGCGTTGTCAAATTTTATTCATCAAATTAAGATTAATAATTGGGATATTAGAGTCTAAATTTTGATACCAAAATAATCGGTCTAATGGTCTATATAAATTTGTTATGCATATACGTACTATATTAATTATGATAAATATGTTGACCTTACAATTTTTTTTTTATTTTTCATGATATCTTCCAATTCGGCAGGTTAAGGACTAATCCGTCGCGATACTGAACTCCATTTAAGGGTTTGTCGCTGGCCAATTAATTATTGACCTCACAATTGAAAGCGAAGAGGTTTGCTATGTGATCATTAAAAAGTTAACCTAGTAATAATAAAAAAACTAAACTATAAATGTGTTGGGCGTAAGATGTAATTATTATGTAAGTATTACAATTAATATTAATTATAACAAATATATTGTCAAACTGTCGTTTGAAATTTTGAATGAGGTAAAATATATATAATAATTAAGCATACTTTTTTACTATGAAATGATAATATGAGTAGGAAAGGGTAATATTTTTAAATTTTAAGGAAAAAATGGTAAGAATGTGAAAATGCATGTATATTGATTTTAATATGTTTATCTTTACGGTTATTAGGATAATTATATAAGTATGATTAAAATTAAAATCATATTTCTTAAAAACGTTGTTAAATATAATAATATTACTTTAATTTTGGTAATATTTTTTTGAAATATTATAATTACAATAATATATATATATATGAGAAGTATTATGGAATTAGCAGATTTTATAATTTATAACCATCAATTACTCATCATTAATATTTTTAATAGTGTAAGATTATATTTAATGGTGTAGAATTATTTATTTTTTTGTTGGAAAAATCAAACAAATAATATAATATCCTTTAGAAGTATCTAAAATGGTTTTAATAGAAACGATTCGTAATTCCACAAACAAATTAAACGACGGCAATAAGATGACACTTCTATGAGTAGAAAACTAGATAAAAGAGTAAACAAATTATTCCGTCTCTCAAAACATAAATAGAAACTCAACTCATTAATTTCATTATTATGCTCAAATTAATAACACTATATAGCTGTAAAATTAATTATCACTAACGACTAACATTTACACATCACTTTCTTTTCTTTGGTACTTGCATTCATGCATGGACACATTCTGGTCTCTTGCTTATCTTCTCTCAAATTTCTTTGCCTTTTCTTTTTGTCTTTTCAAAGGTAACTTTCCAAGTGACATGACAGTAACAGCTCATTATTCATTAATATATGATAATAAAATAAAATAAAATATATGGTGATGTGATTGCCAAAAGTTAAAGTCCCAATAATACCTTCTTGCATTGCCTGTAGCTAACTCAACAACCAAAGTGAATCTGAGGGTAAAGAATTCATATAACACGAAATTAAAATTTAATTTATTATTCCAAATTATTCAACTCATTCCCGTGATTCTAGCCAATCCAAGAAATCATAACACGAGGTGAAAAGTCAGATACAGTTAGGGGTGTTAATATGTATCCTATCTACGGATATCCAATTCGATTCCACTTGATCGGGTAGGGTTATTAACCTGATTTGCAGTGAGTAAAATAGGGTTCTCGTGTAAATCGAGTAGAGTGCGAGTTGAGACTCAATCCTATCCGACCAACCCGCATCCTATATATGTGTATGTTATATATTTATATAAAAATATGTTTTAAGTTGATGTTGAACTAAAAACCTCTCACTAAATATAAAAGATCCTTAACCACTAAAAGAAGATCATTAATTAATAATTTAATATTTTTTACATAAAAGTCAGTTATATTTTAAATTATCATGAAGTTATATAATAATTTTGCATCTTTTTTGTAACCCGCGAGTAGGGTCGGATACCCGTAGGTTGAGAACGGATAGGATTAGGGTTGAAATATTCTCAACCCGCGAATAGAGCAGGGTTGAGTTTATATAAAAATCTCAATCTGCGGGTAGGGTTAGGATTGGCTTCAAACCCTACCCTATCCTACCAATTGCCACCCCTAGATGCAGTCGATTTCACGTGAGTGAGAGCCGTTAGATGAAAATTTAGTCAAGTCAGTCAAATTATCTAATGACTATCAGTTATTAACTTCACGTGAAGTCAACTGCACGTGAGTTTCTACCATAACACACAAAACCAATATAGAGAGAGAGAGAGTAGGTGAATATGAGAAGATAGAAGAATAGTGAAGTTGAATGACAAATGAATGAATTGAAGTTCATTCAGTAGTTATGGAGGACATGAGAAAAAGGACACAACTCACTCACTCACACTGCCATGGACAGTGTGGACTCTTTTATTTTGTGTTGGAAAGTTGGAAACGTCCAATCTGTCTCAGAAAAATTCAACAGAGGAATAACTCATCGGTGAGAGAGGGAGATTAATTATGAAAAAAAGATTATGGCCCCCACAGTGAAGAAAGAGCGCGGGTCTCTCGGGGGGTTCTTGCTTTAGAGAATGAATTAAGAGTGCGTGAGGCCTTTTTAAATCTCATTTTGGGTTTTCATCACTGTCACTCTCTATCTCCACATAGTGGAAACATGCTATCATTACTAAATTTAATTATTCTTTTCTTAAAATACATATTTATTTTCAGAAATAAAAACAGTAGACATTAATTTTTATTAAGGGTTTTCTTAATGTATGTACTTATGATACATGAAAAGCTTATTATATTTTGCCTCGTTCGTTACAAAGTGCTGTATGTTAAAGAGTTTTAAGAATTTAGGATTTAAAATTGTTTCTATCTAAAATTTTGTGTGTTTGTTTTGTTTGCTGTGAATTCTTTATTTATTTTTTTTTATTGTTGTTGATAACTCAGTTGGCATTGAGATGTGGATAGAAAAAATTTTAAAAATGCATTTCGTTTGTGTTTTTATTTTTTATTTTTAATATTTTATAAAAAAGATAAAACAAAAAATAGAATTTATTATTATTATTATTATTATGTTTACAAAATTGAGTATATTCTCAAATAAGTTTTTAAAAATTTTTGCGTCAAATATTATTATTCTCAAAAAAAAATTATATTATTAAAATTTTTAAATTTTACTAAAATAAGATATATAAGTCTTTCTATCATATTTTTTAAGATCTATTTATCTAAGTGAAAATTACAATAAAAACTTATATGCCTTATATTTGTAAAACTCAAAAATTTTTATGTAATAAAACTTTTCTTCCTAAATATTTTATTTTTCAGATGGAGTGATAAATGGTTAAATATAAAAGAAATAATAAATGGGATAAAATAAATATTTATAAAAAAATATTAATTACACTTTTAAATACATACTAAGATGTCACAAAAAAAATACATACTAAGATATTTTGTGTTCTAACAACTCTGCAGATTGGAACACCTAAAGTTACTAGGTGGACCAAATTGGAAGCGTTGATTGTTTGCGATAATGGAATGGTAGCAAATAAACATCTCTTATTTAGTATTTAGTGTTATTGAGTATTGTACACACGTGCTTTTGCAGCGCCTGAATGGTGATAACTGATCAGGGATCACATCCTAATCATACTATTATACACTCGACAAAATTTATGGACCCGGCCCTTACCATATCTTTCAAGTTTCAACTATATACAGCACACATGCACAGTCAAAATTCTAAGTGTGTAATCTAAGTATTTGTTTGTACAAAGATAATGATAATTCTAAGTAATTTCCGTTCATCATTTAAAATTTTTAAAAAGTTTTAAATTTTACATTTTTTCTTCCACAAATCAATATATTTTGCATTAGTATATATACAAGTTTAGTGATACAATATATATAAGAGAAAATACCTATTTCTTTTTTTTGTGAGATACTAAAATGACACTTTTCTCTTTTTTATTTATAAAATGTATATTCTCATCTCTTATAATTTTTTAAAATATCATCTTTAATCTATTTTAATTTTTTTTTTGTTAACTAATGTTAACTTTATCTATTTTCAAGAAAAAATAAATTATTTTTTACAAAAATACCCTTTAGCAAAAATTTTATTATTTGTCATTAAATTTTGCTTAGCAAAATACTCTTTAATAAATTATTTTTTTATTAATTAAATTATATTTTTACCAAAACTTTTTTTCAAAGATATTCTTTAATAATTTTTTAATTATTAAATTATAATTTTACTAAAATTTTTGTAAACAATTATTTTTATATTTTACTATTAATTTTTTGATATCAATATATATTATTTTAATATTAAATAAAAAACTTTTACTATTATTAATATGTATAACACTTAATATATATTTATATTGAAAAATAATTTTAATAAGATTTTTTATTTAATGTTAAAATAAGGGTAAAAATCCAAATAAACCAGGCTGAGAAGTTTTCTACCCAAATCAGCAAAAACCAAAATTTTTTCAACAATCAATCAATGACCATTTTAATGTAATTCAAATCAACATGATTCGAACTCAAAATGCAAGTAATTCGAAACAACTTGCTTCGAAAAATATTTAAAAGGAATTGCATGTAATTCGAATCAACATGGTTCAAATTATGCATTGTTAAATCGAATCTAGTCGATTCGAACTACTAGGAAAAACGACCTAAACAGAATTCGAATTAGGTCGATTCGAATTACTAAGAAACAAGAAGCAAACCTTAATTCGAGTTGACTTGATTCGAATTATGTATATATAGTGCGAATTAGGTTGTTTCAAATTAGTGTGTTCCATACCTGTATATATATGTGATGAACGTGAGTTGCTCTCATTATTGAGGGGTCATATGGCTGGTGAGGACAGTTTTATAGTGTTGGTACACCATAGAGGATCGATTAAGAGGAAAACTCGTTCCGGTGTCAAGTTCACCGATAAGGATCCTCTCTGTATTATCGTGAGTTCTACGACGAGCTATGATGACCTTGCTAGGTCTGTACTGCTGAAACTTGGTCTGGATGGTGTGAAAAGGGTTAAGAAGTTTTTCTATCGCATTCCAATCTCGGTGCTCCAAGATAGCGTGAAGTATGATTGTTTCACGATCGGGAGTGATGAGGACTTGCAGGTCATGTTTCTTTGTTGTCGGTAGTTTTCCAAAGTGAGGACACCGAAGCTGTTGGCAAAGCTGGTTGATGTGGTGTCCAGCTCGGGGAGTTCAAACCGGAATACCAACACTTTAACGACGGTTGCCGATTCTAGCTCAAGACCTGCCGTTGCATCTTCCTCAGTCCCTGCGTACGAGCCACCCGCCCCGCCTGTCGCCTCCCCTTCGTTCGCTGTTGATCTCAACGGCAGTGTTGGCGACGAGGTTGGAACAGCGGAACTTCTACCTACCTCTGTACAGTGTGCTGCACCGGCTGGGGCTGGAGATGGATTGTTTGATGATCTAGAGGACGATGATGTGGAGCCGGATATGATTGCTGATGACAGTTGCGATGATATTGCAGCGAGTGAGCCTGCCGGTGCGGGTGGTGGTTCTAGCTCTGGCACACAGCAGTACCCTTCTCATTTTTCATCTTTGGACCTGGATGCCATGAGGCAGGCGGGGGTACTTAGGGAGCCTGCTGGATTTGGCGCTAGAGATGCAGAAGGGTCAGCTGGTATGACAGAGTTTCAGGTTGGTCAGCAATTTCAGGATAAGAAGGATGCCCTGTTAAGTGTGAAGACTTACAGCATCCGCCGAGGTGTACAGTACAAGGTAGTGGAGTCTGATTATCGCCGTTATGTTGGCAAGTGTTCTGAGTTAGGGAATGGGTGCACATGGTTGATTAGGCTGAGTCTCCGGTAGCGTAAGGGCATTTGGGAGGTCAAACGGTACAATGGATCGCATACTTGTCTGGCCAGCTCTATCTCCAGCGATCACAGGAGTTTGGATTATCATGTGATATCGACATTCATTATGCCAATGGTTAGAGCCGATGCATCCGTCAGCATCAAGGTGCTCCTAAATGCGACTGCCTCACACTATGGGTTTAGGCCTACCTACAGGAGGGTCTGGATGGCGAAGCAGAAGGCTGTGGCTGTCATTTATGGTGACTGGGATGAGTCTTACAACGAGCTCCTAAGGTGGGTGTTAGGAGTGCAGGTGACCATACCTGGTTCTATTGCAGTTCTTCGGGCTAGCCCTGTTCGAGTTGGGGGATAGCTGGACGAATCTCAGGCTTATTTTTACAGACTGTTCTGGACTTTCCCACCGTGTATCGAGGCATTTCGTCATTGCAAGCCGTTGGTGAGTATTGATGGGACCCATCTATATGGCAAGTATGGGGGTACTTTACTTGTTGCGATTGCACAGGACGGGAACTCCAACATATACTCCATGTTGCATTCGCACTAGTCGAGGGTGAGAATGCTGAGTCCTGGTCATTCTTTCTCTCCCACCTCCGTCAGCACATTAGACCACAGCCGGGTCTGCTCATTATTTCTGACAGGCATAACGGCATCAAGGCCGCACTAGAGGCTCCCGACGGGGGCTGGCTACCTCCAGCTGCGTACCGGACTTTCTGCATTCGACACGTAGCAGCAAATTTTGCCCTAACTTTCAAGGGTAAAGACGCAAGGAGGCTTCTCGTGAATGCCGCATATGCTAAGACCGAGGTCGAGTTCGATTACTGGTTTGATATTCTTCGCTCAGAAGATCCGGCAATGTGTGATTGGGCAAACCAGATTGGGTATTCATTGTGGATACAGTATTGCGATGAGGGCCGGAGATTCGGTCACATGACGACGAATATCTCTGAGTGTGTGAATTCAATCCTCAAGGGTGTGAGGAACCTTCCTGTATGCTCGTTGGTGAAAGCAACGTATGGTCGGTTAGCCGAACTTTTTATACGCAAGGGGAGAGAGGCCGAGGCCCAGCTGGGTACCAGACAACAATTCAGTCAACACCTAGTTAAATGTATCGAGGCCAATTTGAAGACGGCAAGGTGCTTCACAGTTACTTTGTACGACAGGGATAACTCTGAGTACACGGTCGCAGAGACCACTCCTACTGGTTTTTTCTCCTTTGGTAGCTACAGGGTCTCACTCGAATCTCAGACATGTGATTGCGGATACTTTCAGGTACTTCATTTCCCTTGTCCGCACGCACTAGCATGCGGCGCCTACTCACGTGGTCCGCACGTGACTCCCAGTGAAGATGCCAGTGCTGCAGATGGTGTGGGAACCAACGATCACCCCCTCTACCGTCCTTCGACATCAAGAACTCGATGTTCAGGGCGGGACAAGGACAAGCCTGTACGCCTCCAAATTGAGGTAACATTCTATCAACCTGGTGCCACTCAACCACCGCAAAATATATCAGAGATGTGACAGAACGCCATAAGGCCGTATGACGAGGCTCCAACACCTCCAGATGGACAACCTGGACGATGTCGGGTGTGCTATATAGCATCCATATAAACTGAAAAAGGCATCTCGAATACATTAAAAGAGAAATTTAGTTATAACTAAACTTACATTGACTCGGCAAAAGGTTTTTTGCATACTCACATCCTTAGGCTGTAACATGTCGATCCTCAGCCGAGTCATCTGCACCCGAGGTCCCTTCTCGCTAACGTCAGGATTGTAACCTGACCACCTACAAAGGCCGTTAAGATACGAAGTCAGTCATTAATGTCACGAACTAGTATAACATTACAGGCGAGAACTTAAATTCATAGAATAAGTAAACATAATATAATGACATAGTCATACCTGGATGCCAGGGGCCAGCTAAACGAATCAAACCCATCAGACCAAAATCTAGGAAACCGCCAAAAGATCCAAGACTGAAGTAACTGTAATGGCCAAGCTAACTTCACGACATGTTTGTTGGCCACTCGGCACATACACCGGTACAACCATGCAAGCGCCGCTGACCCCCAACTGTATCCACCCATCTCCTCAAGTCTAGCCATGTACGGTAGCCATCTGATGTGAATACGATTGCCAGACTTGTCGGCAAACAGCTGGGTGCCCAACAACATCATGATATAGGCACGGGCAAAGCGCCTAACTGTCGCCTCATCGGTCCCCTCGGGGCACTCTCCAAAAGTCTCCTGGAACCAGCTGCAGCTCACAGCGAACTTTTGAATTTGGCTCGGGGGAGGTAACACACCGAGCAACTCCTGGAACCCCTGCCAAGCTTGCCGGTCACCCTGTATGTATACGTGGAAATCTGTAACGCAACCGCTGACATAATGTCCATCTACTGGTAACCCCAACTGGTATGCCACGTCCTGAAGTGTGATGGTGCACTCCCCGAATGGCATGTGAAAAGTGTGCGTCTACGGACGCCACCTCTCGACGAATGCACTCACAAGCGGCTCGTCTAATCGGAACCATCTGTCGTTCAGTCTCGCAAGATGGTATAATTCGCCATCTGCAAGTACGAAACGTACCGCTCATCGAGTCGCATTCCCTGCTGGCGCTGCATACTCGATATGCAACGCCGGGGCTGCGCAATACATGGACCACATGATTAGAACATATTCAAAAACCGATTACAAATACAAATCAGGACATAAACAGCTAATAAATACCACTTGGAAAATGACATGTATCAAACCACTAGCAAAAACCCATTGTCAAACCGCATCTAAATAACCACTAGAAACATAGAAGCCTAAAACTGCATACAAAAAACAACTAGCATAAACTAGAGGCAACTCCACTTACAAAAACCACTGGCCAAAACCGCTCAAATTAACAACTACCAATACCACCTACGTAAATCGCTAACATAAACCATCAACAAAATTGCATAGAAAACCACTATACAAAACCGCATGCAAAACCTCTTATATAAACCACTAGCAATACCACTTTAATAAACCACTAGCAATACCACTTTAATAAACCATTAACATATAGTAACAACAAAAACTACTAAACATATACCACTATCAAAAACCACTAACCTCGTCGTTAATCACCCCGGCGATATGAGCGACTCCATCCAAGTGATACAGCCTTCCCGAATCGTCCCCCATCGCGTCAATATGCCTCTCGAGTGTTTGCCGAACAGATTCTGGATCGTTTTCTCTGGGATTTAGTGGGGTATGAGGAAGGGAAACTGATTCGAATGAGCTTGGTTCGAACTCCTTATATAGGCAACTCACTAGTAATTCGAATCAACTTAATTCGAATTACCTAATGTCACCAACAATGAATAATTCGAATCAACATGATTCGAACTTCTTAAAGTCACGTAACCCTACTAATTCGAATCGAGTCAATTCGATTTATCCTTCTCTAATTTGATACTATTTGATTCGAATTACATGCAACTCCATTTAAATGTAGTTCGAAGGAAGTTGTTTCGAATTACTTGCATTTTATGTTCGAATCATATTGATTCGAATTACATTAAAATGGTCATCGGTGGAATGCTGAAAAAAATTTCATTTTGGCTGATTTGGGTAAAAAATATCTCCGCCTGATTTATTTGGGTTTTTTGCCCTTAAAATAATATATATTAATATCAAAAAATTAATAGTAAAATATAAAAAAATTATTAACAAAAATTTTAATAAAATTATAATTTAATAATTAAAAAATTATTGAAAGACATCTTAGAAAAAAATTTAATTATGAAATTTTTAAAAATATTTTAGTAAAAATATAATTTAATAAATAAAAAAAATTTATTAAAAATATTTTGGTAAACAAAATTTAATAATAAAAAATAAAATTTTTTTAAAATTTATAAAAGAAGAAAATATATATTTTATAAATAGAGATGAGAGAAATGTCATTTTAATATCTTGTCGGAGGAAAAAAATATAGTATTTTTCTCTATATATAAATAAAGAATTATTTTTCAAGTTTTGTGAACTAAAATTTGGATCGATTTTTCAATTTTTCTGGACAGTGTAAGACACACCTCTTATCTCTTGTCAGATTGAAAATGCTTGTCGCGCTGCTTACCGTTGAAAAGAATTCCAACTATGCAGACTGAGCCATTCAAATCCAATAATTTGTATGTTCAGCATTTTTTTCTTCATATAATATTCATATTTCAATATACAGTTAAAATGAAATAACGTATAATAAAAAAAAAAGTGAAATAACCACTATTAATTTTGATAACATTGGTGAGCTTTGAGAGGCTTTTGAAAGATCTTGGAGAAATTCTTGAAAAACTGTATTCACTTTTGGGAAGGTTCTTAGAAATACTATTCATTTGTTCTAAAGCTTTTAAGTCCTAGGTTTTATTATTTTGGTATTGAAATTTGTATTTGACTTTGATATATATATATATAGTTGAAAATTTTCACTATGATTATGGTGGATATTTGATATGTTTTATTGTAGTTAGAGATCAGAGTTAATCATGATATATAAGATTGAGTGTCGTTATTTTGATCTCTCAACTTATACAACGTACATATATACTTGTTATGTCATATTCATTTAAATCTGCACAAATTTGTCTTATCATGTTTCATGAAATTATTTGAGTTCTTTTCATCTTAACTCTTCTCTTAAACACTATATAATTGCTTCTGTCTCATGCACTTAAGTAAAATTATTTTCAATATACTATATGTTGAATTGTATGACATTTTTAATAGTTATCTAAATGGTAATGCTAAAATTTATTTTATTTAGTATTTATTAATTATTATAATTAATAAATATTAAATAAAATAATTTTTAGCTGCTTATGAATATTTTTTTTTCAAATATTTCTATTATTTAAATATGTTAAAAATTAATCTGATAGTGTTGATTCAACTCTTGTTATCAAGGGTCAATTATAAATATCATGTTATAAATGATGGTGATATTTTTGAGGAGAGATGTTATATGATCAATAAATATTATTATTTTTATTAGTATTTGGTCAATAATAATTTGTACTCATATTTATAGAAGATTTGTATACAAAAAGTATATAATTTATACCTATATTTACTAGAATTTTGTACACATAAATTAATATAATTTGTATTCATATTTTTTAAAATTTACACATATAAATTAGTAAAATTTATTTACTAAAAATAATTTAATATTTATATTTATCAAATAATAATAAAAAAATACTAAAAATTAATCGCTCTTAAATTATCTTTTTTAAATAATGGTGATATTTTTAGATATCTATTAATTATTAATGTTTGTAAATTATATTTTGATGATTATTTAATAAAGTTGTTGAAATTGCATAGTCTCAATTAAATTTGAATCGAGTAAACAATATATATTTTGAAAAAATATAGAGAATCAATTTTAATTCAACCGACAATTAAAAAGAAATGAACATAAAATAATCCAAAATTATAAGCAATAAAAACATGTAAAATAAAAATAAAAATTTAAATTTTAAATTTTAAATTTTAATCTTATCTTATCTCTAATTTTCGAAAATTACTAACCCCTTTCCAAAATTGTTTTCGAAATTCTCCTTCTCTTTTCTTATTCTATTTATTTATTTAATTACTAATGATATGACGGCCAACAGCAGGTGATTGATAATAATAGTGGATGAAATTATAGCATTAGAAGAAAGAAAAAATTAAAAAAAAAGTAAAATAATAATGTAAGAAAAAATTGTGAATGGTAGTCTTATTTTCTTGTTGATTGAAATTATCTGCATAGTTATTGACATAATTGATATATTTTAGGTAGGGCTCGCAATTGGTAGAGTAGGGTAGGGTTTGGATCCTACCCTAACTCTACCCGCAGGTTGAAAATTTTATTAAAATGCTACTCTATTCTATCTGCAGGTTGAGAATCTCTCAACCCTAACCCTATCCGCACCTTAAAATTCTAAACCCTACCCTACCCTACCCTACTATATCCGCAGAAATATTAAATTTTTTCAAAGTAAATATAAAATTCAATTATTTCGAATTTTATACGTATTAATAACATAAAAAATAAAAAACTAATGCTTTCATCAAATCGACATCATTCTCTTTAAAGGTCATTTTTTTTTTCAAAAAGAAAAGTTGAATTGATCACTTTTCACTTATATATAATAAAGTAGAGAGAAGATTTAAAACAATAATTAAAAAGCTACACATAATTTCTCTTTACGTAATAGTGTGATGAAATAAATACAATAAAATTAAAAGTAAAAAAATTATAATTATAGCAGTTTCATAAATTTATAATTTAATAATAAAGTTATTAGATGTATAATATTAGGTAGCCAAAATATTATAAATAATAAATAAAAATATATGATTATAAGAAAGTGTAAATCATTCTCCTAACTTAATTGACACAATTAAT
>NC_029779.3:16907594-16911435 GCF_000817695.3 Arachis duranensis
ATGTGAATTAAGTCCCAAAAAATTCTTTTATTATTACATTCATAATTCTATAATTTTTCTCCCAAATAAAAATTTTAAATTTTTATATTTTTAACTTAAAAAAATCTCAAATCATCTCAACATATTTTATAAAAGATAAAAATATTTTAAATTTGTTTAGTCTCTATTTCTTGAAAATCAGAAACGTTAAATTTATTAATTTTTGACCAGCAAAATAAAATTTTAAATAATAAATTAGCACCAATTCATTGATTATAAATATTATGTGTTTACAATTATAGATGTTATAGTATAAAATTATGGATGTTAAATTAAAAAATTTTAACAATTTTTACTATGTAACTCATATTTTTATATAGACTATTATAAAATAAAAAAATGAAATATAAACAAAAATAGAAAAATATATTTTTAAAAGTAATTATTAACTTATCATATTATNTAAATAAATTAATTTAAATATTTTATATTTTTTAAATTTAATTATAATAAAATTTAAAAATATGTGTTAAAAAATCAGAATAAATCATTTAAAAATATAATTTTATTATTACAATGTAAATGATATGCCATAAATATAAGAATATAAATTGATAAACGTATATGATTATAGAAATATTTGATAACTAAAAATATTTAGCCAAAATTAATTAAAACTTATTTTATTTAATATTTATAATCATTTATAAATACTAAATAAAATAAATTTTGACTTTTTTTTGTCTTCTTAATATTATTGTTGATAATTATAATATGCTATTTAATATATATAATTAATGCTTTTATATGCAGTAATTAGTAATTATTACGGTAAAAAAAATAAAGCACCTGAAAAGATACTAAATAAACATACTCATCTCATTACATAAAGTTAAAAATAAAAAGTTTTGACTACTTTTAGTCCCAAATTTTTTCCAAAGAATAATGTGTTAAGACACAAGGGAGAGAAACTAAACGAAAGAAGGGAAAGGAAAACAGTGAAGGCAGGGGTGGGGATACTACGCTACACTAACAAATTTTTCTACCACACCCCACAGCCACAGGGGAAAACATCGACTCTTGTTGTCATCTTCTTCTTCTTCTTCTACAATTCGCATCCGTACAACACCACACAAACATATGAGAGATTAATAATATATGTTTTCCATACCTTAATACCTATATGCCCCAACTTTGGTTGCAATTCACAAAAGGAGCAAACAAGGCTCTTAGCTTATTATATATATATCAACATCATCATATCTGACTTAGCTTAATTAATATATGTAAGCGTGTGGTCCATACCATAATCATAATCATTAGATTAGCAATCACTTCACTTTCCTTGCTTAGGGTTTTTATAAACTGTGTATCGTAGACCTTCCTTTCATTTAATTTCCCGTGAATCTAGCTACCACAACGTAGGGATCCTGCGTATTAATTAGAGAGAGAAAGAGTGAGTGTTCTAAATGGAGGAATACACTAATAATAGCAACAATAATCAAAGCCCAAGTTCAAGTTCAAGGGCAAGTTTCTTGTACTCTTCCTTTGGTGTTGGTGCTGCTACTTCTTCAAGCATACCCCATCACCTTCCAATTAACACCTTTCATCTTCTTCATCATCATCAATCTGAAGCTGCTGCTGGATCCGATCACTGCTTTCAATCCCATCAAGTACCATCCGTCAAAACCGAACCCAGAAACTCCTCGCAGCAGATTTTCAACTATCCTCTCATGAGACCCAATGATCTTCATCATTCGAGCGACCAAGGAGGAACCCAAAACTCCAACGATGATGTTGAAGCCATCAAAGCCAAAATCATCGCCCATCCTCACTACTCTAATCTCTTACAAGCCTACATGGATTGCCAAAAGGTTCCGATAGATCCCAATATTCATTTATTATATGCTACCTCCGTACATATATTACAACTTAATTAATTTCTCTACAATAATCTTGGTTAGGTAGGAGCTCCGCCGGAAGTGGTGGCGCGTTTAAGCGCGGCTCGGCAGGAATTCGAGGCACGGCAGCGCTCTATGGTTGGTTCCACCAGGGAAGCTTGCGGCAAGGACCCTGAACTTGACCAATTCATGGTGGGGGCTTTTGTTTTGTTAATTTATTAATTATATCATATGAACAAATTTGGGAATTTGAAATAGTTTCTAGCTTTTTCTGAGTGAAAACTTATTTACAGTCGATTTCACGTGAAGTTGATAGTTGAGAGTCGCTAAATGAAAATTTAGTAAAATCGGCCAAATTATCTAACAACTCTTGATTATCAACTTCACGTGAAATTGACTGCACCTGAATTTTCACCTTCTACGTGAGCTGAAATTACAATTAATTAATTAATTAATTATTATAACAGGAGGCATACTATGATATGCTTGTGAAGTACCGAGAGGAACTTTCAAGGCCTATACAAGAGGCTATGGACTTCATGCGCAGGATTGAAACTCAGCTTAATATGCTTTCCAATGGACCCCTTCGCATCTTCTCTGGTTCGTACTCTCCCTCCATATATTCCTCTCCCTCTCTTTCTCATTACACTATTCACAAGCTAAACTAATTATAATTATCTAAACAATTACTAATAATGGGTGTAATAATTATTATTATATGAGTTATGACACTGCACTAAAATGTTGGTCCCTATTGTCAGGGATAATTTGACCATAAGTTTCACTTTACCGTCAGATCTCAGAGGGAACCAATATTCATTGACCACAGAACCCTAACAAACCTAGCACCATACCTAATCTTGGAGCCTAAGCCTACTGATCGATAAGCTATCCCTTTTGTGTTTTTACTAATCTTGGAGTAATGACAAAATGATTCTTCTAATTAAGGTTGTCCTCCTGCTAATACATCTTAATTATAAGTTTACAAGTATGCTTTTATTAGCATCATTAGTGATTATTATTATATTATTTCTCTAAGTATACATTGCACATGCACACACCCTTCATCATTATTATTTAGTGCAGAAAATTGGACTCTGTTGTCTTGCAATAAATAAAGCAAATTGAAATAGTATTCTAATCACATTAATTTTCTTCTTTTGGGAGAGAAACAAGTAACTAGCAGTAATACTAATACATTGGATGCTGTTCCAATCACCCATTTCCCCAAGAATACTGTAGGTTTGTTAAGTTTTTCAGATGTTCAGTGAACGTAATGTAATACTCCCATAAAGCCAGAAGTGACCCCTCTGACCGTCTCATTTTCTGTGTTTATTTCGCTCCACGAGGCCCACTAATTACGCCTGTTACAGTACTTTTCAGGAGAAGATTGTATATTCTTAATGGTATACGAGGTTTATTTTTACTATATTTTGAACAGTAAAAAATATTTTTAAATATTAATTGTTGGTGAAAATTTAGCTTTTTTTTAATCTATTATATAAATATTTGTATAAGTTATAGATTTCTTAGCTAACAAGTGATATTATATAAAGAGAAATGCTACTACTACAGCCTAGAAGACTTAAATTTGATGGAGGTTTTTTCTATCTAACAAACAGCATTAATTATGTAACTACCCGGCGTCTGAAGCCTAATCAATTTTATAGGTAGAAACTCAAGACCAGTCGATTTCACGTTAAATTAATATTTGAGAGTCATTGGATAATTTGACTGATTTGACTAAATTTTCATTTAACAACTCTCAGCTATCAACTTCACGTGAAGTAGACTGTATCTAAGTTTTTATCTTTCACTTAATAGTGGTGATACTATCAAAATGACCATAATCTCCTCATGCTGATATGTAAGACTTTATTTTCAAATATTCCAATAAATTAAATATGCAGTTGGAATGTTGATGATTGAACAGATGATAAATGTGAAGGAGTGGGTTCATC
>NC_029779.3:16911524-16950346 GCF_000817695.3 Arachis duranensis
AGATTGATCCTCGGGCAGAAGACCGTGAACTGAAGAACCACTTGCTTAGAAAGTACAGCGGCTACTTAAGCAGCCTGAAGCAAGAACTGTCAAAGAAGAAGAAGAAAGGAAAACTCCCTAAAGATGCCAGGCAAAAGCTACTTACTTGGTGGGAGCTACATTATAAATGGCCTTATCCTTCGGTATGCATTTAAATTTATGTTATGCATGTTATAAATTACAGTAGTAACGCATTAACTCAAAAACAGTTAATTTTATGTAAAGTTGATAATTGAAAGTTGTTAATAAATTGTTATTTAAAGGTTCTCATTTATCAATTTTACATGAAGCTACCTGTAACACCTGAATTTCTATCATAAATTAAATGAAAAATTTAGGAGTCAGCAACTTTATTAAATTCTGGCCAGTAACCAGCAAAAGAAAAGTAAATAATCTCACATTATTGGATGAAATCTCATACCATTAAAAATATCATTAATGACTACTTAATAACTACAAATCACAAAAGTTGTTGACCCTAACACTCTTCTCAATTAAATATATTACATGTCTTTATTAATTTATGTATGTATAGGAATCAGAGAAGGTAGCATTGGCAGAATCAACAGGACTGGATCAGAAGCAAATAAACAACTGGTTCATAAATCAAAGGAAGAGACACTGGAAACCATCTGAAGACATGCAATTCATGGTCATGGATGGACTCCATCCGCATAATAATCATCAGAACGCATCTCCTCTCTACATGGATTCCCATTATGTTATGCCTGATGGACATTACCGCTTACCACCATAATTAACTCAATTCTCGTATATATAATACAATGTAGCCAGCTATCTGGCACAAAGAGTGAGATATGGTTGCTGCTTTAACGAATGCGTTTTGAGAGTACTTGAATTCCAATGTTTGCCTCATAGTCTTCTACTCTTTTCTCTTCTTCTTTCTTTTCTCTCCCTTATTATTTGTTTATTTATTTATCTATCAAGTATCAAGGAGTGCTATAGTAATTAATTTTCCTTTAGTGTACGTTCGTGGCGTTGTGATTTTCTTTATTTGATCCTTTCATTTCATCAAATATGGTTTTTCTTCCGGTCTGTAATTTTGATGTGTGATGCTGTATGTATGTATGAATGCAGGAGGACTCATTTGCCTTGTGGAACTTCTGTAACATACTGATGAAGTGTATATAATAATGAACAAATTGTTTATTTCATTATGATATTGAACCTATTGTTAGTAATCTTGATCAGTGACTTGAACAGCAAGAATGCAAAGATTGTAGAGGACAAGAAACTAATGAGAGCATAGAAATTGTACGGTGGAAACTCAGGTGTAGTCGACTTCACGTGAAGTTAATATCAGATAGTCATTAGATGATTTGACTGATTTGACTAAATTTTCATCTAACAGTTCTCAGCTATCAACTTTACGTGAAGTCCACTTTACCTTAATTTTCACCATTATATATATACACCTATAGTGATGGTGCCATCAAAACAGAAAAGCAAAACTACTCTAAGGAGCATATGTTTTTATCTTTATATTGTTAATTAAAGTAGTCTAAATTAATATAAATTAATTTCATTCATACCATTATAGAATTATTAATCTCGTTAAGATTGATGACTCAAATAACTTCTTGGTATCGCTAACTGACACTACCTATATTAAGAGCTTAACCAACTAGTCAGTTACAAAATACTTTCCGTTATTATTACACTGTGTTGACTTTTTTTTTCTTTTATAATTATTACACTTTAGTTCTAAACCTTTCTTAGGGATCAAGAAATTATTTAAATAGTATTGTTAGATATATTTTTTTTTCAAAAATTTAAGTTCCAATTAAAAATCTCTTCAATTTTTTTTAAAAATAACTCAACCAAGTCTTCTTCTCCATTATCTCTCATATTCTTTTTAATTTTATTATTTTCTCTTTTTTTTTTTCTCTACGTTTCTTTTTATCTTTTCTTTGTGTTTTCCCTTTTCTTTTCCATATTTATTATTCATATTTTTTCAGTTATATCATTCACTCATTGTATGTATTGCATACAGAACTTGTTAGGCCTCCAACAATAACTTAATTTTATAATGTCACCTTAACATCTGAACTCTCACATAAACCCTAGGCTTATTATTATTTGCCAACGAGCGATTCCGGACTAAATTACGTATAGTAACTATATGCTTCAAAATCTATGAATCTATAATTACTTATCTAAAACGAAATCTATGAATCACATCCACAAATTAACTTGAATTGATTAAGTAATTAATTTATTAATCTATTTAAATAAGTATTAGATTCTCGACTTCTGCTATAATTACAATAGATTAATTTTTTATCTTAAGACTTAGAAATATCATAAAAAATATGAATAAATAAATAAATCACATACACGCAATAATTTTCATCCTACAAGCCAAACAAACAAACCCCTCAATCCCCCAAAAGGTACTGTAAAGTGTTTTATTGTACTTCTTTAGGATACGTTGAGAATATTTTTACAACAAAAAATATTATTAGTATATTAAAATCAGCTATTAAAATCAATCTCTAATGTATTTATGTATAAATATGTAAATTTCGAGAAATTAGTAAATAATTAGTTAATAAATTAATTATTAATAAAATAAATTAGAAAATAAAATTTTATGATTTAATGACGTAGAACTAAAGAATTTTGACACTTATTTTAAAGATTTTGGTTCAAAACTGAGCCAACAGACCAAATCGGTTGGACTGAACCAAATCGGACACATGGCCCAACATATAAGAAACCAAATTCAGCCTCCTTTTCCTTCATTTCACTTGAATCACGTTGAGGAGTAGCAGCAAACCTCAAACCCTAACTCCTCTTTCAACTCAAATTTCAATTCTACATAACTTTTAATCCGAAGTTCCGATTAACGAGCCATCAGCGGCCACACGTTTGTCTCGAAATTCTCTACAAAATTCACTCAATTATTTGGTAAGAAACTTGATTTTTCTTGGCCAAATATTCTCATCTCAGTTTCGAAATTTGTTGAGATTAGGTGTTGAGAATTTGTTGAATTTTAGTGTTTAGGAACAAATTAGCTTTGTGAATTTTCTGGATTCTGTTTCAATTTCACGTTGGTAAGGTGAGAAACATTTAATCCTTTTCAAGTTATCTAATTAGTGAACCGTATGATAATTTTAGTGTTATTTTGTGAAATTAGTTTGGATTGTGTACTTTGGAAACAAATTGGTAGTGCTGGAGACTTGGTATTGGACTCTGGGGAGCCGGAGACCCATTTGGTGAGACTTTGAAAACTTGGGTGTCGTGCAACGGTGACAAATTGTGACATTTTGGGTTTTACGAGAAATCAGCCAAGGTATGATTTTGGTTTCTCGTATTTAATATGTAATGTTCTGTGCAAAACTTAAGGTAGACGACCTAGGATAAGCTGGATTGATAATGTTGGATTTGATTGCAGGTAGTTTAGTTGACAATGTGCGTTTGATTTATTGAGGCATGATAATTCATTGGTTTTGTGAATGAATATAGTCGATGATGATGGAAAGATGATATTTGAAGTGTATGATGATGTAGGTATTGATGAGTATGTATATTGTTATATTGAACTTGAATTTTTGATATGATCATGATGATGTATATTAAAGATATTGTGTTAAACAGGGCTGTTGGATTGAAAACTTGATGGATATGGTAAATTAGTGTATTGAGGAATGGTGTGGTGTAGTTGAGTCTGGTTTTGAGCTACTATGGTAAGATTTGGTAAGTTTTAAAGGGGTTCGGATTGAAATATTTTGAAATTTGAGATTTGGCAAAATTCTGCATAATCTATTTTCTGGCAGCAGATTTGGATACTTTTTGGGAATGATCTAACCATCACAATTGGATGAAATTAACTTTCCTTTAATCTCTGTGATGTGTAGATCAATCCTACAAAATTTGGTTAAACTTTAACGGTTGGATTAGGAGATATAAAGTTTTGAAGTTTGTTACTTTAAAGCTGATTTTCTGCTGCTGCATAATCAAACCAGCAACTTTCCAAGCTTATATCTTTCAATCTTGATCATAATTTTGAGTGGGACTAAAATGAAATTTGTTATTGGGACTATTTTCTTATTGGTGTATAAGTTTCATACTTTTATAAATTGTTTTGAACAAGTTGTGCTTATCTTAAAAATAGAGTTCTTAGCTGTTTTCACAGCGAAACCATTTTTTAAAAGGAAACTTTTAATCGGTATAACTATCTCCAGAAAAATGATTTTTCGATAGAACTTTGACTAATTTAAAGCTTTATAAGTCTATTTTATTTCTGAAAAATTTTAGATATATCAAGTAAAAATATGATTTTTGGTAAATTTTCTAAAAACAGGGTAGTTTGCTGTCTCAGTGCATGTCTTTCAAACTTGAAACCAATTTTTGCAAGAGAAAATGGCTTTCTTTTTTATTTATTCAACTTAACTATTTCATATGGATTCGGATTTTTAGAATACTTCTATTTTGAATCTAGAGACAGAGAATTAGGCTTATAATCTTCTATAAACGGATTTTTGGATAAAATAAAGTATGCAAAAATAATGATGATGTTATGAATGGTGCCAAAATTGATAATCAATGCCTGATAATTAATGAATGAATGAATGTGATAAAAGAAGTTGAAATTAAATTGTTGTTGATGAGTTATAATTGATAATATGAATTGAGATTGAATGAATATATGTTTGAGATTCCTGGATAGTAGCAAGGATTGTGATTCGTCCCACATGCTCCGGGTCAATGTTTGAGATACCTGGGTAGTAGCAAGGATTGTGGTTCGTTTTGCTTGCTCCAGGTCAGTGATTGTGACGCCTGGATAGTAGCAGCGGTAGTGGATTATTCTGCTTGCTCTAAGTTGAGCTTTTAAACACCTGACTGGGTAGTAGTCGCGGTAGTGGTTATTCCACTGGCTCTGGATTAAGCGAGTAGTAGTAAGGGGGTTGTAGCTCAAACCCACTTGCTCTGCATGGGTATTTCAGTCCATGGTTAGCTATCAAAACGTGTCGGGTTGGCTATATATCTGACATATGATATCATTAGTCATAAGAAAGGCATGCATCATATGTATTTGTATGTTTTATTTGTTTATGCATTAATTGGGTTTGCCTACGTGATTATTTTACTTACTTGATAAATTGTTACCTGTTGTATTTGAATTCTACTTGTGTTTGTCTTTGCTTGTATTGTTTGTCTGTGCACTGGTGAATGTAAGGTTAGAAGAGGTAGGAGGCGAATTGTAGAGTAAATTTTGTGAGACAGCAAGTGGATTGTAAATTGAGGAATTAGGGTAGGATTGAATTAGAACTTTAAGAACCTTAGATATCTACCCCTGATTATGGTTTACAATTTATTACCTTTAAGATTTATGATTTCAATGTCGGAGTCCTAGGATTGCCTCTGGCTTTTCTGGGACCTTATTTATTATATACGTGGGCTCCTTAACCATACTGAGAACCCCCAATTCTCTTCCCATACGATATTGTTATTTTTCAGATGCAGGTCGAGATGTTCCTCGGTGAGCGTCTGGAGTTCCTTCTACAAGCGAAGTTGGTTATTCTGGGATTACTATATTTTTGTTTTATGCTTTGTATATATGTATATAGATTCTCTACCATTATATTTTGTATTTTATCCCTCTTAAAGATTTTATAACGTACTTTGACAATGAAAGAAACTAGACAATTAAAGGTACTCCTAAAATTGTTTAAGGTTTTAATACATATTCCTAGATGATTCATATATTATTAGTATAGTTTAATTTGTATATGGATCTATTTATCACATTTTACTTGTGTCATGGTTGAGAAATGACAAATGTCTTATTATTTGGTTTGATAAATTTGGTTGTGTATTGACGGAGAAATAAGTAGTGAAATGGTTGTTTTTGTTGGAACCGTCGACGGTGAAAATATCCAAGTTTTAGGGGAGGTTCTTCCAAATTTTTTTTAAACATTTTGGATAAAGTTAATGAAAAAAATTATAATTAGTGTTAATCTTGTTTCTAATTTTTTTTCGGTCTTTCTTATTTACAGGAATGCTAAAATGGTGACAACATGCTACCTTGAAGCCTCAAGAATATTTTGATTCATAGAGACATTAATCTATGTTAGACTTTTAACTTTTGGTTGAAGTTGTGCAAGAAATATAACTTGTAGAACTAATCAATGTACTCACTAATGTTATTTTATTTTAAAACAATTTTAGTTAAATGAAACATGTTTGAATTATGTATGTTTTTACATATTATATAAATATTGACTTGCTCAGTAAAATAGTCAATATATCCGTTAATTAAAAAATAATTTGATAAATTATGCATGAAATTTATATTAAAAAATTATTACCAAAATAATTATTTTTCTTTTGTAACTAAAGAAATTTTTTTTTGCAAAATCAAGTTACATTTTGCAACAAAATTTTATGATAGAAAAAGATATATTGTCACCAAAAATATTTTGATGAACATCAAAATTTGTTATTACTTTTGTAACGACTTTTGGTTTTTTGTAACAGAAAAATTTGTTATAAAATATTATTTTGAATTGCAACAGTTCCATTTTTTGTTACAAAAATTTTTTATAGCGGGACATATTACAACGGCCACCTTTTTTGTTTCAAAATCTTTTTGTTTCAAAATTTTGATCTTTTGTAACAATTTTTTTGTTACAAATATTGCTTTTTCTTGTAGTGGACATGACCAACCTTTCCGGGTTGGGTATCTCGCGTACGCGAGCATGGAAAACTGCACGCCCACGCATACGCGTGGTCCCTGTTTCAGCAAACATAAATTTTGTGTTTTAAAGCTTAATTTTGAACCTCTAAACCTCTATTTTCATTCTTTTAGCCTTAGATCTTAATAGTATGCCTAGTAATGAAATGAAGCTAGAAAAAGGTAGTAACTTGGGGTGAAGTTAAGGTTGAAAAATGATAAATTATGTATAAAAAATACATGGAACTGAAGTATATGTGATGCTATGGCTGTAAAGAATGATTGTGCAATTATTATGAATAATTATTGGTTTATGCACTCAATTATCTAAGATACGAGTTTTCTGGGTAAAGTAACATGGCTTGCCACCACGTGTTTTAAGTTGAGACTCGATACTCTATTGACCCTATGACGTAAGGGTGACTAGGCACTTATAAATTCTCGGGAATGGTACCCTCATTGAGCAATTATTATATATAAGAAAAAGTTATGCATAGACTCTTTGGGATGCGCGTCGAAGGACAGTCCAGGATTTAGCAGCCGGACTTGTCGAGTTGGCTTGATAACCGACAAATGAGACTCATCAGCCATAGGACAGGCATACATCATATGCATATTATTTAAATTGCTTGCTTGTGCATTAATTGGGATGCTTAAGTGATTTTAATATGCTATTTGTTATACTTGCTATCTGTATTACTTGTATTCTACATGTATTTGTCATTGTCTGCTTGTTTGTCTATGCGAATTCACCGGAGTTGGAGGAACGGAGGAAAGGCGAAAATATTAAGAGTTTTAGTTCGGTTTTGGTTAAGTTAGTACCTTAGTGGACTACCCGTTTATGGTTTCTGTTTTCATTCCTTAAGCTTTATAATCTGAGTGTTGGAGTCCTAGGATTGTCTCTAGCTTTCTCAGGACCTTATATCTTATGTACGTGGCACCTTTACCATGCTGAGAACCCCCAATTCTCATTCCATACAATTATTTTGTATTTTCAGATGTAGGTAGAGAGGCACCTCGCTAGGCGTTTGAAGCTTTGCAGCGAAGTGAACCTTTTGGGACTTTATTTTGGTGTATAGCTTATATACGATCATATATATAGAACTCTCCTGATAACTTGTTTTACTTTTGTATAGGAGAACTAGGGTTTTATATATGTATTTTGGGTTATAGGTTATATATATATGTATGTAAATATTCTTCGGCCAGCCTTAGTTTCGCAGGCTGAGTTAGGAGCTTGTTATTTTGTACTCTTGACCTTCTACGCTTGTTTTTTTTTCGTACACAAGTTACGTTATTTCTGAGCGTTGCACTTTTAATTTCGTGCTTTTGTTTTACCTATTCTTCAAGGCTCTTAGTATACTACGTTCTTTCAATTATTATACATATTATATTTTTTTCTCTTAGATGTCGTAATACCGCACCACCTCTATTTTATGACTTAAACGTAAAGCTTTGTATGGTAGGGTGTTATATGGGTTATGATAAAATTAGAGTTAGAATTAAAAGGGATAAGGATATGATAGGTATTTTGATATAATTAGAAAATAGAGTAGTAATAAAATAAATATAATTATCTTTAAGAATACTATTTATTTTCCAACTTATAAATTATTTTCAAATAAGTACTATAATCTAAAACTTAGAGATAATCAAATTAATTTTTCTTTGTTCAAAAAATAAATTCAAAATCTCAATATTCAAAACCAATCATATAAAATTCTCATTTTTTAATTACTAAAACTTTAAATTTAAATAGAAAAATACCAATTATTATGAAAATTATATGAGTTATAATTAATTTTAAACTCAAAATCTCATAACTTTGATTTAATTTCTTTTGGTAAAATAATTTTTTAAAAATAAAATCATAATTAAGTATAATATAGTTTCTCTCTCTTTCTCTCTTTCTTTTTTTTTTTGTTTTGTTGCTATGTTCAATTTTATTGCTAAAAATATCAATGAATTAGTCTTTTTGTTGTTGAAAATCATCACCGACATAAATTTATTACTAATTATCGCTGAACTTTGAATAATTTATTGCTGAAAATATCTTTGAACTATTTTTTGTTGTTGAAAATCATTACTAAAGTAGATTTGTTACTAATTATATCATCATTAAACCTTGAATAATTTGTTATTAAGCTTAAATTTTCTATTTACATTGTGCTTGAATTGAACATAATTAATTGTGATAATATGTATACTTCAGCCTAGAAATTGTATTAATAGTTTATTTAGATAGATATGTCTTAGGGATGCTGAACAGTGCTTATAAAAGTTGTTGCTGTAACTATAAAATTTAATATAAGTTTGTTACTCTGTTTATATTCTTATATAAATAATAAAGATAATGCATGGTAGAATCCATATTGTTTGAGCATAATAGAAGTTGCAATGTATTGTGAGATATTTTGATGATTAGCTAATATACTATTTGGAGTTTATCTAAAGGTAGATGAGGTAGGATAATTGATTTTTGGAACTTTATCTATGTTATGTTTCTAAAAATAAGTAGAGATAACATATTTAAATAGCTATTAGGTGAGAAAAGAAAAAGAAAAGAGTAAACATTTAATCCAGTTTTTGTTATTTTCACGAAAGATAAAGCGATTCTTGTCCAAAAAAAGAGATAGAAATCGCTTTGTCTTTCGTAAAAATAGATGAATACCGAATTGGGTGTTTACTCAAAAAAAAAAAAAAGAAAAAAGAAGAAGAGGGGAGAGGTGAGCCGAAAGTGTGGAGCAAAGAGAGTCAAAAGAGAGTGCTTCCACCAAATCCTACATCATTTCACTTCACTTTCATCATACAATTTCATAAGTTTGAGCACAACAAAGAAGATAATGAGAGTGAAGGAGGACAACCGAGAGATTGAGATTGAGAGATTATCAATTTTTAACTTTCATCAAGCTTTCTTCACCAAGAACGCCACTTCAATGACACCACCTTCATAAGATCTCAAGAAGCCTAAGCCTTCTCCTCATCATCTTCTCTTCTCACCATTCAAAAAAAAAAAAAAATCACCAACTTTGGCCAAAAGAGAGAGCTATAATCAACTTTTAAAGAGAGTGGTTAATAAAGAATAAGGACTAGGCTAGATATATGGTAACCTCTTGCTCATGATTATGTTGCTAAATGTTTGATGATGATTATGATTCTGGTGTGCGTGATCGTGTAAAAGTTTATATGTTGCTGCCGTTGTTGTTTGATTATAATGTAAATGTTTGATGTGAAGTTCTATGATAATCATGATGAAATATGTGCTTGTTTGATGATATGAAGTTGTTGAATTTCTGTTCTTATTATGCAAATTTTATATATGAATGTGTATGTGTATGTGTATAAGTATGAGTATGTGGCATGTGAGTAATGAAAAAAGTGAGCTGAACTTTTGGGGCTGTAACAACAAGTGTATCAAGTTTAAATAACTAAAAGAAGGTTAGAATCATGAATTAGAGGAACTTAGTAGTTTAGGAAACTAAACTTAATATGTAGGGTCCGAATCTTATGTTGCAGAATCTGTTGCAAACAATTCCAAATAAAATTTCTACTAATTAATATATATGAAGCTAAGAAAATTGTTTTCAGCTTAAGTTTAAGGAGGTTAAGATAGGGAAATTGAACTGATGTTTTAGATATTAGAGAGTAGATCACAATATTCAATAGCAAAAATTGAACAACATGTTAAATACAGAGAATTTGAAGGCTACTACTAAAAAGAGAAAAGAGAGTAGCAACAGATTATTGAATTCTTGCGTAAGGATCTCAACACCAGTAACTCAAAGATGGATTAGTTTAGTCATCAATTCAACAACTTGATTAAATATGTAAGGACAATAGGTTCTAGTAGTTCTGGATCAAGTGTCCTCTAACTCCTCATTTTTACTTTTTCAAACTCCCAAAAAATACATCTGATCTCCAGAAAAAAAACTCCCACCTATCAAACAGCCACTAAGATAGCCACAAAATTTTCAAATGGAGGATGATTCACGATCTCGATGACTCAAATGAGGACTATTTAGACGAGTACGAGTAAAGTTATTTACTTTGCTTTGAATATTTTGTAGTATTAGTGGATTGGAATTTAGAAGAATATAAGTATGAATTTAGTTATTTATCTTGTCTTAAATATTTATATTAGAGGATTATTTATTATTTTGATAAATTTGTAAACTCATTATCGAATATTTAGTATAAATTTTATTTTTATATTTAAAAATTTATTTGTCTCGTTATCTAATATTTAGTATAAATTTTATTTCTATGTTTAAAAGTTTATTTGCACTAATTATCTACTATTTTTCAAATGAAAAAGTAATTAAAAAATATGGCTATTAAAATCGACGACATCCTTGTCGTTTTTTAAATTTAAAATAGAAAAAAAATCGACAATATATACTTGTAGGTATTTTAATATAATTAAATCGATAGCTACTTTGTTATCAATTTTAATGTATTAAATATCGACAGACGCGTTGTCAATTTTATTTAATATTATTAACGATAAGTTTGTTGATCTTACTAAATAGGTAAAAATCTTTAAAATTGTCAATTTTATTAAAAACTTATCAAAGGTCCAGTAAACCGTCGATTTTGTTAGAATTTTAAAAAATAAACACATTTAAAAATGACAACTTACATTATTAATTTTGTCATCAATTTTTATTATTATTAATAATTTTACCATTAATTTGGCCATTAATTTTAACAGTATTTTTTCCAGTGCAATTAGCAAAGGCTAATTACATTGGCCTAATTTTATAACTTTTCAACCGCAGCTGAAATTCCATTACTTTTATGTACTTTGGATGTTTTCTTGTGGTAACTACTGAAACTTTATCAATAGTAAATATGAAATCAAAGACAAAATTCTAATACGTGTTTAAGTTAGTAAAATTCTAGTTCACTAGGATCATAACATAATTAGGACTACGAGTTTTGAATACATTCAACAATATTATGGCTTAGGATTGACAATGAATAAGATGTAATAGGATTTAGATTTCATCTTAATCTTATTTGTGAGTTTAAAATTTTTTAAAATTAAATTTTATTTTATTTGTAAATTGAAAATTTTTAACCCAATATTTACTTGTACTTAAAATTCTTCACTCAATTCTACCAATAAAAAATAATTATTTTTAATCAAATACAATATTTAATCATTTCATGTTTGATAAATATATTAGTAAATAAAAAAATAAAAAATTAAATATATATTAAAATTAAAAGCAACAAAATTATAATCAATTCATGTTAAAATTACAAACAATATAAATATCAATTCATCATCAAATCCTTGTTAATAATAGTTCTAATAATATACACTAATAAACTAAAAATGCGAATAAGTTGAATAGAGTTATTCTAAATCCAAACTTTATTCTATCTACTTGCAGCTAGTAAAGTTATCAACCCTATTCAAATGAGTTAGTTCCACTTGAATATCCATAAATGAAATTAGGTTTGCCAAACCTAAATAATGGCCTAAACAAAACTCAGGAGTTAACTAATTAGTTTATACTAGAATTAAAATTAAATGAGTCTAACTCTATTTTAATAGTTTGTTGAAAATATCTCATACTTATAATTATCTAAAAATCATATATTTAAGAAATAGAAAATTTATAATAGTCTGTTATTAAAAGAAACTTTTGAGTCTATACGTAGTTAATTAAAATTGTATGTGTGAAACCTTGGCTTAAGATGGCTAAATTTTTTTTATATTGATTAAATATATGTGTAATATATTGATATTGAAAGATTAGGTGTTTTTTTTATATGATGTTTTATTTAAATTGGACGGTTCGATTTGTTTAAAGAAAAAATAAACTATAAAACAGAGGATTCGATTTATTTAGAGAAAAAAATAAACTATAAGTCGAAAGGTTCGATTTGTATTTTTTATTTTTTATTTTTTAAAATAAAAATCGAACGGTCCGATTTTAACATTAAAATTTTTTTTATTTTCAAAAGCACAAATCAGACCGTTCAATTTGTAATCGTTGATTTAAAAAATGAAACAAATTAGAGACACCGATTTATTCAAACCATAATAGAATAAAACTCATCTCTTCTCACATCATTGTGAAATACACTCTTCTCTCTCACACACAAAAAATAATAAGCGGGTTAAGATGAATGCTTTTTAGAGGTGCGTGGTGTGCTCAATCAAACATCGAAAGGCTACCTAATCGTTGTTGTCATATAAATTGTCAAGTTGTTTAATTTAATTTGGATCATCCAATAGAAAGAACGCGTAGCTAGTTAACTAGTTGATTAATCATGATTATCATTCTAATGTTTTTTGTTCGATCGCCGCTGATTCTGATTGGGTGGACGCCGCCGACACATACAAACAATTGGTGCGCACCACATACAGTTTCGATAATGACAAGAATACATGATTAGAGCTTGATCAAACACTATTAATACTATATGTTTATAATCATCATGAATAATAATAAACATTTTGATGAAATCAATCATAATATAAATCTTCCAAGATAAGCCCAGCACGCGTGCGGAAAAAAACGTACAGTACTCACTAGTCTTGATGATAATAATAATTATTATTATTTAAAAAAATTGTCTTTTTGCACTCGTTAGTCGCTTTTGCTGAATCAGTTAATGATCAGGCAACACATTATTATTTCTTGTTTTCCATTTTGATTTAAAAAGACAATTTATTATAAAAAGAGTATAGGTAGACAATAAAAATACTGAATAGTGTGAACAATAAATATATTGGATGTTCATTTTACTAGGTGTACAATTATTCTAATATTAAGATTTAAGTGGATAAATTGGAGGTGTAGTGTGTTTTGATTTGATCGGTGATTATTTATGTTGTTCAAAAAAATTATTAATTATCTAGCATAATTCGCAAGCAAAATAGCCCCAAAAGAAGGAAGAAGATAGCAATTAACTAAACTAGCACTATCATGGTTATTATATTATTTGTTGTTTGTTTTCATGGATTTTAGATGTTGCAGCTCCTTTTGCAACCTCTTGTTCTCTTCTTTTAGCCTCTCACACCACTTCTTCAATATCTCACTGCCTCGCTCTCAGATTGAGCTTCTTTGCCAACTCTTGCTTTTGCTTCTAAAGAGAATATATATGGTTAGAATATAATTTGGATCAATTAGCATTATTTAACATATCTGAATATTTATTATATGATATTACGTTTTTATTATTATGATTCTCTTAGCACTTATAAATATTATTTTATATTGTATCATTCTAGACAACTTAAATATACTCAATAATATACAAATACTTTCTTCAGTTTAGTCTCTTGTTTCTAACATATATAATATCAAATAGAAATTAAGGAAAAAGGGTGGTGAGAAATCTATATATCAACAATTGAAGCATACCGGATTGAGAGTAGAGTGGTGTATGAAGCTATCCTCTAAGAGTGCAGACTGTTGTTTGGTGAGCCTAAGTTTCTTTCTGGGGTTACCATTCTTATTATTATTCTTCTTGTTTTCTTCTTCGTATAAGTCCAGAAAGAATTCTTGATCTCTCTCCCTCTTGATGCTAGACGATGAGTTGGAAAATGAAGAAACAACTGCGCTTTGAGAAGATCTAGAATCCTGTTCTGGTCCTAAAGTAAGAGATGGGTATGCCTTAATATTGCTGCATGGATTCTCTTCCTCTTTCTCCTTCTTCTGCCTGCAGTTTTCACCATGAACAAGACCAAGACCAAGACCAAGTCCAAGTTCTTGGTCATTGTTATTAGAGAAGGCCATCATCATATTCTGAGAATTAGGAAATGAATTCAATGTGATGCAAGAATGGATGCAAATTAGAGCGGTTGTGGCAGAATTTATTATGATAGAGTGGTGGAGGGTTTGTGGGGTCACATTATTTATCTCTTTATTCACCAGGAAACGAAATAATTTATTCATGTTGGAATGGATTAAAGGGTCACTTTTGAACAATCATGTTGCACCGGATAAGTGCTCTAACATTTCCACCTGGTATAACTAGATAATAAAAATACTAAACAATGTGAATAATATATATATTGGATGTTTATTTCACTAAGTGTATGTGCGGATGGTTATTTTAATATTAAAATTTAGGTGAATAATTTGAAAATGTAGTGTGTTTTTATTTGATTAATAGTTGTTTATGTTGTTCAAAAAAATTATTGATTACTTAACATAATCTTTTTCAAATACAAGTTTTAATACTTTAATATATAATGAAAAAAAATATTATAATAACTCGTAAAAAAATATATATAAAAATAAGATATAGTGTGAATTTTATAAAAAGCTTTTTATATATATTATCAAAGAATAATCATTCTCAATTTTTCATTTTGTTCCATCAAATTTTAGCTTGCTTGAGTAAAGCTAAATATGATCTAATTAATCTCAATTTCTATCTATCTATCTATATAGCCACCCTTAAACCAAAAAGTGTAGCAACTAGAACCTGAATTACATCAAGACTAATAAACAAGACTTCAGTCAGATATTAAATAATACTGGTCTAGCAAGAACTACTCAATAATTTTATATAAATCTAATATTATTTTTTAAAATTAAAAGCTTATTATATTGTTGAGCTGGTATTTTTATTTATAAAAAATATTATCGAAAAAATAGCATAGCTAACTATCACGGTTTTAGACACATTCCAATATTACTATGTTAACATTTGAACTCACTCAACTTCTTAAGTTAAGATCAAATTAGCCTAACTTTCAATATTTAAAAAGAAAACTAAAAATATAAGAGAATATATATATAAGACAAAAAAATTTTGGTGAAAATCACACACTTCATAACTTACGCACACAATACTAAAATTCTCACTCTTATTTATAGTCATCCACTTTAATGAACGACTATGATTAAATTTAATCGAAAGTCTAGATCAAATATCTAAAACTTTTATTGTAAATATCTAATCTATTATATTTTTTCAAATTATTTTATACTATTTTTTATATTTTTATATATATTCATACTTTTCTATCTAAAATACTCCATGACTTTTTAAAATTTTTTAAAAAATTTTGAACATTTTAAAATGTTTTAAAATTATCCAAAATATTCTTAAACATTCTAAAATAACTATGCAAACGCTATAAATATAACATCTTAAAATTTATGGTGACATAGCACATCAAAAGGAAAGAAAAACAAATTGGTGGTCTGAGTTGAAATTAAAGGCATCCCCGCACCCATAAAGGAAACAAGAGTGAAAAACGAAAGCAATATGTATCCAATAGTGGGAATGGGACATGTTTTTCAAGCTTTTAGTTACCCATCTTATTCATTCATTTCAGTGTTTTGCACTCATAATTTCATTCCATCAGATAGTATTAGTCAGAAATGTCATCATGAATTCCACATTTTTTAATTCTTTTATAGGTTTAAATTATGAATTTACTTTTGATGTGCTAATAATAAAGCTTTTTACCTATAAATATAGCCGATCTTATATATATATGCTATTTTAACTTTTTTTTTATGTTATTGTTGAAAGAATTATATAAATGTGATGATATATAATTAATAAGAATCTATTAATTTTTTTACGTTAATAATAATAGATTAAAATACTGTTTTAACCATAACATTTAAACTAAGTTCTAATTTTATCTCTAACATTTAAAACGTCATATTTTATTCTAAATATCTTATTTCGTCCTATTTTTATTTTTTTATTAAAATTAGTTTTTATCCAAAAAAATCTTTTTTTTGTTTTTTTAAATCATTTTTTTATTATTCTATTACTTTCGCTGTCAAATCACTACAATAATCACTATGACCACTACAATTATAATTTTTTCTGATGTTTAGAAAAAAATCATAATGGAAGAAAGAATATTTTCGGAACAAAAAAAATTAATTTTGACTAAAAAATTAAAGTAGGACGAAATAAAAAGTTTGGAATAAAATTGGGATAAAAATAAGACGATTCAAATGTTAGAAATATTATTAGAATTTAGTTTAAACGTTAAGAATTAAAATAATATTTTTTTTAATAAATATTTATTGATTTATTTTTCATTAGAAGGAAAAGTAGTTTTATTTACTTTAATTAGTTTAATATCTTTTTCAATAAATTATTTATTTTTTATGTATTTTATTGTACGCTTTATATATAATTTTAAATAAGTTAAATAACTTTTAGTATGATAAATTAGTAATTAACTAAGAATATTTGAAAAAAATTGTATAACTAACGTAATCACACATATATATAATTAAAATGACAGAATATAATATCTAAACCGAAAATAAAGAAGAGGAGTACATAATATAATGCTTGGTGTTTTGAACTGTTTTGCTTTATCTTCGGAAACAAATGACAAAGTCTTATCATTTTTATGTACCACCAAATTCATTGCTTATCGATATCCATTATTTCAATCCAAGAGCAAGTTGCTTGTGAGCAATTTAAAGTCAACCTTGATTATCAGTAGTTTGTTTTCTTTTCTACTATATACATTATATAGTAATTAGTACAAAAGAGAGAGTCATATACAGCAATTTGAGGGTCAAGAATTATTTCACTTCTAATAATCAAAGCTTTAGCTAGAATCTCTCAATGTCACAAGTAGCAGGAAAGACAACCATACATATATATGGATAAATAAATAAGTGTTTATACTGTTTATGTTAATTAGACAAATATCTCTGAAATTAGTAAATCGTTGTTAATTTATTATGACAGTTTAACAGTTAGTTAGTTTGTTTTTCTCTTTTTTTAATCAACTACAATCACATCTCTCACACCTCTCTTCTCTAAATAAATTATAATTCTGCAAAATTTTAGAGTACTCTTTTTCATTTTTTAATCAATAACAAAAATCCATTCACTCTTAATTTTCTCCCAATTCTCTCTTTTAACTCTACTTTCGGTTCCAGTTCTCTCACATAGTATCAGAGTTTCGGTTCTGATCCATAAAAGATTTCACATCTTTTGTCAACCAACAACACTCCACTGTTCAAGCTTCACAGCTTCAATCAACAACAACAACAATGGCTTCAATTGTTAATTTTTCAGCAATAATAAAACTGGATGAAGACACCTTCAAGGCATGAAAACGCTAAGCACTAGCGTGCATCAAGGCAAATAGGTTACAGAATCACATCGCCACGAGATCGTCAATTCTAAAAAAGTTCAACTCTGATCAGATCAAACAGAAAACAGAATCTCTCCAAAATTCGAAGAATGAAAACAACCAAACACAACTGTACTACTAGTGCACTCAACAATCAAACAGCCTGACCAAGCTCCTCAAGCTTTGCTGACAGTTCTAGCAAGCAACAGTGACACAGGATGGTATTCTGACTCTGGAGCATTTCACCACATCACTTTCAATCAAATGAACCTGATTAACAGTTCAAAATATGAGGGACCTGAACAAGTGTTTGGAGGTAATGGAAAAGGTATAAATATTGCTAACATTGGAAGGACTATCATGCATGCATCTATGTCAAACAAGTTTTTAAACTCTAGAATTTGCTTCATGTCCCATCAATTTCAAAGAATTTAGTGAGTGTCTCTAAATTTACACTTGACAATGGAGTATTATTTGAATTTGGCCTTACTTGTGTACTGTAAAATACCAGAAATTTAAGAAGATTCTGCTGCATGCAAGGCAGGCTAAGAAATAGATTATTTCATTTTAATAACATTCAAATACAAAGGCCAATATGAAAAATTGATAAAATTCAAGATTTTTTTGCTGAAAAAGAAAAGAAAATTTGTGCTAATATTGTTGATAGTGTGGTGCTTGCTGATAGTCTGAGAAAAAAAAAGAAGAGAAAAAGAAAAAGAAGAAGTGATTAGCAGCTGCATCAGTAGTAGCAGCAGTACTAATAGTTGTAATAATAATGGTCAAGTTAGTAGTACAGTTCAAAAAGCAAAAAATAGTCACAAATCAATAAAAGAAAAAGAAGAAGAATTTAGCAGTTGTAATAGCGATAGACAACACACTAGCAGTTGTAATAGTAGTAGTTAAGATAGTAATGCAAAAATAATGTTCAAATTCATCATGATGTCATTCCCAATATAAATAAAGTTGTTGCCAATATTGTTTCTTCTGTCTCTACTATCACTGCTAATACTGTCGATTCTAATGATGCTATTATCACTAACATACCTAAAATCAGCAGCAAACCCTTAGGCAATCAAAAACCAAATTCCAAATTCAATAACACAAACACATTTGACCTTTGGCATCATAGACTAGGCCACCCCTCATACAACATTACCAAAACTGTTCTCACCAAGAATCAAATCCCATTTTGCCAAGAACACAGCAGCTCCAACACATATTGTGAACCATGCCTCATCAATAAAATTCATCCACTCCCTTTCTCAAAGTCACAAACTAAATACAACACACCCTTAGAACTAGTGTATTCTGATCTCTGGGGGCCTGCACCAACCATCAGCAGGTCAGGCTTCAAGTATTATATTTGCTTCATTGATGCCTTCAGCAGATACACCTTCACCTACCTCCTCCAAACCAAATTACAAACCTTCACAGCTTTCTGTCAGTTTAAAACTATGATAGAGCCCAAATCAAACCATAAAATTAAAGCACTTCAAAAAGATAACGATGGAGAATACCTGTCCAAAGTGTTCACTTAATACCTTGGAGAACAAGGAATCTAGCATAGGCTTACTTGTCCTTAGACAGGCTAACAGAACGGCTGTGTAGAAAGAAAATACATACACCTAACGGAGACCTCACTAACACTACCGTCCCAAGCTAACCTTCCCATTTACTCTTTCTGGGATGAAGCTATGTTGACCTCCACCTACCTCATAAACAGACTGTCCACCCTAGTTTTTAACCTCAAAACACCACTAGAAACTCTCTTCTACACCTCACCTGATTACAATGCTTTGAAGCCCTTTGGCTGCACCTGCTATCCCTGGCTAAGACCATATAACAAACACAAGTTCGATCACAAGTCCATCAAGTGCATATTTATTGGTTATAGCTCTAACCATAGAGGCTACAAGTGCCTATCTCCATTAGGCAGAGTGTATATTACCCGCTATGTCCTATTTTGTGAACACGAATTTCCCTTTCCTCTCCTCTTTAGTGACCATCACACCACCTTCAATCTTGAAAAACCAAAAACCATACCACCCTCCACCTGTACAATTCAACCAACATGCATAGGCATTCATGATCCTCCTTCCAATTTTACCAATTCCATATCTAATTCATTGCCAACAACATTTGTTCATGTAACTAATGTTGCATCTGTTGATAATTATGCTAATGTAATTGTTGAAAATATAGAATCTTCCACAACTGTGCCTTTACAGGTTGTCATTGGACCCAACATTCAGGTTGATCAACCCAATGGTGCCTCTTTTATTGCTCAAAACACTCATGCTCAAAACATTAATGCTATGCAAACTCGAAGCAAGAGTGAAATTTTTAAACCCAGAGTGTTTGCTGCCACTTTAGTTGCCAAAAAAGACACCAACAATAACCTTCCACACTCAATTGTTCAGGTAATTGCAACCCCACACTTGAAGGAGGCAATGAATGAGGAATACTCAGCCCTCATGAAGAACCAAACCTGGAGGCTCATTGATCCACTTACTCATTCGGAGCCAACAGGCTATCGATGCGTTTTTAGAGTAAAGAGGAATCCTGATGGAACTATTCAGAAGTACAAAGCGAAGCTTGTGGCTAAAGGCTTTTATCAGAGGTAAGGATTTGACTATGACCAAATTTTCAGCAATGTAGTTAGGCCTGCAACAATTCGAATCATGCTCAATGTGGTCCTTGCAAGAGGATGGAAAATTGACCAATTCGACTTTAACAACGCTTTCTTGAATGAAAATCTCATTGAGAGTGTCTACATGCAATAGGCAAAGGGATTTATGTCATCCAACACTCACCAAGTGCGCAAGCTTCAAAAATTTCTTTATGGACTCAAGCAAGCCCCTCGTGCTTAGTTCACAAAATTGAGCTCTACTCTCCAACATTTTGGTTTTCCCAGCACCACATCCGATGTATCTCTCTTCACCAGGTTTACTCCCACTTTATCTATCTATATCCTTGTATATGTAGATTACATATTGGTTATTGGCAGTTCAGAAGCATAAATCAAGAGCCTCATTGCCCAACTAAATGACACCTTTTTCACTAAAAGAACTTGGTGAGATGAATTATTTTCTTGGCATTAAAGTTACAATGAGCTTCTTGAATGGCACAGTCACTCTCAAACAAATCAAATACATCAAGGATCTACTGCAAAAATCTAAGATGAGCAATGCAAAGTCAGTCCCCATTCCCATGACCTCCTCTCTCAAACTTTCTGCATCGGGTGATGAAGTCTTCTCCAATCCTATACTGTACAGATCTATGGTGATGGCTTGCAATATGCCATTATTACTCGACCAGAAATCTCCTTTTCAGTCAATAAGGTAGCACAGATTCTTCACAATCCCCTTAACTCTCATTGGAAAGCTATAAAACAGATGCCCAAGTACTTGGCAGGGACAACGCATCATGGCTTAAGGTTCCGCAAGTGCACAAACTTCAGAATTTGTGGCTAGTGACATTGATTACAGAAAGTTAACCAATTGAAATCTATCTTGGCCAAAATATAGTGCCTTGGAAAAGACACAAGCAAGCTGCAATATCCAGGAACAGCACTGAAACAAAGTTTTGGGGTATCTCTGATGCAGTAACTGAAATTGTTTGGCTTAAATATCTACTAACAGAGATCAGAGTGACTTGTGCAACAAAACCAATTATTTACTGTGGCAACCAAAGTGCAATTCTTCTCTCAACTAATCTGATCTTACACAACAAATCAAAACACTTTGCCCAGGACTAGTCCTTCATAAGAGACTATGTAACAAGAAAGGAAATCTATATCCAACACATTCCGGCCCAGGATCAACTGGCAGGCACACTGACCAAACCTCTCTCAGCTTTGTCCTTCCTCAAATTCAGAAATCTGCTCAGAGTCTTTAAAGCAGAACCTTAGATGGCCCTTGGTTTGAGGGGGCATGTTAGTGTTAATTAGGCAAATATCCCTAAAATTAGCAAGTTGTTAATATGTTATGACAGCTCAGCAAGTTAGTTAGTTTGTTGCTCTCTCTTTCTAATCAACCACAACCACACCTCTCACACTCCTCTTTTCTATATAAATTATAACTCTGTATGTGAAACCCTAAATTACTCTTCTTCCTTTTTGAATCAATAACAAAAACCCATTCACAAGTTTATTTTGTTTGAATTTCTGCTTTTGTTTGAATAATTTATGTTCTATGTTCAGTGTAGTTTTGTTTGAATTTCTGGTAATTGTTACTAATTTTATTTGTTTGAATAATTTATATTCCATGTTCAATGTATTTTTGAAATTGTTGATTGTTGTATGGAGTTTATGCAGTTTATTATTGACTGTTGTATTTTTTAAAATTGCTGATACTTTTTGAAATTTCTATCTGAATAATTTTTTTATACAATTTGTTGTTCAAATTATTTTGTTTGCTAGTAATTTTATTTTGTTATGTTTTTACTTCTGATTTTTTAATTTTATTGTTCAATGTATTTGTTAGGCAGTTTGATATTAGTTCAAGTGAGAATATGGATGACACTGGATTGCCTGTTGTGCCAGTTCCTCTTCCAAATGAATCTACAAGTATCAGATTTCTGACTGCATTGCCTGCTGCACCAGCTCCTCGTAGAAACATAAGAAAGCTTACTAATAGAGGCAAGGGAAGAGGCGGGCTGTTGAAGAAGATGCTGTTGATGATATCACTGAAACTGAGATCGACAAAGGTAAGAGAAAGCCTTGTAGACCTAGGTCTTGGACTTGGGGTCACTTTACTAAAAATGAAGCTAGTAATCCACAGCACCCTAGAGCTAAATGCAATTGGTGTGCGGCTAGTTATGCTTGTGATACACATAAAAATAGCATCATTAACATGAAAAATCACTTGTTTCGCAATGCAAAAAATTTTTGAAGGAGGAATTAGATCCTACTCAAAAGATTCTTTGTTTTCAAGATGTGATAAAAGATGATAGGAAAGGGATAGGTAGTTCACTTTTTTCCGTGTCATTTGATGTTGATCTTTGTAGACAAGCCCTTGCTAGAATGATTATTGTGGATGAATTGCCTTTTTCGCATGTTGAGAGGGAGGGTTTTTATTATAATACGAGTTGTTTGCAACCTAAGTTTTTAATTCTTGAAAGGCTCACAGTTGCTAGGGATTGTTTGAACTTTATTTGAATGAAAAAATTAAGTTGAAGTCTGTTTTTAATCAACCAAATCAAAATGTTTGTTTGACAACTGATTGCTGGTCATCTGTGCAAAACTTGAACTATCTTTGTCTTACTGCTCATTACATTGATGCTAATTGAAAACTGCAAAAAAAATCTTGTGCTATCAAGAATCACAAGAGGAAAACAATTGGTAGGAAGATTGAGAGATGTTTGTTGGGATTGGGGATATCGTGGATTTTTTCTATAACTGTTGATAATTCTAGTTTAAATGATGTTGCACTTTCTTACTTAAAAAGTAGAATGGAGGATTAGAACTCACATCCATTAAATAGAGAGTTTTTATAGGTTAGATATTGTGTTCATATTTTAAATCCTGTTGTGAATGATGGGTTGAGAGAATTGCATGATTCAATTTTGAAGATTAGGAATGCAGTTAGGCATGTGCGTGCATTACCAGGTCGTACTGAGAGGTTTAAGGCTGTGATTAAAGAAGTTAGAATTCTGGAGAAAGGCATTATGTATTTAGATATTCCTACCAGGTGAAATTCTACCTTTTTAATGCTTGAAAGTGCTTTGAAGTTTCAAAAGGTATTTAAACAATTGGGAAAGAGAGATTCAGAATCTGCTATGATGACTGGTGGGATTCTTAAGTCTGAGGACTGGGAGAATGCAAGATATTTTGTCGTGTTCTTAAAAATATTTTATGATGCAACCAACAAAGTTTCTGGTTAAACATTTATTACATCTTCTCAACATTTTAATGACTTTTGTAAAATATTGTCTACGTTTAAGCATTGGATGTGAAGCTTAGATCCGGTGCTTTCAGACATGGTTGAGAAAATAAAGTCCAAGTATGATAAATATTAGAAAAATATAAAAAACACAAACATGATGATTTTTATTGCAGTGGTTCTTGATCCTAAGTATAAGCTTCAGTTGATTAAGTGGATTTTTAAGAAGTTGTATAAAAAAGAAAATGCTAAATTCTTGACTACAAAGGTGAATGAGGTGCTTTTCAAGATGCTCAATAGCTATAGGCTGTTTGGTGGGATTGGTAACTATAAAAAATCTACTCGTCAAGATCCTCCGGATTTAGCACACAAGAGTTTGATGCACATGAAACTTCTTTTGCTATGAAATTTGAGAAGAAAATACAATTCAACTAGAGTGTTAATAAGAATGAGGTGGATTTATATCTTATGGAGGCTTTAGAGAAAAGTGGCGTGCAATTTGACATTCTAAACTGGTGGAAAGTGAATTCTACTAAATATCCAATTCTTGGGCAGATTGCAAGAGACGTCTTAACCATGCTAGTTTTCACAGTAGCTTCAGAATCGGCATTTAGTACTGGAGGAAGGGTGTTGAATAATTATAAGAGTTCTCTAACTCTGATGACAGCTGAAGCATTAATTTGTACATAAAATTGACTTCAAAACTCTCTAAAACTTGTTCTTGAGGAGCTCATTGTGAAATTGGAGAAGTTGAAATAGGTAGGGTTAGGTTTTGATTTATAATTTTCTTTATTTTTAATCTAGTTTTTATTTATATATATTATTTGTTATGATTGTTCTTTGTTTTATATATTTTGTAGAAGTTGCACCCACTCCTGATCCTAATGAAGAAGATTCTGGTGTTGAGTTTGATTGAGTATATTTTGTTATGGTATGAATTGTTCTCTTAGTGCGAGCTATATTATTATTATTATTATTATTATTATTATTATTATTATTATTATTATTATTATTTTGTAACTGTTTTTTTATTTTAGGTTGGTTTGCTTAAAGAAGTTTAGCTATTTTGTTAGAAAAGACACTATAATATGGTTATCTTTTGCTAAAAATTTATATTTATTTTTTTTTATTGACTATTGAACTTTTAAACTTCTTTAATTATCATATGTTAATTTCTTTTATTATTGAATTTTATTGGATCAAGACTTTGTTAGTTATTATATATTTATGTTTGTTGATTTCAATGTTATGACTTTATAAAATAGTATGTCAGTATTTTTTTAATTGATTAAAAAATCGAAAAAACCGAACCAAACCAAACCAAATTTAATTGGTTTAATTTAGTTCGGATGGTTTCGATAAAAAATCGAACCAAATCGAATCGTCGTTTCATTAAACAATAAATCAGATAACCTTTCTCTAAAAAACCAAACCAAACCCTACGGTGAGCACCCCTAGTACCATTAGTATAAGCCTTCAACCACGGGTTTTGGTTTGTCCTTTTTTTTGGGTCAGGGGTTTTGGATTGTTCAATAACCACTATTTCAGACTTTGTGAACAGGTTTTTTTCCCCCTTTTGGTCAGGAATTGGGGATCAAGTGTTTTGATTTTTTGTCTTGTTTGATGATCAAGTCCAGCGGTATTCCTTTTTTTGTTTTTTAGTTCATCGTTGTTCAAAGTTGTTCCTATAGAAAACTTCCTATGAAGGGCCCAATCCGGGATCAACTTTGTTAATTACTGGGCCCAGCTACTTGTCGATCATCCACGCCGTCATTTCAAGTTAATTTTGGCAGAGGATCTTAGAAGAGTGTTATTGCCAAGAGCAGTTCCTGGTTTTGTTTTTGGGGCTTTAAGCCCCTTTAAATGCCAAAAAAAAAGACATTTTTGCTTTTCAACAGATAATTTTGTTTCTTACTTTCTTAGATAAATTACTTTCACTGAAATTCTTTTGTTAGAGACTAAAAGGTTTAGTTAAATCAGCTCCCATCAATATTTGAACAAAACCTAAGTCTTTACTATTTTTAATATTTTCAAATGAATCTCTTTTGTATAGATAAAAATTAAGCTGTCTAACAAAATAAAAAAGTTTAAAACTAATTTGATAATTAAAAATCTTTAGAAACCAAAATGTATGATTAAATTTTTTAATAAACTATTTTGAGATATTACTCTATTTTAATTTGAAATTAGGTTATGTCCAGCCCAGTTTTAATTTGAATGAAAAGTTGTTAAGAGAATAAAGTCCAAAATACAGAAGGAAAAAGAAAGTTGTAAGAGATTGATGTGTAAATCTGTGGACCATGATGAAAACTAAAGATTATGAATCTCTCATTGAATTGTTTTGTAGTACAAGAATTTTATTTTTTTTTCGCGTAACATTTTTAGGTGCTCGAGAAATATTTGTGTTTCAGTAATTTTTTTTTTCTCTTCATTAATAAAAGAGAATTACAAGTATCCATATTCCATACACCAGGACAGAGAGGAGCTTGGGAGCTTTCATTAATTTTAGTCATTGATATCTCTTCATACCTGAGCTGAGGTTATGAGTTTATGAGTTTCGGAGATTTTAATAGGCACAGCGTACGTTATTTTCAGGTTGGAAAGATTATCTATAAAGATACTTCGGTACTTTAGTTAGTAGTGTTTTTAAGTACTAAAGTAGACAGATATCTATTTGCTAAATTTTTCTTTCCTTCATACCATTTTTTCGGTTTAATTCGATGTTATTAGATATTTATTGTCTTGAATATTCATTTTTTAATGCTATAATGTGATAACTTAAAGAAGTTTTGACGTTTCTTTATCGAAAACAATATTATTTATGTATATATTTTATAATAAATATTATTGACTAAAAATACTGAAATATTAGTATTTTTAATACATATAATTATCGTTCTATAATATATAGGAGTGTGTAAAAAGATATTTAATTCACCAAATTTATTTATGAATTTGATTTGATTGGATTAAATCAAATTTAAAAATAATATATATATATATATAATAATTCAATCATTTCCTATGATGCATGGATACTAATACGGACATGAGACACGTCGACACGCGAATTTTAAAATCATATATGACATGGAGACACGCATACATATAAAATATAAAGTATTTTTTAGATAAATCGTAATAATATTTTAATATTTTATTGATATTAAAATATAATTATATCTAAATTTATTTTAAAAATATATATTAAGAATAAGATTGGACACGCTGACATGTGATGGTATTTAGATATGTCTAAACGTGTCTAGAGAATAATTTTTTATTTTTCATTAAGACATAGATGGACACCGCAAACACGCGTGTCAAATGAGTATCGACGAGTGTCGTGTCTGAAAAATGCCTAACACACGAACACGATAATTCAACAAAATATCCGTGCTTCATACATCGTTTCACTACAAATAAAAAATTTTGCCTAAATTCAATCTCGTGTACATTTATATATCACATTCCTAAATAGTGTTTCTTTATGGTTAGAGATGTAGACATGATTTATTGGTTCTAGTTTATATTTGTATAGTTCAATAGTTGGATGGTTTCCGTAATAAACTAAAATGGAGTGGGAACAGTAGAGTAGCGATGTGGCATATACCATTCACAACCCAACAACTACGATGCCGTTGAATAGCACATTTAAATTTGGTCTCAGCCGTTCACGTGTGTCTGTGTCAGTTTCGTTTGGAAGTTGATGGTAGGTATGTGGATCGTCAAGTGAATAGGAGCGAAAAGTGATGCTAAATTATACCGGTTTTATTTCAAAAATTATTTTTAATATAAAAAGAGAAGTGGTGTTTTAATTGAATATTGATATTTAAAGTATATTATAGTGTTGTGAAAATTATTCAACATGCCCCTATGTGTTGCACCACGTTTCTCACGTGTTGGCTAAGATACTGCCACGTGTTCAACACGTCCCCACGTGTTGGCTAGAATGCTGTCACGTATTCACCACGCGTTTCACGTGTCACGCCCCCACGTGTTGATTTTTCACAAAAAAAATTCACCCATCTGTAATTACATCAAATATTTTCATTTTTAACAAAAATACTAATATTTTTTTCATACAAAAAAAATTAGCCGTTTTATTTTATGAGTTTAACGGAGGATTTGTTAAGAGGAGTGTTAGAGAGACATCAATTTTTGTGATTTGTAGCCATCAAGTAGTCATTAATGACGATTTTAATAGTGTGAGATTCGTTTGAGATTTCATCCAACGGCTCACTCTTCTTTGCTGGTTACATGCTAGCCAGAATTTAATAAAATTGCTGATCCTATACTTTTCTATTCGTTAATAGTAATTTGGTGGCACCAAACAATTTTAGACAAGTGGGTGCATTTAGAAGAAGCTGGAAGTGCATTAATTTGTTAGTTTTTGTAGTTGTTGTGAAAGAAAGGAAAAAGCTAACAACGGGAAATGTCACTATCAAGAGTGAAGAGAGGACGGGTGTTCCATGTGTCTTTCTTCATTCATTGATGTGCGTGTAAGTAAGTGCATTTCCACCGTCACTTGCGTGCGTTTGGTTGGTCTTTATGTCCACAAAATACATGGACACCATGGTATATGTTTATGGACTGTTTATTTAGACATAAATTTTTTATGTATATAGTGATACACAAATATACATAAAATATATTTTTAGTATTTTTTTTAATTAAAATTGAAATATAATTTGTAAAATATAAAATTTTATATTTTTTATTATTTATCCATGTCTTATCTGTCAAACATATTTTTGTGTCTGTGTTTATGTATTTTAAATACACTAACCAAACAGAACCTATCATTCTTAGAATTCAATCGGAATCAGATTAGACTATCTCATTTGTCATTGTACTATAATAAAGTTAATTCTTTTATAGTTAAATAAAAAATATAAAAATTGATCATTAAAAAATTGAAATTGAATATTTTAATTTTTTAAAAATATATTATTTTAAAAATTTTGAGATGGAATAATCTTATATGTAAATTTATTAAAAATTTACTTATTTAACATACATACTAACCAATGTGTTATAACTCAAGTAATATAATCTTTTTATACTCATCTAGAGATCGTGGATTCGAGTCTCACTCCTAACTTAAAAATTTTATTAAAAGCGACGATAGAATAATTAATTTGTATGACTACTAATGCTAATAAATTTTAGAATATTTTTAAATAAAAAAATTTTGGGAATCAAAATATTTAATTTAATCTTTTTAAATACTATAATTTAAATATTCACTAAAAAAATTCTTATTAGTCATAGTCTATTTTTGGAATTAAATGTGTTATCGACAAGGTTACGTGAAATAAAAAAAGTAAATTAAGTATATAAAACGTAAAATTTTAACAAGATTTAACTCGTAAAATCATTAGACCTAGTAAAAATTTCGTAAAATTGATTGACTCATTTAAAATCGTAATATCGAAATATTTTAAGAATTAAATCGAAATTCTAGCTACTATAGTTATTAATAAAATTATTTATTTATAATGAATAAAAAAACAGGGTCATATACTTCTTTTAGATAAGACGTGTTTGGATCAGAATACTTTTCATACTTTTTGTTGGAAATGTTTCTGAGTTGAATTATTTTAGATGGAAAAATTATTTATTTTTCTCCATTTTCTTATAAATTTCACAAGAAATGGAAACACAATAAAGGCCGCCACTGCAAAGAGGTGAGAAACGAGGATGAAAAGATATTAAGCACCCTACTGCAAGGATTGGAGGGAAGCACAAACATGGTTTGATACAACATTGTTAAAATATATAACATGATTCATTTCATATTCAAATTTAATTTATTTCCATCATTGATATATTTTTCATAATATCACATACACTTCTCATGTTATAACTAATAATAAACATATCCTACTCCAACTTCTTTTTTCAATCTTCTTCTCTCTTATCATGACATTTCCTCATGTGAGATGTTATAGAAAGGGAACGTAATTATGATTATAATCATTTATAGAAAGAAAATGCATATATTCAAAATAATAGTCTCAATATTGATCACGTGGTTCCTTTTTGTAAGTATAAATCCAATACTTAATTGGCCCTAATATTATCCACTCAGAAAAATAACTGTACCATATTTTTTATATTCTTAAACTCACTAAAAACACATTTATAAAGAAAACAAAAATTTTTAATAATTTAATACATTTTTATTCATAAAAAATTAAAATACATTAATTTTAAGTCTTTATATAAATAAAATATGAAAATATACTTAATTGTTATAAGAAAAATTATTGTTGACTATATATGAATAATTACACATGAGTTGTAATTAAAATGGTGAAATTTGTAAAAAGTTTAACTTGTTACACTAGTTATTTTTTATAAACTTGAATGATTCATGGGTATAATATATGAGGAGTGTTTGGAGGCCAGTAACTTTTGTGATTTGTAGTTATCAATTAGTTATTATTAATATTTTTTATGGTACAAAATTTCATCTAATGATGTGGGATTACTCACTTTTCTTTTGCTGATGATTAAGTGCGGGCCAGATTTTAATAAAAGTGCTGGCCTCCTAGACTTTCTTATAATGTATATCTAACCATTATTGTTGACTATCTTTGACTTACTTTTGTAGTCAAACTTTGTAACTCATTTAACTATTACATTCTAAACACTTCTAGTATGTTGTAAACAACTTGTAATATTTTTAAATTCTCTAAAATTTTGTAAAAAATATCATATGAGTTTTCATTTGGTTATCATTATCCAAGTTGTATTTTGACTTTTAAATTTGGCAACTAGAATGTTTCTTGGTTCTTCTAGTATGATGGTGATTATGAAAGTTGATTTATATGTTATTGCCGACATTGTCTTCCTTAAATCAAACTTGCAAAATCAATAATTTAAAATATCATCTTCAACTTGTAAAATAACTTGATCTTTAATAACTTTGTAAAGATATCTATTACTTTCTCTTCTGCAAGATAAAACTCGATCAATACCTCTTTCTTATTCACTAATTCTCTAATTTTGTCAAATCGATTATCAATATGCTTCAACCTTCTATGAAATACTAGTTTATGTTTGTATCCTACTTATCAACTAATTTTGTCTTGTAGTGATCAACTTTGCCATTGGGCTTACCCTTCGTTTGTAAACCCTCTTTACTCCGATCGGCTTTTTATTTGCCGACAAATTTGTAAACTCTCATGTATCATTATTCTCAATGGCATGAATCTCTTCATTTATTGATTTTTATCAATTGTTGTCTCTCAAGGTTTCTTCATAATTCGTTGGCTCACAATCATAAATAGAACAAAATTGATATTTTTTCATTGAATGCATCATTATCATTGCTAACTTCATAATTTGCCAATCTATCTAGAAGGTAATTTCTGCTCTCTTGAGACCTTTTAGATGATTTTGGTTGTTCGGTTGTATCTAGTTGTTTTTCTTCTTATCATCATACATATATAAAATTATAATCGACTGCTTTTTTGTCTTTCTATTCCAGTTTCACATGCCTTTTTCGTCAAATATTATGTCTCTGTTGATGATCATTTTCTTTCATTATAGATTATACTTCTATACTTTTGAATATGCGCTATAACTGATAAAGATATATTTTTTGCCATTGTCGTCTAACTTCTTTAATTAACTGGTCTGGTACATTGGCTTAAGCAATATATATAAAAAAAAACTCTAAAATGATGCATGGAAGGTCGTCTTCCACTCCAAGCTTCCGTTGAAGTTTTATCAAGAACACTTTTTGTTGGACACCTATTTAAAATATGAACTGTTGTCATAACCAATTCTGTCTAAAATTTTTTAGGCATTTGTTTTTACTTGAGCATGCATCAAACCATATCCGTAGTGGTTCTATTCTTTCTTTCATCAACTCTATTTTAATTTGTTGAGGAGTATATCTAGCTGTTAGTTGGTGTTAAATTCTATATTACTTCAAATAATTTGAACATGCAAGATATTCTGTTTCTCTATTCATTTTGAGAATTTTGATTTTACAACTATTTTATTTTTCAACAAATATCTTAAATGTCTTGAAAGCATTACATGCTTTTAATTTTTGCTTTAGAAAATATACCTATAAATCCTAGAATCATCAATAAAAATGATAAAATATCTGCTACCACCATTTTTTGGTACTTCTACAGAATAATGATCTGAATGCACAATTTTAAGTAATTTTTTTACCTTTCATGACTTTTTTGAAGAGAATGAATCTCTATGTTTCTTTTTCATTTTACAAAAATCTCACTAACACAATTAGAAATATGAACTTGTGGTAGATAAAAAATAAGCTCTTTTCTTGACAAGTAATTCAGGCTAGAAAAATGAAAATGCCAAATCACATATGCCACAGCCAGCTATCATTGAATATCATAGAACTCATGCAAAAGAAATTAGCATGTTGAATTTTCTATCGAAATATTCTGTTTGAAATCATTTTTGCTTTGTTAATGAACCTTCCTTTATTATCAATTACAGTACAAAATTTATGATAGGTTATCATCTTATATCCTTTCTCGAATAATTGCCCCATATTCAATAAATTATAATCAAGTTTAGGAGCATAGAAACTATTAGAGATATAAGTCAAAGAACCGTTCTTCAATCTAATTGGTATTTACCATTTTTCTTCAATAGACTTTTTTGTACTATCTCCAAACTTCACTAATGATTTAATCCAATCATCTAGTAAAAAAAATAATTCTTTTCTATTAGACATGATCTAATTACCATATATTTTCATCTTTATCACATGAACTACTCATAAAAAATAAAGATTAAGTATCAAGATTGTCATTAGTATTTTTATGTTAATTTTTTAATTTGTAGTGTGTTTTATTATTATTCATCATTTTAAATCTACAATTTATTGTTTTGTGTCCATACTTTTCACTTATAAAAGCAGCTAAAATTGATTCTTTTTTTATAAAAGTTACCTTGACCTCTTCTTCGATTGACATACATGCGTGAAATTTGTTCCAACTCTTTTTTAATTATGCGGTGTAAAACTATTACAACTTTCTTGGTTGTAATTACCACGACATCTACTTCTAAAATTTTTTCAACCTCTACTTTGAAAATTGAAACGATGAACTCTTCTTTCTTGTGTAACAATATGATTTTGCAACATTATTTAAATTTAACCGACTATTTAAGGCTTCTTGACGCCGAGACGTCGTTTGGGTCACCAATCTTGGCGATGTTAGCAACTCCATTATGGTGAAAATAGCCATGAAACCCACCTTAGTTGGCCAAACCAAGGATACAAATTAGACCTCTTACTTTAAAGAGAGCCTAGAGTAAAATAAGCACCAAGCTTATATCATATTCAACTTAACTCCATTTCATAAACAAAAGGTACATGAGTTATTTATATTAGTAGGAGAAGGAAAAACCTTCATGACTTGGACAATGTGGGACTAATACATAACTCAAAGTTTACTATTCTAAACAATATGGAACTTGTATTTTCTTATTACAATTAACTAATATAATTAACCTACTAACTCTACATGCTCCCGCATCATTCTCGCTGGGTTGAAAAGAACTCTTGCGTGAAAAGACCTATGACAACAGATGATTATATTGATGAATTCACACTATAAGATCCTATTGGTGATTCCACACCAAAAATCTGCACTCACAAATCAGATAAAATTTTACAAGATCCGTGACTCACAGACGATCTCATTGACAAATTCACACCAAAAGATCCCATTGACGAATCCACACAAAAAATTTGCACCCATAAATCAAATAAAATTCTACTAAAGTAAGGTGAAGGCCGCGAGGACCGACCTTGCTCTGATACCAAACTGACGCCAGGACGTTGTTTGGGTCACAAATCTTGGCAAGGTTAACATCCCACTATAGGGGGTGTTCATGGATTGGATCGTATCCACAAATTCACGGTAAATAATCATCCAATCTAAAAATTGCGGATACGATCCGATCCGCACCCTTTAAGGATCGGATCGTGGATATCTGCTTTACATCCGCGTATCCAATCTGCGAATCGGCACAATAATAATTAAAAAATAAATAAATATATTTTTTTGATATTATATTTACTTGTTTGTATGTTTTAGTTAGTAATTATTATTCATATATTGTATTTTTTTTTGTTATTTAGAAAAAGTTTTGTTAAAAGTATTTCAGGAATAAATAAGTTTAAAAATGTGAAAGAAATATTTTATTGAATTTTTTACATAGAAATTTGATTAAAAAGAGAATGTTCAATTATGCGGATATATCCGATATCCGATCCGACACTAAAAAACGCGGATATCCTATTCGATGGGAATTGTACGATTGGATCAAATTTTTTACCATGTCCGATCCGATCCGCATACACCCTTAGGTGAAAATAGTCATGAATCCATCTTGGTTGGCCAAGTCAAGGATACAAACTAGACCTCTTACTCTAAAGAGAGGCTAGAGTAAAATAAGCACCAAGCTTATATCATATTTAACTCAACTCCATTTCATAAACAAAAGGTACATGAGTTATTTGGAGAAGGAAAAACCTTCATGATTTAGACAATATGGGACTAATACATAACACAAAATTCACTATTCTAAACAACATGGGACTTGTATTCTTTTATTACAATTAAATAATATAATTAACCTACTAACTCTACTTGCTCTCGCGTTACTTCTTCAGTTGATTTTTCAGACTTTTCTAATATTCTACTAATGTGGCTTTCTATGGTTCCTTATAACTCTGCAATTATCATGGTAATATGATATTCATATCGTGAAACTCTAGTATTGTAGTCACCACATGGTCATACTTCATTAGTATTGTGCGAAGAATTTTCTGTACCAACTTTCAATTGGACATATCTTCTCCATATAAATTTTCATCTTATTGATGACAAGATTGTATCGTGAGTAAAATATTTCTCAACAATTTTTGATTTAGACATTTCATACCTTTCATAATCTTTTTGCGAGGACTGTAACTTTGCTTTTTGAGCTTTATCTACGCCTTTGTATGATGACTTCATTGTGTTCCACATTTCTTTCGTATTTTTTGCATTTGCTATTGTGTCAAACACCCTATAGTCAATACCTTGATAAATTTGATATAGTGTCAATTGATCTCTCCTCTGTTGAACAATGTCTATTCCTTCTTATAAATTCGGTTCAATGAAATTTCGCAAATTTTGAGCTTTTAAATAGATAAACATCAAAGTCTCCCATTAATTATAATCGAATTTTTTATTTAATTTGAGACCAAACCACGTAATATTAAAAATGTTTGCCATATTAATTCTATAAACAAACAATTATATAAAAATTCTCTCATATCTCAAAAATTGTCAAATACTTGGTGCTGGATTAACCAATTATGATACTAAATATATATAAATCCAATACTTAATTGGCTCAAGAATCATTGGCTCATAGAAATAACACCATCATAATTTTAACTCTTAAATTTATCAACACACTCACAAAAAAGTTAATAACTAAATACATTTTCGTTTATGAAGAGATAATTTAAAATACATGACTTTTAAGTCTTTATATAGACAAAATATAAAAATATATTTACTTATTAAAAAATTATTATTAACTATGATAGTGTAATATTTTTAAATTTTTTAAGATTTTATAAAAAATATCATATAAATTATTATTTGATTATTATTATTATCCAAATTGTATTTTAACTTTTAAATTTTGATAACTAAAATATTTTTTGATTTTTTTAATACCATGGTAATTATGCAAGTTGATTTATATATTATTGACAACTCTTTTTATATTATAATCGCTAACTAACATATATCTTACTCTCAATTTTTTATCTTTTCCCTGTTGATACGATATTTTTCCCATGTGAGATGTTATAAGGGGCATTTAATGTTGGATCACTTCTATCTTTTTTTTTTTGGTGACTTATCACTTCTATCATGTGTATACTACTATAAATTGCTTTGTTGCCGAAAATTTTATCCACGGCTTATTCGGATTTTTTATTTTATTAAATAAAATAAATGTAATATTTATCAAAATAAATATTATTACAAATATTTATCGAAATAAATTTCTTTATCATATTTCGTTTATACTGAAAATGAGATTAATTTTCACGTATCTCATTTATAGTGTAAACGAGATGTGGTAAATCAAACGGATATGTGTATATCTCGTTTACAGTGTAAACGAGATACACATATCTTGTTTATCATGTAAATGAAACGAGATATATATGACAAATAATCAGTTTTTATAAAAGGATGTGTAACCCTTGGTATTCTTCACATGCATTTCATATCCTTTTTCTGTCTCTTACTTCTCTCAAAAATATAGTTGAATGGCCAGTAACAATCCATTCATAGTTGTGCTTTTTTATCCCAATTGTCGTATGAGAAATGGCGACAACGGGGTGACATTTGAATGTTAGGATCCGATATTGTTTTGCACTCAGCGTGTGGAGACGTTGTCAGATTTGAAGAGTTTGATATTGAACAAGGTGGGTGGGACACAGGTGAGGGAAATTGGAAGGGTGGCGTATAGGTTGTTGGCACATATAGAAAATGGAGTTTTCCTGTTTCGACTATTCCGACTTCATAGAGACGAGCATGTGCGACTGACGTTCAACATCCATGGGAGGATCATGTGTGAACAGGTAATGGAGCTGTCCGCCGAGGTGGGACACGGTGGTAGTGGCTCGTCCGTACATGAAACCTAGGTGCAAGACGATCGACCTCTTGCACCACCTCTCATTCATGTCGCGATTCCGGAGCATGAGGCAGAGGAGGGTGAGGAGGAATCTGACGAGGATTACGTGGCGGATAGCGCGAACAGTGAGTCTTCCAATGGTGGCGATGAGGATGAGTTTGTGCCGGAGACACCTGCGGAGGCTGTGCGGTGCCATGTGTTGCCTCCACCTCAACCGATTTCGGCGCTATATATTAGTTGTGTCAAGTTAATATCACAGTCTACATCTGGACACCATGCATGAGAGGAACCTGATTTCTAACAGCTGTGGAGTCGATTACAACCTGGACGGCGGGGTGGAGTTTAAGGTCGAACACAGGTTCAGAAGCCGAGAGGCGGTGCTTCAAGGTTTGAAGAACTACAATATTCGCAGGAGCACTGAGTACCAAGTGATCGAGTCCGACCGCTTAAAGTACCATGTGCAGTGCCGTCAAGCCGACAGTGGGTGTCAATGGAGCCTCCGTGTCGCCCTTCATCAGAATATCATATACTAGTAAGTTCAAATTTAATTGTGAATTTGATTAGTTCTGCGTTATATGTTATTTCGGCTAGAGATGTCGTATAAGAATAAATTTTTTTTGTGGTGATTAGGGAGGTTCAGAGATTTGGTAGACCACACACCTGTCTGGCACTTACATGTCTCAAGACCATCGTCAGTTAGATATCAGTCTCATCTGCAAAGTCATATTGCTCTTGATTCAGTCCAACCCGTCTATCAGTATCCCGGTCTTGCAAGGTACAGTTCAGGCAAGCTATCACTTCAAACCCTTGTACAGAAAGCTGTGGATGGCGAAGCAGAAGGCCATTGCATGGATCTACGGTGATTGGGAAGAGTCGTACAACAATGTGCCGAAACTACTTCAGGCATTGAAGAATTGTTTCCCGGGCACCATATGTGACCTACGGGTCAAACCGTACTACGAAGGCGTCAGTGAAGGTAAAGTATGGCTCACTCGTTGGGACAATAGGAGGCGAGGCCTCTGTATATTGACAAACAAAAATAATATTTAAATTATATAAAATCAATTATAACTTATCAATTATTTTTTAACATTTTAAAAAATTAATTTTACTTTTGGTAATATTTATCTCTCAAAAGTCTCAAGAATAATTATTTCTATTATTACTTTTATTACAAATTAAATAATATAATACAACAAAATAAAGTCTTCAATGTCTAATAAAATAAAAATATCAAAATTTATTAACGTATATAGTGCCCTACTATTAATATTTATGTCATACCAATCTAGCACAAGGGGATAGAGTTCTAAATAAAGCTTACAGACCTAACTCCTAACCCATATACCAACGGTCCAAATCTTCATGACTACCCTAACAATGGCAACATCATTAAATTTAACAACCATAACGAAACTATCCTCGAAGTCGGCTGCCCCGGCGTAATGTGTCGTCTCGTTCAGCCTGTTTATGTCCCCGTCATTCCCCACTTGGCATGCCATCACCACTTGGGTCAAAGGTATAGTCAGAAAGAGTTAAAAGAGGGGAGAAAGATGTTGACAAAGTAAAATTGGGGTCCGAAAGTCAGCTGTAAATGACTTCTATATATAGGCACGTACGACCCATATCTCATTTACAGTGTAGACGAGATGACAATGCATATATCACATTGACGTGTCATATCTCGTTTACAGTGTAAACGAGATATATGTATTGTCATCTCGTTTACACTGTAAACGAAATATGACAGAAAAATTTAAATCGATAAATTTTTTAAAAATTATTTATTTTGATAAATATTACATTTATTTTATTTATTAAAATAAAAAATCTCGACTTATTCATATGTAAGACTTTTTACTAATAATATATCAATTTTTTTAAATTTATTATCAAAATATCATTCTTTTAAATTAATTATTTATATACCACTCTTTTTATATTATTATTATAAACTCATAATTAAAAAAATAAAAATCAGTTGTTATTATGATAAAAAGATGACATTTAAATAATTAATTATAAAAATAATAATTTAATAATAAATTTTAAAAAGGTGATGCATTGGTAAAAATTTCCTCATGTAAGTGTAGGAGTATTTGTCCATATTGGATCTTAATAATAATAACAATAATAATAATAATAATAATAATAATAATAAAAATTTCGTGACTCTAGCCAATTAGTTAATAACTAAAGTAAGTCGAATTTCTCAAATATAAATGAGAATATTACTAGCTTTAATTTTCTTATTATAAGTTGATTGAGATAAAAATATATCTACCATTTATTTATTTGCATTGTTTTATTTAATTTAATTTTGTTCTAAAAAATAATAACATTATTGTTTTCGTTAAGAAATTTCTACCATAAATGTTATAGAGTATTAACTTTGCAA
>NC_029779.3:16953721-16955950 GCF_000817695.3 Arachis duranensis
CAGGATGTCTAAAAGCTAAGAAAGCTATAAAAAGTTTGGAACAAGAAAAAGAATCACTAGATTCTAAATATCCCCCAAAGGAATTACTTTGCAGGTATATTTCAGGGACTTTTATTCCAACAGAACAGAGATATACTACTCATGAAAAGGAAACTCTGGCAGCAATTAAATCTCTTAAGAAATGGAAAATTGATTTACTACCCAAAGAATTTACATTAAGGACAGATTCAAGTTATTTAACAGGTTTCATACGATATAATTTGAAAGTTGATTATAATCATGGACGATTGGTAAGATGACAATTATTTTTGTTACAATATCCAATAAAAATTAAATATATTAAGGGTGACAAAAATGTTATTGCAGATACATTAACAAGAGAATGGAGTTCGTCTACAACGCATTAAATCAAGAAATTCAAAAATACGAACAAGACCTCGAAAAATGCAAGCATTGTCAGCAAATAAGGACACAGATCCAATCCCTCAAGAAGGCCATCGAAGCAATGAAATCAACACAACAACCAAAACCATCAGAGTTCAGCCAGCTAAGCGTGGTGGACAAATCAGGTGAGGAAAAAATTCTAGAAAATAAAACAATTGCTGAAATTATCAAAAAATCCACCCAAGATAAAAAATATTATATAATTTATAATGGCCCCATGAAAGAAGTATATGATGCCTGGAAAAAAGCAGCACCATTTACACAGCAATCAAGGATAATTCATAAAGGAGGGTTTTTAACACTGGAAGAAGCAAAGGAATCCTTCAGAGAATATGAAGCTCTTCATCCAGAGCAAACCCTAAAAAGAGCAGATAAAGCTCTAATTCAAACCTAGAGAACAGGGATAATAAGAAACATTCCTACAAGGGCTGAAATCAAGAAAAAGAAAAGGGTTTGTAGATCAAATCTCAGAGAAACCCTTAACATAGTCTTGAATTGGACTGAAGAAAAGAGGGCAATCTTGGGATATTATCCTATTGCCAAAGAACAGCTAACAAAGCTGGTTATATTTCCAGAGGCTTCCCCATCTGATACCTATCAGTTTTTCCAGTATGGATTAATTGATACAATTTTAATTTTTAATGATTTAAAAATTATTAGTGAGTTTCCTGCAGGATTCGTTGATGCAGTAAAGAGATTTAAAAATATGATTGACAACGTAAATCCAAGGGATATATCCCTAAAATTTACAAATAGTCAACCTATTTTTAATGAAGAAGAAGAATGCTTGGTTCCAGCACATCAAGTAATATTCATGTCCGTCTTCCCAGGAAATTTTCAACCAATTGATCAAGTTCAAGATTTAACAATCTACAGTCATGAAGGTAGACTAGCCAGCACACTAGCAAGGGTCTTCGAAAGAACTCAAAAGATAACAAGGGAATCTCACACAAGAATCAATTATAAAAGCAGAAATACTCTGCTTGTGTCCAGTAAAAAAATGAAATTGAAGAAAGAGAGATGAGACTCTTAGTAGAATTTGAATCAGCATTCTACAACTTATCTGGACTCTTAGAAAAGCTCCCCGAAGGGATAAAGAGGAATCTCTGCTATTTGATAAAAGACAGAGAAGACCACAAGTGCCAGCTGTGTGTCTCAGAAATATCTGAAGAAAATAATAATGAAATGGGATCCACCCACATGATAAAAGAAGAAGACAGCGCATCCACCCACATAAAAGAAGAGGACAGCTGGTGCACGAAATTGCAATCACACTTTGCAATACCGCACAACTAACCAGCAAGTGCACTGGGTCGTCCAAGTAATACCTTACGTGAGTAAGGGTCGATCCCACGGAGATTGTCGGCTTGAAGCAAGCTATGGTTATCTTGTAAATCTTAGTCAGGATATCAATAATTATCAGGGTTGATTGTGAAAAGTAAAAGAACATGAAATAAGTACTTGTTTTGCAGTAATGGGGAACAGGTTGAGATTTTGGAGATGCTCCATCTTCTGAATCTCTGCTTTCCTACTGTCTTCATCCAATCCTTCTTACTCCTTTCCATGGCAAGCTGTATGCAAGGATTTCACCGTTGTCAGTGGCTACCTCCCATCCTCTCAGTGGAAATGTTCAACGCACCCTGTCACGGCACAGCTATCCATCTGTCGGTTCTCAATCAGGCCGGAATAGAATCCAGTGATTCTTTTGCGTCTGTCACTAACGCCCCGCCCTCAGGAGTTTGAAGCTCGTCACAGTCATTCAATCATTGAATCCTACTCAGAATA
>NC_029779.3:16957251-16957554 GCF_000817695.3 Arachis duranensis
AGGTTTGCTCGTCCTCGAGCAAAAGAAGAAAGAAGAGAGAGAGTGGTGGGGTAGGTGGGGATCCTGTGGGGTCCACAGATCCTGAGGTGGCAAGGATAATTCATCCCGGCACCAAGTGGTGAGCAAAAATGCTCCTTCTACCAATTCTGGCGTTAAACGCCGGGCTGTTGCCCATTTCTGGCGTTTAACGCCAGCTTGGTGCCCATTCCTAGCGTTTAACGACAGTCTGGTTCCCCTTTCTGGCGTTAAACGCCCAGAATGGTGCCAGACTGGGCGTTAAACGCCCATCTGCTAGCCTTACTG
>NC_029779.3:16960807-16964336 GCF_000817695.3 Arachis duranensis
ACATACTAACATGATACATTGATAATCAAATATTAAAGCTTTCAATTAGTCAAGACTCAAGATTACCTCTTTTTAACACAACCGAAGTTAGTCTTGATTGTTTCTTTGGCGTTTCTCATGCCTTCAAAGATGAAACCCATGGCTGGTTTTTCATCTGAATCAACCAAGCGAAGGACTGTAATGAGAGGAGCAGCAGCCTTGAGGCATATGACAATATTCTTCCATAGCCTACTATCCAAGGCCATGTTTTGAACTCTTATTCCTTCAGGCGTTGATGCAACCTTAGTTGTCTTCCAATCAGCAGAAGTAAACATAGTCATCAACGGTCCTTTATTATCATGAAGACAAGTGAGAGTCAAATACGCAGTGGCGAATCTTGTGGCACCTGGCCGAACCAAGTCCTTTCCCTTTGTAAAATTCCTCAACATGCTAATGAGCATACTCCGAGAGTAGATAAAAGTGGTGATTTTTCTTCCCTTTTTTATGGTTGTTTCATGCACCTTTAGCTTCTTTTCAAAATCCTCCAATATCAAATCTATGCAGTGTGCAGCACATGGTGTCCAATACAAACTTTTTCTAGTCTCCATCATTCTTTCTCCAGCAGCCTTATAATTAGCAGCATTATCTGTAACAATTTGGACTACATTCTCTTCACCAACAAATTCTACGGCATCTTCTAGCATTTTGACAACTTTATCCATTGTTTTCGAGATGTCAGAAGTGTCCAATGAATAAAGAAAAACTGTTCCTTTAGGGCAGTTCACCAAGAAATTACAAATACTACGCCTTTTTTATCAACAACCCAAACAACAAATTCAGATTCAGATTATTCACTAACTAAATTCATATTCAGATTATCCACTAACTAAATTCATAACTAACACTAGTTTCAGCTACACTTACAACAATAATGTTTAAAAGATGAAAAATTTTCAGCATCATAAGACTTAATCAATAATCATCACTCCAAATGCAGTACAGCAAGCAATACTTTTGTGATTCGGAATAATATACCACCCAGTTATGAGTTAACCCAAAAGTCCATTCTCATTGAGTCATTGTCATATGAACCCCCTTTGAGGTCATCAATATGATCAAGCACAAACAAATTAAAACAATGGCAACCAGAGTCAACCACCAATACTCCAATACTCACTTTATCACACAACAGATACATTTTCAATTAAACTAACAATTCAGACTTCAGACTTTCAATTAAACTAACACAGTAAGTCAGTAACACTAACTAACAATTCAGACTTGAGAGTTTCAATTCACTAATTCAGACTTCAGAATTTTAGTAAACTAAAGACTAAACATAACTACATTCTACATAACAGAAGCAGAAAACAAAAGAAAAAAATATATATAGCAGAAGCACTATCCAGTATCCACAAATTTTAACCATGATTGAAGCATGAAGCATGAAGTACAGATTACAGAAGCAGGCAAGCAGCATTAGTTTTTTTTCACACATTAATTTTTTTTCACAGAAGCAGTCAAGCAGCATTTCAAACGCAGATCAGGCCATTTGCAGAATTGAATAATTGCAACCAAAATTGTTAGCATTTGAATTAGTTTAACAAAATTACCTTCGAGATGGGCAGCCTTTATCACTTGAAGCAGATTGGCAGTGCTTCAGTCAGTTCAGTGAAGAAAAACAGAACAAGGCCGACGAGGGCAGAATAGGGGAGGGGAGGCAAATGGCGTGGTGGACTGGTGGTGGGCTCTGGCGTTGTGCGACTCTGCGTGGTGGTGGCCGGTGGGCTCTACGAGACTGCGACTCTGCGTGGTGATCCTTCACTGGGCTCTGCGACGCTGCGTGGGTGAGCGGTGGGGGACGACTACGAGGGATGAGGCGAGGGGAGGTGAGAAGGCAAGGGGTCCATCTGGACTCTGGCGTCCGGCCTCTGCGTGGCAGTGCAGACAACGCCGCCGTTAGATGGTGGAGGGTGTGACGAGTGAGGGATGCTAGCCGTGAGGGTTTCGAACTCTTCACTAGGGTTTCGAACACTTCTTCAATCCTTCATTAGTGCGTGTGGGTTTAGGATGCGGGTTTGGGTTAGCCATTTTGTTTTTTTTTCTGGGCCAAAACGACGTCGTTTTGGCGAAAATGGGCAACGAAATTAAACTCGCTGACTCGCTAGCAAACTCGCGAGTTTGCACGATTTTACCCGAGTCTAGCCAAGTCAACCCGAGTCTACCCAAAAACGAGTTTATGTCCGAGTCAACTCGATTCCACTACCTAAACTCGTAAACTCGTGCGAGTTTACGAGTTAACTCGCGAGTTTGACAACCATGCATAAACCACTGCAAGTAACTCTTTTTCTGTGGTTGTGTAGTTCTTCTGTGCATCATTTAGAATACGGCTGCCATAATGAATGACGTGCAGAAGCTTACCATGCCTTTGTCCCAATACTGCACCAATGGCATGGTCACTGGCATCACACATTAGTTCAAATGGTAATGTCCAGTCTGGTGCAGAGATGACTGGTGTTGTGACCAACTTAGCTTTTAGGGTCTCAAACGCCTGCAGACACTCCTTATCAAAGATAAATGGCATGTCAGCAGCTAGCAGATTACTCAGAGGTTTGGCAATTTTTGAAAAATCTTTTATAAACCTCCTATAGAATCCTGCATGCCCCAGAAAGCTTCTGATTGCCTTAACATTGGCTGGTGGTGGTAATTTTTCAATTACCTCTACCTTAGCTTGATCTACCTCTATTCCCTTGTTCGAAATTTTGTGCCCAAGGACAATTCCTTCAATCACCATAAAGTGACATTTCTCCAAGTTTAAAACCAGGTTAGTCTCTTGGCACCTTTTCATAACAAGTGCTAGATGGTCAAGACATGAGCTAAATGAGTCTCCAAATACTGAAAAGTCATCCATGAAGACTTCCAGAAATTTTTCCACCATATCAGAGAAAATAGAGAGTATGCCCCTTTGAAAAGTTGTAGGTGCATTACATAGACCAAATGGCATCCTTCTGTATGCAAATACTCCTGATGGACATGTGAATGCCATTTTCTCTTGATCTTGGGGATCTACTGCAAATTGATTATAACCTGAATATCCATCCAGGAAGCAGTAGTATTCATGACCTGCCAGTCTTTCTAGCATCTGGTCTATGAATGGTAAAGGAAAATGATCCTTTCTGGTGACTGTATTGAGCCTTCTGTAGTCAATACACATGCGCCACCCTGTAACTGTTCTTGTAGGAACTAGTTCATTCTTTTCATTATAAACCACTGTCATGCCTCCCTTCTTAGGGACAACGTGGATAGGGCTCACCCAGGGGCTATCAGAAATAGGATAAATAATCCCAGCCTCTAGTAACTTAGTGACCTCTTTCTGCACCACCTCCTTCATGGCTGGATTCAGCCGCCTTTGTGGTTGAACCACTGGCTTGGCGTTACCCTCCAATAAGATCTTGTGCATGCATCTGGCTGGGCTAATGCCCTTAAGATCACTGATGGACCACCCAAGAGCTGTCTTGTGTGTTCTTAGCACTTGAATTGGTGCTTCATC
>NC_029779.3:16964359-16964813 GCF_000817695.3 Arachis duranensis
CTAGTGCTTCCTCTTCCTGTGGATTTAAAGCAGAGCTTATGATCACTGGAAGAGTGTCACCTTCTCCCAGAAATGCATATTTCAGGGATGGTGGTAGTGGCTTGAGCTCGGGTTTAGGAAGCTTATCTTCTTCCTGAGGAATTTTCAGAATTTCTTTTATTTCCTTTAGTTCCTCCAGATCAGGCTGAACATCTTTAAAGATGTCATCTAGCTCTGATTCAAGACTTTCAGTCATATTGACCTCCTCCGCCAAAGAGTCAATAATATCAGTGCTCATGCAGTCATTTGATGAGTCTGGATGCTGCACAGCTTTGACAACATTCAACTTGAACTCATCCTCATTGACTCTCAGGGTTAATTCCCCATTTTGGACGTCAATGAGGGTCCGTCCAGTTGCTAGAAAAGGTCTTCCTAAAATGAGAGTTGCACTCTTGTGCTCCTCCATTTCCAGCAC
>NC_029779.3:16964909-16966524 GCF_000817695.3 Arachis duranensis
TCACACAGGGCTGTCTTGGTGCAAGCACCTTCTAATGTGCATGGTATCATAAAGCTTCCTGGATCTTGAAGCTTTTCTGGTAAGCTTTTCAGAATGACTGCACTGCATTCTTCAGTGAGAAAAACTTTTTCAGTTTCTCTCCAATCCTTCTTATGACTTAAGATCTCTTTCATGAACTTAGCATAAGAAGGTATTTGCTCAAGTGCCTCTGCAAACGGAATCTTTATTTCAAGAGTCCTTAGATAGTCTGCAAAGCGGGCAAATTGCTTATCCTGTTCCGCTTGGCGGAGTTTCTGAGGATAAGGCATCCTGGCTTTATATTCTTCAACCTTAGTTGCTGCAGGTTTATTCCTTACAGATGTGGTTGGAGAAGCCTTTTTAGAGGGGTTACTATCAGCACTCTCAGGTGTCTGGTTCCCCTTTGGAGTTTGAACGCCAGGATTGGGTGGAAAATGGGCGTTTAACGCCAACTTTTCCCCTTTTTCTGGCGTTTGAACGCCAGAACTGGGCAGGAAATGGGCGTTTAACGCCAGCTTTCCCCCCTTTTCTGGAGTTTGAACGCCAATAGTATTCCTCTCTGGGCTCTTACTGTCCTCAGAGGGATTTTGGATAGTGGTTTGGCTATCCTCTGTCAATTGTTCCTTCATTGACTTTTTGCTACTTTGAGCAGTGTTATTCAATGTCTTCCCACTCCTCAGTTGAACTGCTTGGCATTCTTCTGTTATCTGTTTAGATAGCTGCTGTTTTTTCTGATTCAACTGTGATTCTATGTTCTTGTTAGCAATTTTAGTTTCTTGGAGCATCTCTTTAAATTCTGCTAGCTGTTTTGTCATCAGGTGTAGTTGCTGATTAAGCTCAACCATCTGTTCTTGAGGATTAGAATCCGTGGCTACTGCCATAACTTCTTCTTTTGTAGAGAACTCATTGCTAGAGTATAAATGTTGATTTCTAGCAACAGTATCTATAAGCTCTTGAGCCTCCTCAATCGTCTTCCTCATATGTATAGATCCACCAGCTGAGTGATCTAGAGACATCTGAGCTTTTTCTGTAAGCCCATAGTAGAAGATGTCTAACTGTATCCACTCTGAAAACATTTCAGAGGGGCATTTTCTTAGCATACCTCTATACCTCTCCCAGGCATTATAAAGGGATTTATTATCCTCTTGTTTAAAGCCTTGGATGTCCAGCCTTAGCTGTGTCATCCTTTTTGGAGGGTAAAAGTGATTCAGGAATTTGTCTGATAACTGTTTCCATGTCTTTATGCTTGCTGTAGGTTGGTTATTCAACCACCTCTTAGCTTGATCTTTTACAGCAAATGAAAACAGTAATAGTCTATAGACATCCTGATCCACCTCTTTATCACGTACTGTGTCAGCAATTTGTAAGAATTGTGCCAGAAACTCAATAGGTTCCTCCTGTGGAAGACCGAAATACTGGCAATTTTGCTGCACTATGATAATGAGTTGAGGATTTAGCTCAAAGCTGCTTGCTTTAATGGGAGGTATACAGATGCTACTCCCATATGCAACTGTAATGGGGTTAGCATATGACCCAAGAGTCCTTCTGGACTGTTCAATCCCACTTAAATCCATGATGGATAAAGGGAAATGATATG
>NC_029779.3:16969311-16984558 GCF_000817695.3 Arachis duranensis
TAAAAGAACCATCAGGAAAATTAGTTTCATCGAATTTTCAAATAAGAGAATCTAAAATTAATAGCCCTTTAAGTTTATCTAAGTTAAAAATTAAAGAAGAAAGTTCTGAAATAAAAGAACTAACAAAAAAGGTCGAAAAATTAAATGAAACCCTAAATATTAAATTATGACAATAAATAAAGAAGAAATATATGTAACTTATCAAGACAAGAAACAAGAGCTCTTTGAAAGAGAAAATCGTTTGAATTATTTACAGTTTTCTGAAATAAATCAAAGAGCATTTGAAGCCCTAAAAATAATCTATGACAAGTTGAAAAGAGAAGTTGAAGAGTTAAAAAAATTAATAGAATCTCTAGAAAATAGTGATGAATCAATGATAGAGTTTGCGGAAATTTTAAATAATGAAGCATAAAAAGATTGAAAAACCAGAAAATAAAATAAAAAGAAATAGGACGAGAAAATTAAAAAGTAAAATAAAGGAGTATAAAAGGGAATTAAATAATCTTCAGATTGAAATTGATGATCTTATATTAAAAAGGATAGAAATAAGAATAAATATAAACAAGTTGGAATTAAACTTAAAAAATTTATAAATGCCTGAAAAATCATATTATGACTTAAAAGAATTAAAGCTGCTGAAAGAAAAAAATGGAGAATGAAATTGAAAAATTAAACAGATATTTAGAAACAAGAGAAAGTGCAGAAATAAAAAAAGTTATTGAGGATTTGAGAAATTATATTAAAGAAAAAGATAAACAGATAAAAGATTTTATATACAGTAATCCATACAAAAAAGAATATTATAAACTAAAACAAGATTAAAAAGTTATAAATCAAAATTATAAATATACATCAAAGTAGTAGAAATGGTCAATACTTTAGAATTTACAAACTACTCAAAGTTAAAAAATTTGGTATCAGAGCCAAGTTAAAGATAACATTTTCTCTTTAAGCAACACTTTTAGTGATACACTTTTAGTGATACGCTTTTACTTTCTCCTATCCACGTGTAGTTTTCTAATGAAAAGAAAGGTTATAGTCATTGTAGCCACAGCACATTCATAGTTACCATAGACTGCACCATATATATATAGTGAAAAAAAAAGTTGATCTATTTGAGTTATACTATTTATAAATTATTTAACTATTAAGTTATAATTTTTTCTTTAAATTATATAAAATAATCAATAAAAAAGTGATTTGATGAGTACCAAATACCTAACAATGAACTAAGTACTAATGATAAATATAATATACAACATTGTTAAAATATTAAAATAAGAAAAAATACTTTTAAACTAATATATTTTTGATGTGTTGATTAAATTATTAAAAACTTGATTAATATAGTCAAATTTTAGATATCTAAATGTATTTAAGTCAATTTTCTAAAAATTATTCTTCTATCAATCTAACATTCTTTTCCATTGAAAGGTTATGACATGCAAAAATTTAACTCTACTTATATTTTCCATTCAAAATAATTGTAAGCAACTAAGCATCATTCATTCCTTTAAAAAAAGAGATTTGCATTTTGAAAACTTTCTTCGTCTTATATGAGATTCTTTAATTATTACTATCATTATCTTTAATCCTCTTTGAATCTAATTTAAAAACTTACAAAAAGAATAATAAATACTTCATAATACTCTTCGTCTCACCTATATCACTCAATTAAGATATTCGTATTATACTCTTTTCACGTGTAACAGTCAATTAAAATACTCCTATTTATATATTTACACTCAATTTTTATAAGTTTACTTTTAGGCTTTTTTTTAACTCAACACCCTAACTTTTTATCATTCTTGGATTGCTTTAAGAAACTTACTCTTTAGAAATCAACAACTTTATTATTTGATACGATGCTTGAGAGTAATTTGTAACAAATCTAAATACTTTTTTATACTTAAAAATTAAAATTAATAATCATGTTATTTGTATGATATTCTCCTTTTATATATATATATATATTGCACCATACATGAACGATTTTGATACACCCTTTTTTTTTGGGATTCACTTTTTTAAAATTTAGTCCTTTTGTTGAATTTTTTTGTGTGTGAAGAATACAGTTTAAGTATAATTAAACGCCATCATGAGAAGGAGGAAGGAAGGATAAAATTAATCTCATCTATTCAAAATTTTACTAACTTTATTAATAACGGAGATTTGGTGAATTTGAAATATGAAAGAAAGAAATCTATATGGTGCAACAGGCTGTTTGAAAAAAATTTCATTTAGAAAAGGTTGGATAGAATTTTAACATCTAAAAATTGAAGGACAACGTACTCGAATGGTTTTGTTGCTTATTTAGATGATATTGAATCAGATCACTATCCATTATTAATTAGCTTTAAGAGAGAAAGTCAAAGAACTAAAAGAAGATTCAGATTTCAAAAATGTTGGTGTGTTAGAGAGAAGATTTCTACAATTGTTAAACAAGTTTGGGGTCTAAATGTTGTTGGCTCTCCTATGTTCAAACTGTGAAATTAAAATAACTGCAAGTATAAGCTAGTGGATTGGCAAAAATCAGTGACTCCTAATTCAAAAATTCAGATTCAAAACTTGCAAGCGAGATTGGATAATGAGAAGGCAAAAGGAGTGGCGGCAAATAATAATGAGAAGGCAAAAGGAGTGGCGGCAAATAATGAGAATTTTGGAGAATGAATTAGAGGAAAACTTAGAACAAGAGGAGCGTTTTTGGAAGAAAAAATCTAGAGTACAATGGATGAATTGAGGAGATAAAAATACAAATTTTTTTACCCAAGATCAAATCACACTAAATTTTAGTCAAGAACTGGTGGACGACGAAGGTAATGTGATATCGGGCCAGGTTGGTATTGCGGCAGCTGCGCAAGATTATTTTATTAAACTTTTTACAACAGCTAACCCGATGGATCCTACTGAAGTTCTTTCAATAATAGGCACTAAAATTGATGACACTACCAACCGTTTTCTTATAAATTCAGTGACAGAGAAGGAGATTAAGTCAGCAACCTTCTCTATCAATTTTTTCTCAGTCCCAGGAGATGATGGTTTTACTGCTAAGTTTTTTCAGATCTATTAGGTGCTAATTTAAAAGAATGTGCTATGTGCAGTCAAGAGCTTCTTTTGAGGAGGTAAAATGTTAAAACCTTTCAATTATACAAATATTTGTCTTATTCCAAAAATTAGAAATGCTAATTCTATAAAGTAGGTCACACCAATCAGCCTGAGTAGTATTTTTTAATAGGATTATTAGCGACACTTATAGTTCCTTCATTAAAGGGAGATTAATTAGTGACAATATTTTGAATGCTCGCGAATTCATGCACTTCCTGAAAAATAAGACTTACGGTGATTATAAATTAGCATTAAAGTTGGATATGAGTAAAGCATATGATAGAGTTGAGTGAAATTTTGTTTGGGCTGTTTTGAACAAAATTGATTTTTGCAACAACGGAATCAACTGGATCAGAGAGTGTGTGGAGACGATTTCTTATTCCATTACTGTGAAACATCAACCTCATGATTTCTTCAAACCATGTAGAGGGTTATGTCAAGGCGATCCTCTCTTCTCCTATTTATTTTTGTTTTCTGCAGATGATTTATCTCGTCTGCTCCATAAAGGAGAACAGAGGCTCGAAATCTCTAGTTTTTTTAAGGTTGAATTCTAGATTCCCTAAGTACTAAGGTCAGTCATTTATTATTTGTTGATGATTCTATTTTGTTTACTAAAGCTATTATTAGAGATTGCAAAAATTTACTGAAGTTGCTATGCACTTATGAAGAAGTTAGTGGACAGATAGTGAATCTCGACAAAATCTTCTGTTTTTTCAACAAGAATATTCCTTCTATTGTTCGGGATCAGTTGGCTGGTTTACTTTCAATTTCACATGTAGTCTGCCAAAACAAGTATATTGGACTCCCAACTGTGATTAACCTATCCAAGAAAAAAATCTTTAATTACATAAAAGATAAAGTTGTGCAGAAGCTCCAATATTGAAAGAGGAGTCTTCTTTCCACTAGTGGTAGAGAATTTTTAATTAAAGCGGTTGCTACGACGATTTCAATTTATACACTAAATTGTTTTAAGCTACCAAAAACTCTCTTAGATGAGATTCAAAAGGAAACTATGCAGTTTTTGTAAGGACAAAAGAATAATGAGAAAGGATGCAGTGAGTAAGTTGGAGAATTCTTGTAGACCGAAAAGTGAGGGAGGGTTGAACTTCAAAGATCTAAGGACTTTTAATTTGAAAATGTTAGGTAAACAAGGGTGGAAATTAATTGCAAGATTTGAGTCCCTAATTCACAAAATTTATAAGAGTAAGTATTTTAGATTCCCATTTTTTCTGAGAGCAAAACCAAGTACTAACCTCTCTTGGGGATAAAAAAGCATTCTTGAGGGCAGAAAGGTGTTAAAAAAAAAGTATTTTTTAAAAAATAAGGAGAAGTAATTTGGTTAAGATATGTGAAGATAATAGGCTTAATTAAATTAACCTTATTAGCATTCATTTGAACAACATAATAGGCCTTAAACTAGAATGGGTATCAAATATTATACTACCAGAAGGAAATTAAAACCAAGCAATGATCATAATAAAGTTTCAATCAATAGTAGCAAAGGCAATTTTAAGCGCAACAATTCATCAAGGTCAGGATTGTGTTACCTAACTTAGGGAGCAAAATAAAAACTATTCCGTTACTTCAGGGTATTTGCTGGCCTTCCAATTTTACTATGTCCCAGCTGAATTCCTACCAGAACAATGCAGAATAAGAGAGGTTTGATATTCGATTTGAAACCTAAAATGTCAGCGAAAAATTAAATCCTTTTTGTGAAAAATAATGCATGCAAAACTACCAGTAAAGGATAGGTTACATACCATGATCAATTTGGAGTCACACTTATGCTCTCGGTATATGATGAGTGAGGAGTCCATTATTCATTGTCTTCTTTTTTTGCCCAAACTTAGAAATTGCTTGGAGAATGAATGATCTTCTATTTCCATTGTGGAACCATGGAGATGGTGGTTGTGGAATCAGATTAAAAGAGGAAGTGATGCACAAAAAAAACTTCAATTTATAGTATTCTTTACCTGGCATATTTGAAAAACTAGAAATTTAAAGGTATTTGAAGATAAATCATCGACCTCCATAAAATTGTTAGCCAAGTATGAACAGTAGCTGTCGAAACAATGGTTTATTTTCTTTAGTTGTTATTGTCTTTTATTTACATTAAATAGATGACTTTTGTTTCTCTTTTTCTATTAAATTTTTAGGAGATTAACTAGATATTTATTCTTTGTTTGGGACTTTTTCATTTATTTTTGCTGTAAGTTTAAATGGACCATTCATTTTATTGAATTAATAAAATCCAATTTAAAAAAAGTAAAATTATAAGGAAAAAAAACAAGAAAAAACAAAAAAAAATAGAGTACATGAACAAATAAGAATTTAACCACACCAGTGGCGGAACTTGGAATAAAATTTTGGAGGGGCCACATAGAAGATAATTGTCAAAATGCTTTTTATATGGACTCCATTTAAGATAAGCTCGTCTAATCTCATTTCTCTGGTTTTGGTGATATTGCCAAATTTAAAGCTATTTTTCAGGGTCTCGTTCCAAAAAATTAAGGTCAAACTTATCAGATGTAACTTTTTGAACTTTTAAAAGTTGTATCTCACTTTTTTCGCGATTCATTAAAGTAGAAAAACTATCTACATGTGTTGATATTGTAAAAATTATATGTTCTCCTTCTTAAATATTAGTCTTCCTCTTAAAAAATGCATCAATTCTTTAATTTTTCATTATTATTTTATAATAAAATTTAAATATATATCCTGTAGAATATGTAAAGAAGAAGTTAGAAGAACAAATATTAAAATTTATAATATTTATTGAATTTTTTTTATCAATTTATACAAATACAATAATATTAATACTTATTGAATATTCAATTATTTTTTATCATATAAAAAATTAAATTAAATAAATAGTAAAATATAAAATAATATTAAATTAAATAAATAAAAATATCTAATTTTTTATATTTAAACAAGCCCAGAGTGGCAGCGGCCACCTTCTCCATTCCTGGGTCTCCTCTCGTCTGCCACCAAACAGTCGCGACACCCAACCTTTTTCGCAGCGTCCTTACGGCGTTCCAACCCGTCACCACTCCCCTGTCCGAACCCTAGCCCCGCCATCCATCACCGTCGGCCTCTACGAGCCACCGCAACCCTCTTTCCTTTTCTCCTCTTTGCGTGTTCTTTGTCTTCCTCAGCCACACCAACGAACCGGCCACCTTCTCCTCCCTCTCTCTCACTGGCCGAACCGCCGCACCGTCGACGAGCCACAGCGACACCGACGATGAGCCCCTTTTCCCCTTTCTTCTTCCTTCTCTGTCATCCCATCTCACCATCGCGAACCAGCCTAGCACCTTCGCAATTCCAACCCCGTTTCCCGTTCTCCCATGGAACGACCAAAACAGGGTGCAGCCCCTGTGTCTTCCATCCCCTCCATTTTTCCCTGTTTCATGGCTGCGTTCACTCTCCACTACTGCAATTGAAGCAGTGCCACTACCAGGCCAGCGCTTCTGTTTGTTTTGATTTAGGTTTGTTTTGATTCATGCTACTGTTTGAAAAGTTTGCTGTTTTGATTCTGCTGTTTGAAAATTTTGGCTTGTCTGATGCTGCTGGGAGCTTTGGTGGGGTGGGAGTGCCACATAGGTTCGAAAACCCACGAACCAAACTCAGATCCAAGCCAGGGTATTTTTGTCAGACGGACAGCATCTATCATGGGTACAAGATTAGTTTCGAGCTTTCATGGATACAAATGTCAGTGTTTTCATCTCTCATGAGTACAAATGGTCATTTATTCTTATTAATTCTGTAATTTTATATTTTTATTTTAGTTAAGTTTTTGTAATTTAATTAAAATTATTTGATTTAATTAAAAATAATATAAATTTTAAATTAAAACAAGATCGAATATTAAAATGACAAATTTTATAGAGTTTAAAATTATTTTTTATAATATATAATTTTATAAATATTTATGTAATATCTTATAAAATTTAAAATAAAATAAGACTAAAATAAAGTATCGATGATACTGTTAAAGTTGATATAATTTTTTTCTAATAATATCATATACTTGACTTTGACCAAGCTGACCATTCTTTTTGGAATTACAAGAAACGTCTTCTTAAACACGTGTTATATATATTTTTATATAAAAGTAGACCAAAATTTGATGGATAGTGATGAGGAAGGATTGAAATCCATGATAAGTGAAAAAAAAGGAAGATAAGCCAGTTGTAATGGTTATGGAAAAAGGGATTAAGTATTGCTTATTAGACTAGAGGCTCGATTATATTATATAGAAAAATAGAGAAGATGAAAATTTTGACGTGTGTTATTAGTTACAAGATAATGTCAAATATAAGTATTTAAAGAATTTACATAATAAGAGTTTGAAGTTGAAGTACAAATTAAATTTACACCAAAAAGGTTTTAAATCTATTTTTAGAAAATAATTTTAATTTTTTAATTTATTTGTGAATAATATATATATTAATTATAATTATAAATTATGTTATTTTAAATTAAATAATTTATATAATAGTGATTTTATTTATTGTTTTAAATATTAAATTGAATAAATCATTATTACTTTTGATTTGAAATTAAATGAGAATAAAATTAAATATTATCTTTTAAATTTTAGATATATTATCTTTGATACTTTAGATACTATTTTATTTGAGTTTTAGGATTTGGTGTTATGCTATAGGTTTTCGATTTTCAATATATCAAAATCATATTTGTCGTTCTTTCCCATCAAAAAAATCACAATTTAATCGCCTAAGATTCAGAAGGCTTTAGTTGAAAAAAATCGAAAAAACTAAAAAATCAAAATTCTTTTATCAATTTCTAACTTTTATAAATAAAAATACACTTCTGCATTATGATATATTTTTAATTATTTAATATAAATAATTTAGATTATTGAAATTAACTTATTTCAACATTTATAACCAATAAAATTAAATTTAAAACTGTCCTCTAAAGCTTCCAATAATAACAAAAATGATCACGCCAATTCGCATTCACCAGGTAACTACGAGCAAAGCGGATATGGACTGACGTGGATATATTATAGGCATATTGGTCATGGGGGCATTTTGGACGTGTACTACTACTGCCAACTCCTTCCTATCCATTAGAGCGAACAAAAATCCACCACCAAAGTTGGGTCGCGTTGTATAAATATTGGAACGCATGGTTCCGTGTTACAATTGCCATATGCGAAGGCATTGATCAGAGCTTATCTTTTTTCACTTCACAGATCCTGAGCTTCATCCTTCTGCTAATTACCCTTCCTACCATATTAATCTAAACTACCTACCACCATGATTCGAAGAGCTCTATGCTTCCCCAGTTTCATCAGGAAATCGCTGCTTATTCCACCCGTTATTTCTCCTTATTCTAATTCTTCCTCCAAGGTTATCTTTCTATCATCCTTCTATTAATTTCTTTATTCTTTTTTCCCCGCTGTTTTTTCGTTTGTGATCTATTAGTCATTCAATTGTGATGCTGCTGCATGTGTAACGTTAATGTTATACTGTAGGGTGAAAACTCTGATAAAGATAATTTCACGTGTAAGTTAATAATTGAGAATTATTAAATAAAAATTGGTGGAAATTCAAATACAATCGATTAATAATTAAAAATCGTTTAATAAAAATTTAGTTAAATCAATCAAATTATTTAATAACTCTCAATTATCAACTTTACTCGACTACACCTACATTTTTACCATAAAAATTTTTTAGTTAAATTAATCAAATTATTTAATAATTTTTAACTACTAACCTCACCTCAAATTTTCATCTTTATTATAGTTCATTGATAACAATTCATCAATCTCTCTCTCTCTCTCTATTGTTTGCTTTTCCGTGATTCGACATGCAAGCTCGTCTTTGCTTCTTCTTTCCTCGGTTTCTCACTCTGATTCGTGACTCATTGTGATGGTGTCAGTTTCTACGATAATATATTTTTATGTAGGTAGAGGTTCACGTACAATTATTTTTTATCTAAAATATTATTATTTTCTTTTTGAAAGTTCTTTATATTGTGATCTATTTATCAGATAAGATAAGTTATTTAAATATATATTTTTTAAATATATTTTTGTTATATTATTAAAATAATATTTAAAATATATAAATAATGTAACTATGTAAGTATGTAACTAATAATTGTCACACTATTATAGATGATATATCTTATTTCTATTTAAAAATTCTATTGTGCAATAATTGAATTTTTCTCTTTTTTTTTAAAAAAATAGCCCTTATATATAATGTCTTTGTCAAATAAATAGATAATGTTGAAAATTTGACTAAACGTATTTATGCTAGAACCTAATTCAGCTGACTAACTAATTACTTCCTAAACCAAATTTACAAGTTTAAGATGTGTACTTTAATATGAAACTAAATACTAATAAAGATGTTGGACTATTTTCTTCTCATAATCTCATGATTTCTACAAAGTTGAATAAGTGACATGTTTTCTATTACTGAAAAAATATAATGTGAAAATATTAATAAAAAACTATTGATGATTATTTAATTAAAAGAAAAATAATAGGTGAACAAATTATTTTTCAATAAAATCTTTTTTTATATATCTCCTTTTTTTCCAGATAATTTTGTATCAATAATTTATTGGACTAACTTAGTTGAATTGAGTCTAATATATATAACATTTATTTATATTTTAATTATTATTTTTCATAAAATATCCTTGTATGAATGGTATTTTATTAGTAATTAGTAAAGGGCTAAATCTCATTTTTGTGACGAGTTATACTATAGCTCAAATGACATAATAGTTTCACTTCTAATTATAAAAAAAAAATCTCACTATTGTGGCCGAAAAGAGGAATTAAACTTTTAATGTATATAAATACATGAAGAATGCTAGGGGAACAACAACTTTTGTAATTTGTAGTCATCAAATAGTCATTAATAATGATTTTAATGGTGTAAGATTGGTGTGAAATTTCATCAAATGACTCACTTTTTTTTACTGATTACATGCTGGCCATAATTTAATAAAGTTGTTGGCCCGTTAGGCTTTTCCATCAATTATGTCACGAGACTCACCACGTGTCATGTTGGGTCACTCTTTTCGTATTTTCTACACATCTCTACTCTGTATAAGAGTAAACCCCAAATGAGAACCTGTGGAACACAGCATGCTACGTATGTGGGTGTATTGAAGCATTTATCTTTCTTAACATAATCATTTTTCATATGTAACTACAAAATTATACTGTACGTATCAGATCGGAGCTTACAATGGGTATGCATCTCAGACGTCTTCTCTTGAAGTTCCGGACTCAGCACCTTACAGGTGAATGAATAGATACATAGATATAATGGTTATAGTGCTACATAATATAAGGAAATAATAATGAAGTGGTGGTGGTGGGTGTGGATTTTGATTGATGAAGGGAAAATGATGAGTATGCTGATGTGGACTGGGATAACCTTGGATTTGGACTAATGCCAACTGATTACATGTATGTAAACAAATGTGGTGCGGGGCAGCATTTTGGACATGGACAACTCAATCCTTATGGCAACATTCACCTTAGCCCATCAGCTGCTGTCTTAAATTATGGGCAGGTATATTTATAATAATAATAATTGAGGAATTATAGGGAGTCAATGGAGTATTTGTACAATCTGTATAATAGAGGTTTAGGGATGTTCGATTCAGTAGGATATCAGATGTTTATTATTCCCATGGAATAATATGGGTAGATTCTGTTCGAGAAATTAGTAGTATTTTACTCTAGATGTTCATTTTTTAACTCATATTGAACCAAATAAATAATCCATTATACATATTGTACAAATATTCCATTAGTTCCTAGCAGAATTCATAATAATTTGAGTCTTCTAGACTTGTTGTAGCGGTGGCATGGTTAGTGGGGTAAGGTAACAATAATTAAGCATGTGGGGGTAATTGTATTGTATGCAGGGATTATTCGAAGGCACGAAAGCATACAGAAAAGAGAACGGGCAACTGCTTCTGTTCCGTCCAGAACAAAATGCCATTCGGATGAAGAGTGGCGCACAAAGAATGTGCATGGAAGCCCCTTCCGTTGACCAATTTGTCAACGCTTTGAAACAAACTGCTTTGGCTAATAAGCGCTGGGTATGTATGTATCTATGTAGTTAGTTTCTAGACTCATCTATATTAATAGCGTGCTGATTTAACACGTTAACTAGTCATTTTGAATAAAATAAAATACATTTCACACAATAAATTAATGTACTAAATTAACACGCTGTTAATGTTAATTTATTATTATAAATTTAGGAATTTAATTTAAATCAATTGAAATTTTATAGATCAATTTAAGTGCGATTGCCAAATTAAGTATTAACTTTTGAGCAATGTTAGAGTCAACAACTTTGATATTTTATAACTATCAATTGGCTATTAATAGTATTTTGAACGGTGTGAGATTACATCTAATAGTAAGAAATCACTCACTTTTCTTTTAATGATTAAGTGCCGACTAGAAAACATAAAAATTGCTGGTTCCTAAACTTTTTCTTAACTTTTTGTACTACATTTAAAATTTGACATAGTTGGAATGAATGATAATGATGATGATTGATGAGCAGGTTCCTCCTCCGGGGAAAGGATCGTTGTACCTTAGGCCTCTGCTTATAGGAAGCGGTGCGGTTTTGGGTTTGGCTCCAGCACCTGAATACACTTTCCTCATATATGCTTCCCCTGTTCGCAACTATTTCAAAGTCATTCATCAACTCTACTACTACTTTGTTCTTACAATTACTTCAATATTCCGAATAATTTTTATATGTATGTATTAATATTGGTTGAGCAGGAGGGCTCTGCGCCACTCAACTTGTACGTAGAGGAGAATTTTGATCGTGCTTCTCGCCGCGGCACCGGCAGCGTTAAAACCATTTCTAATTATGCCCCTGTACGCACGTGTATCCCAGATTACGTTCCTGTGTTTTTTCTGTGTCTAGAATTCAAAAGCATGTAATAAAGTAGCATTTAGTAGCATGAATTATATGGAATGTAGGTATTGATGGCGCAACTTAGAGCCAAGAAGAATGGATTTTCGGATGTGTTGTACCTGGACTCAGCCACCAAGAAGAATCTAGAGGAGGTTTCTTCTTGTAACATTTTTATTGCCAAGGTATTTAACTAACCAATCTCGCTATTTCTGTCAACTTCTACCAACTCTTATTTATAATTGTGTTTAATGGAAGTGTCTTTGTAGATGTGTCTAATAAAAATGTGTTTTTTTTTATAGCTGTGTTTAATAGAAGTATCTTTATAAATATATTTTTTAGATGTGTCTCTTTATATATGTGTTTAAAATATAATAATTAATTATTATTGACTATAAGTCAGATAGATAATACGTTGGTACCCTATACTTTTCCTTAACTAATTTTAACGTAAAATTCTTCATTATTTGATCAATAATAAAGCATGCAACTTGCTTATTAATTAGTATATTGAATGAATGAATGATATTAGGGAAGATGCATCTCAACACCTGGTACTAATGGAACCATTCTTGCTGGAATCACGAGAAAAAGCGTAATTGAACTTGCCCGTGATCACGGCTATGAGGTAGAAGAGCGTGCTGTAGCTGTGGATGAATTAATGGAGGCTGATGAGGTTTTCTGCACAGGAACTGCTGTTGGTGTTGCTCCAGTCGGAGCCATCACATACCAAAATACAAGGTAGCACAAAAATAATACTAGTATAACTACTCTATACTCTCTTTATTTTGGAACACGCACGTATATATAAATGTGTTCTATGTCAAGTTTTTTTTTTCCCTCAAAAATTGTTTTTAATGTGTATGTAGGATGGAATATAAAACGGGTTCTGGAACTATTTGTCAAGAGCTGTACAATACCCTTTTGGGAATTCAAACCGGCGTTATTGAAGATAAGAAGGGATGGATCATTGAAATTGACTGAATTCTTTTTGCTTTAATAATTTACCAATTTGTCATTAAACAAATCTATTACTATTGTGATAATCATGATGTTCACAATCAAGAAGTGTGTATTATGTACATTGTTATATACACACTATACTTGAGCTTCAGAATCCTTCTGATGGTGTGTGTGGGTCTTTTTATTTTTTTTTAGTAAAGTGGATTAGACCATCTTAATTTTTTTTGGACTTCGCTATGGGCCAGACAACCAACCCGGCCCAAAGCAACAGAAGCTATTAGTTCTCCACCCCAACCTATTCCGTAGACCATCTTAATCTTAGACATTACTTATGCACTACACATCCACACAACACACACATTACATGGTTTTATTTTTGGATCCTTTTCATTTTATGTTATTTTGTTTTTGGTCAGACTTTAGTTGTTAACTTGATCCAACAAAAAAGGCTCAAAGCCATGCAAATGGACAGCTAGCGTCGTATTTAAGCCGAGCACGATCAATACGTTCTATCCATTATCCAGTTCCTTCAATTTTAGTATGGCTTCTTATTCTAATTAATATTCCAATTCCTAGTTTTTTTTTATAAACGAAAAAAAAGTATATATAAAAAAGTTTGGAATGGATAAAAATACAAACAAAAAATTATAAATATCACAGTATATCTTAAATATTGTTTTGATAGAGAAAAATATACATAAAAAATTCACAAATATCATAATCTTTACTAAAATATGACACTTTTGTCTATAAAAATAATTTTTAGTATATGTTTTGATATTTAAAATTTTAGTGCATATTTTTATTCACTTCAAATTCTTTTATGTATAGTTTTGTCTATTTTTTTTTTCAAATAAACTACATATAAACCACATACTTATGTGAGTCATATATTTATTGGTGTGTACTAAAACATAACTTATGTCCCATTTCTAGTACTGCTACATATGGAAATTCAAACATGGTTGGTTACCTTGATTTTCCTCTTAATATAGAACTGTACGGCCCTGTGTCAAAGTCAAAGTAACCTTCAATCCTACTATAATCTTGTGTTGGACCACCAAGGACGAACCTAGCGGCCGAAATACACGCAACCCATGTATTTGTTGAATGAAACCATAGATAACGAACCAGCGAACAAGATTTATCTGTCAAACGATTCTCTGCATGCTATGCATTTTCCTTTGGACACATACATACAATAATCTTTCAATTTCTCATTGTTATACTCAGGTGAAGTCGACTTCACGTGGAGTTGATATCTAAGAACCGTTAGATGAAAATTTAGTCAAATCAGTCAAATTATCTAACGGCTCTCAGGTATCAACTTTACGTGAAGTCGACTGCATCTGAGTTTTCACCATTATTGCATTAGAATACTGATAAGTTGAGATAAAAGATAATGAAGCCTGGAGAGGAGTTGGCTTCAGCTGTATACTTACTACCGAGGAATTTAATGTAATTATTATTTTTCAAAGATGTAGGTCAAATCAAGCTTGGAAATTACAGCACATAATATATGAATCCTGCCCTACTTAGCACCACAATTATTTGTCCTTACTCTCCAATTATTTTATTAATGCCATCATTATTATATTATTATTACAAGAGCTTGCTTCTAATCTCCGCTAAACCATATTTTCGGGATTGTTAGCCATGTCTTTTCAAACTTCTTTCCAAATTTTTTTCTCAATGTCGTCCTTCCCTTTAACTAGCTGGTTACACATCTTTTTTGACTTCGTCATTGTTTTATGTTTTGAAACATGCATGATCGTTAATGATGAATTATATATATAATCATGGATTAAGATGTCAATAAAGAGCTCTAAGAAGACAAATCCGGGGCAACAACCACTTATAATTACATGGCTGCGCTAGTATCTAGATAGTCTGTGTGATTAAATTATTAATAATTATTAAATTGTGATTTTACTAAAATTTTTGTTAATAATTATTTTTATATTTTATTATTAATTTTTTTATATCAATATATATTATTTTAATATTAAATAAAAAAATCTTATCACTGTTAATATGTATAACAATTAATATATATTGATATTAAAAAATAATCTTATTAAATTTTTTTATTTAATGTTAAAATAATATATATAGATATTGAAAAATTAATAGTAAAATATAAAAAAATTGTTAACGAAAATTTTGGTAAGATTATAATTTAATAATTAAAAAATTATTGAAGGATATTTTTGAAAAAAAATAATATAATTATT
>NC_029779.3:16984882-16992350 GCF_000817695.3 Arachis duranensis
AATATTAAACGATTTTTTTATTATCAGTTAATTATTAATATTTATAAGTATAAGATAAAATATATTATTGAATTATTAAATTAAAAAAATAAACTAAAAAAATTGAATTGATAATTGAGTGATTATCAAAAATAATAAACTTTTAATTAGATAATATTAACTATTTTTTATAAAATTATTTTTTATTCTCATTTTCTAAAAAAATTTAAAATTTAGAATAAATATAATTTCAAAAAAAAATAGTGATAGTGGCAAAAAACTAAGTTATTAACTTCCGAATTAAACTCTAAATTAATATATGTATATATTAGATAGATATTAATATCATATTTTAATTCATATCAATAATTTAACATTTCATTTAATAATAAAATGACGTATATATTGTTGTTAATTAGTTCATTATATAATATTAGAATATTTTATTACACTTTAATTTCTCCCTTCTTGCGAACCTACATATGACTTTTTGAGTTTTGACTTTTGCTTCAGTAAGTAGTAATAGGGTTAGGAGGTGCAGATTTTTATAAGGTTTCACCTTTGATATCTTTTCTTTCTTCATAGAATTCATATTTGCTGCTTCTTTTTTGATGTCCTCATTTTGAATTTGTTTATTAACTGTATGTAATGGGTGCCTCGGTCGTCACGGCGTTCTCTTGTTGCGTTGTTGGTCATTTGTTCACCAACCAAAAGGAGAAGAAAAAGAAAATAACCTAATAGCTTCAAATTTTCAACATAATTTCAATGTCACTAGTGCCCTGCCTCTCTCTTTTATTTGCTTCTAGAATCTCTAAATTTAGAACAATCAGATGGATTTGATAGTTAGTATAATAAATTTCAACATCATGCATATCATGGAATATAATGCATATTGTTATTTTAATTTCTTCACTTGGATGAAGTTTGGTTAGTGAATTACTGACCCTAGCTAGGAAAAGCTAGTCATCCAAGTTAATTAACCAAACACATATTTTTTGTATAATAATTTTTATGTTTTAATAAATATACGATAAAAAATAAAAAAAAAAGTTCAATTTTTATACCATTAAAAAAGTGTTTGCAAGCATGATTTCTTGTATTATATTGTCTCTTCCGGTCTCCTTTCACATGTGTATGTGGTTGTACATCATTTCTTGTACATACTTATTTTCTGTATATTATATGGTTACGCCAATACTATTCATCTACCAATTAATGATGTGCCTTTCGAAGTCTATACATCTTTTTATCCTTTTCGAAGGGTTATACTAGGTAACTAATTACTCTCTTGAACAATATGAATAATAGATTTTAAAATTGATCCAATTTAAGTAAAACGCACTACATTCAAAATTACTCACCTAAATCTTAATATTAGAATAACCATCTGCACACCTAGTGAATTAAACATCCGAATACCTAGTGAATTAAACATTGATATATCTATTGTTTACATTGTTTAATATTTTCATTGTCTATCTATACTTTTCCTTCTCGAAATTACTGCTATGAAAATAATAATCAGTATATGAAATTTATAGAAAAAAAATGTTAAACATAGAATGACACCCTTCTTAGGAGGGTTAGAGATATAATCATTTATGTTGTATTTTCGTATCAATTTAAGTTTTTAAGATGAATAGTTTCATAACATATTATCAGTGCTTTATATCTAAAAAATCTAAAATTCAATTATCAGTGAACTCCAAAAATAAAAAAATAATATAAAACAAATAAATAAAAGTCTATACAAAAACTAAGCAAATCCAAAAAAAACTCTTGTTAAGAAAAAAAATATTAGAAATATAATTATTTATGTTATTTTATTTTCTTCTATTAATTTAAATTTTTGAAAAAAAAATAGTTTCGTGACATAAAAAATTAATAATTTATTCGCATATATCCCTTCACACCATTTCAATACATTTCTAATCAAGTTTTTTGTTGTCACTTTTGTGCTTTTTGAGAAACTTTTTAAGAAAAAAAGAGTGTAATGTTTTAAAACACGAGGTGCAGCATAATTTTAGTTTATTACTAGTTAATTATTCCCCACGTTATTAATAATAATGAGATCATTATTGAATAATTAATTGTAGTACTATAAATAAATATAGCAATACTCTAATACTGATAAGATAAAGTAGTGTCGCAGATAATAATGTATGAGCGGAGAGTAGACTACTAGAGTTTCAAAAAAAAAATGTGGAAGAATAACCGATGATATTCGGGTGTGAGAAAGACAAGAAGAACAATCCTTATTCCCCTGTTCTGGCAATACTAGAATTCTGGAATTTTCTGTTTACAATATATATGTTTTTATTTATTTATTTATTTTCTGCCACACACCGTACTACCCTTCCTCTTCATATATATTACAGGAGGCTCCCTTCCTGGAATGATGTTTATCCGCCCCAAGTTTTACATACAGCGATTAGTTAACAATAATTAAACACTTGATTATTAATTATCTGTTTCTGATCTAATTAAGAAGGAAGATCATCAGATCAGATGGGTAGGGCACCTTGCTGTGACAAAGCAAACGTGAAGAAAGGGCCATGGTCCCCAGAAGAAGATTCCAAACTCAAATCCTACATCGAACAACACGGCACTGGTGGCAACTGGATTGCTTTGCCCCAAAAGATCGGTATTGTTTTTTATTTGTTTCAGTTTCTTTCTGCAACAACTTAATTTTGAATTTTAAACTTTTTCATGGACTTCTGAAAGTAGTTGATTCAATACTTAGCTGGCTTTGTATGTCAGGGCTTAAGCGATGTGGCAAGAGTTGCCGTCTGCGGTGGCTCAACTACCTTCGCCCTAATCTCAAGCACGGTGGTTTCTCCGAAGAAGAAGACAACATCATTTGCAGCCTCTATGTTACTATTGGAAGCAGGTACACTCAATTTAATTAATTAATTTATGGTGAAAACTCAGGTGCAGTTCAATTCACGTAAAGTTGATAGCTGAAAACTGTTAAATGATTTGACTGATTTGACTAAATTTTCATCTAACGGCTCAGATATCAACTTCACGTGAAGTCGACTACACCTGAGTTTCCAATGAAGAAAATGAACCCTAATTTTGTTGTGTGTATGTATAGGTGGTCGGTGATTGCAGCGCAGTTGCCTGGAAGAACAGACAACGACATAAAGAACTATTGGAACACCAAGCTGAAGAAGAAGCTTCTGGGAAAACACCGCACTAATAACAAAGAGCACCACCAACAACCACGTTCTAGAAAGCAAGCATCAACAACCAATAATACTAGTGTTACCGGGGATTTTTCATCATCATCATCATCATCTGCTACTGCTACTTATTGGTCACACATGCATATGCCTATGCTGCCACTACCACCACCACCACCACCATTACCACCGTTGCCATACGCAGAAGATAATAATAATAGCAACAATGAAGAGCCCAGTTTCAACGACCAAGACTCTCTCAGGAAACTTCTTATCAAGCTCGGAGGAAGATTCTCCAACAACAATTTTAATGAGGATTATCAGCGGCCACCACTTGATGATGGGGTCATCATGAATTTTCATCAATTCCCTTCTTATGAAAATCATCATCATAATATTGGTTCATCATCTAGTTGCATGGTATCTGCTAATAATTATCCACAAAGGTTAGATGGATTGGAGTTCTTTTACGGAGAGGAAATGGCTGTAACTAATGATGAGAAGATAATAGAAACTGGTGGTGCTTCTAATAATAATAATGAGTGGTGTGAGAGCAGCAACACCACACTGATTTATCCTCCTCTTCATGAAGATTTCAGCTACCGAACCCCGCAATAGCACTATATCCATGTACATTTCTTTTTCTTTTTCTTTTTCTTTTTTTCCCTTTCAATTTGCTTTGAACTTGAACTACTGGCCATTTGAAGAAAAAGGGAAACTTCGTTTTGATTCCCTTATTATACATATAGTAAACTTACTTCGTTTATATATATATGTCTTCTCTCTTTTGTGGCATTTTCGCCCAATGCATTTTATCCTATATTGTTTTGTTGTGTATCAGTTGGTTGTAATATTTACGGAGAATCATTAATTAATTTGAAACTCGTACTTTTTATGTTGTTTATTTGTGGAATTTTCGCAGCATACGGAACAGAATTGAAGTACAAATACTGTTTAAATCTGAGACTTGGGTTATATTTCCCCAGAATGAAGCTGCGTATGTAGTTGGTTGGATATATATAAGAATTTGTTAAGAAAAGTTGACTATAGATGCTACTTGTTAATTGTTACTACTAGCTTCAAACATTTATGATTTATTATTAGGAAGCTAATTAGGGCCAAGGGGCACTAGCAGGGAACACCAGTTATATAAATGCCTTTGTGGATATAAATTATCGCTTGCTTGGTAATAATGAACTTATCGCACCACTGTTCTTGCCATTAAATGTGACTTCTTCATATATAGTGAGACCAACTCGCTAACTTAACTAGCTAGTTCGGTTTTTTCACTAGAATTTAAGCAAAAAATTCATGAAATTATAAATTTCTAGATATAACCAAAAATCAATTGTATGGTCATGCTAATAAATATGAGTCTATTGTCGTAGTCTCTCTTTCAGGGGACTTGTAATAAATTTGCTAAGTATATATAGCTGGATAATTAAACGGTAAATTCCATTATGTATATGTTTATGGTGATTACAGTAAATTTTTTTATTTAAATTATTTAAATATTTTATTTATATGTAATATATAAAAGATTTACGATTTTACACTTATATTATACCTCTCGAATTTAATTAAAACTAATGACTTAATTTATTGGATGAAATAGAAAAATAAAATCAAACTAATACAATACTATCCAGACTATTATATCAACATATTAAGTCCTCTTGGATGAAGTTTTAAATTATTATTTTTTTAAATCTAAGATATAAACATAACTAACTATTTTTTTATACTGAAGATAGGGAGACTCGAACTCGCAACTTCTTAGATGAGTATAGAAAATTATGCTATTTGAACTATAACTTATTGGCAAAGATAATTAACTATTAGAGTATGATAATATGAGTACTTTATTTGTATTGAATTAAATTAAATTATATTCATCCAAATTTTAAACTAAAGTGTTTATAATTTTAAAATTTTAAATTATTTGAATAAAATTAGAGGGAGACTCAAATACTCGCCTCTTAGATGAGTATAAGAAAACTATGTTATTTAAACTATAACTCATTGATAATTAAATTATTAATTCAATTTATATTCATCAAATTTTTTTTTTAAAAATTTGTAATTTTTCAAAATTTTAAACTATTTAAAAAATTAGATGAAATAGAAAAATAAAAATCAAACCAGCACAATTATAATAGAAATTATTCCTTTACTGAAATTTCTTAATTTTCTTGATCATTGTTGTATATTCTAACAACTCCCTCAAAGTTAAGGTTGCTTTTGGAGCAACCTTAAGTTTGACACGAAATCAATTGAAGAGGTCCAGTGAGAGAGATTTTATAGATGTGTCTGCCAACTGATCATGAGAGCAAATATGAATGACATGGAATTGATTTTGGTTAACGCGCTCTCTAAGAAAATACAGGTCGAGTTCAAAGTGTTTGGTATGGCTAATTGGCTATGAAGAATAGAATTAGCCGCCAACAAAACTGAACTTGCATTATCACAATACAAGGTTGGCGTGCTTGTCAAGTAAATGTGCAATTCTTTAAGAAGATTCTGAATCTAGATAATTTCTGAATCTGCAACAGCTAATGGTTGCATATTGGAGGGATCCGACTACAGAGAAATAGATTTTTGAACTCATCATCTCCTATACTTTTGTTAATTTTACGCTAGACACCATAGGAGTAGGAACTCCTTTGGAGTATTTCATGCCAATTTTTTGCAATAAATCAGTAAAATACTTAGTTTGAGATAAATGATATGCACCAGATTTTAATCTTGTTGTCTCTATACCTAAGAAATAACTAAATTCACCAAGGTTCTTTAAAAAAATCACATCATTTAGTTGCTGAATAGTAGAATGAATATCATGAGGATCATTTTCAGTAGAGAATGTCATCCACTTACACCAAAACATATAATTTAAGATCACCCAAATTCTTAATGAACAATACGAGTGTATAATAATACGACTACGGACAGTATAAAAATGTAAATACACTCAATACTATTCATATTGATAAATAAAAAATTTATTTTATTTATAAATAAAAAATTCTAATTTCAGTGTTATAAAATTACTGATAATATAGAAGAATTAGAATAACCTTAATTATATGAAAAGGGATAGGTAGATAATGAGAATATTAAACAATGTGAACAATAGATATGTCGGATATTTAATTCAATCGGTATACAAATGATTATATTTATTATTTTTAATTAGATAGTTATTTCTTTTGATTCGATTTACTCATACACAGTTATAATAGTTAAATGTTCAGTTCACTAGTTAGAGGTAATTTGAGGATGGAACATTTTTTTACTTTATTTTATCAATTTTAAAATCTATTATTCACGTTATTTACAAAAGTTATTATCTACATAACAAAACCGTAATTATATATCCTCCGCACTATATTTTCCCTCTTAATTTATACTTGTATATCATCATCACTTCCATGTTTTACACTTGACAACAATTATGTAAGCATAATAAGCAATGACGCAATAGGAATCTTATCGAGAGAAACTATAGGTACTCTTGTAGAGAATTTATTAATTTTAAAATGCAATAATTTAAAAACAACAACAAATAAAATGTAAACACGAGATTGGTTGGAATATGCAGAATGCATGGGATTATATTGGAATCCAATGTGCTGTATTTACGTTGCTAGAACTATTATTAGTAATCCCTTGCTCTTATTATATTTAATTTGACAATGATATTTTTCTCTATCTAGCTATTACAAATTGACAATATATACCATAAATGATCTCTTTGTTCTTCTATTCTATTCAAATTTCAGCTTACGGATGTGAAACAAAAGCTAGGTTTAGATTTAACTGAAAAAACAAAATTTGGTTTTGATGATGGTGACTTCAATCCTCATGGCACCAAGGCATATATATAGTTAGGCGTAATATTATACGTTTAAATCTTTTTATAAATTAAGTCTAATCAAATTAAATAATAAAACTTAAAATAATATTAATTATAATTAATTTTTGTTATATTAGATTAATTTATTTTCATTAATTAATAAAAAATTTAAATGTATAACATTATTCTATAATTAGACCCTAATTTAACTGCTAATGCCTTTCACTTATTCTAGCTATTTATTATTAGCCTTTAGCTAATGTAAAAAACGAAGAAAAATAAAAAACGAAGAGATAATTTAGCTTTACATCATTTTATCATCACACATAATAATATCTATTGTTGAGCCATGATAAAAAGCACTGGATTACTAAAAATTTTGAGAAAGAATTAAGTATAAAAAATACAAAATAAAAAAAAATACTACATTCAAGTAAAAATCGTAAAGTAT
>NC_029779.3:16996860-17002372 GCF_000817695.3 Arachis duranensis
TTTCCTGATGGTTCTTTTAGTAAAAGAACTGGGTTTTCAATAGCTTTATATTTTGGTATTTCTGTTTTTACTATTTTCTGAAATAATTCATCGACATAAATTCTTTCTCTGTTTTTAAATATTATACTATGATGGCTATTTGTTAAAGCATAATTTATTGCATATGTAATTGAAAATGGTTCATCGTCTTGTTCCATTAGATTCTTTCTGTGAAATTTATAAGCCAAACTTATAGATCTTCCAAGATTTTCGGTTGATAACGGTATAGCATATCCAAGATGGGCATTGAATTTAACATTTACGTTTGCCAAGTTTCCATGAACAATTCTAATTATTTGATCTATTGGGTCATCAGTAATTCTTTTGTCACAGATTGCTAAGCTTATAGGTGAATTAATTCCTTTCATATATGTAGATTTGATTAAGACTTGTATAGTACTAATATGAATCCATCCAATTTTAGATCTTTTTTGTTAATCCTTAATTTTCTCAATCTGTTTACTCAACTCTTCATCATTTATCAAAGCTATTTCAAGTTATCCATTGGCGGATTTTATCTTTATAGGGGCTTCAAGTTGAATTTTTCCATAGTATATTATATTTTTTCTATTAAAAACTTCTTTGAAAAGATTTTGTTTATTAAAATTTTCATTTGATTTGAGATTTAATTCTGTTTTTAGAACAGCCTGCTTTTCATTATCTAATAAGGCAGATAATCTATAATAATCAGATTCTTCCGTTAATTCTAAGCTTTCTAAATAATTCATAACTAAGAGATTAGGATAAAGACGTACCTTTCTGGAGAAAAATTTTCTTTATTTAGTATATTTTACATAAGATGTTTTTATCTCCAGATAGGAGATTATAGATATTAACTCCAGAGGGGAGTTTAAAACTATTTTTCCCTAAGGAAATTCTTTTTTCAGACTACAGAATCGCCTCGGCAGCTTCCTCCTTGCTCTCCTAGCATATGAGTACTCTTAGCCTTCTGCTTTCTATTTTCTGATTAATTGGTTGGAAATTTCCTGGGAAGACGGACATGAATATTACTTGGTGTGTTGGAACCAAGCATTCTTCTTATTAAAAATAGGTTGACTGTTTGTAAATTTTAGGGATATATCCCTTGGATTTACATTGTCAATCATATTTTTAAATCTCTTTACTGCATCAACGAATCCTGCAGGAAACTCACTAATAATTTTTAGATCATTAAAAATTAAAATTGTATCAATTAATCCATACTGGAAAAACTGATAGGTGTCAGACGGGGAAGTATCTGGAAATATAACTAGCTTTGTTAGCTGTTCTTTGGAAATAGGATAATATCCCAAAATTTCCCTTTTTTCTTCAGTCCAATTCAGGACTATGTTAAGAGTTTCTCTGAGATTTGTTCTAGAGACCCTTTTCTTTTCCTTGATTTCAGCCCTTGTAGGAATGTTTCTTATTATCCCTGTTCTCTGGGTTTGAATTGAAGCTTTATCTGCTCTTTTTAGGTTTTGTTCTGGATGGAGAGCTTCATATTCCCTGAAGGATTCCTTTGCCTCTTCTAGTGTTAGAAACCCTCCTTTATGAATTATCCTTGATTGATGTGTGAATGGTGCTGCTTTTTCCCAGGCATCATATACTCCTTTCATGGGGCCATTATAAATTACATAATATTTTTTATCTTGGGTAGATTTTTTAATAATTTCAGCAATTGTTTTATTTTCCGAAATTTTTTCTTCACCTGATTTGTCCACCATGCTTAGCTGGCTGAACTCTGATGGTTTTGCTTGTTGTGTTCATTTCATTGTCTCAATGGCCTTCTTGAGAGATTGGATCTGTGTCCTTATTTGTTGGCAATGCCTGCATTTTTCGAGTTCTTGCTCATATTTTTGAATTTCTTGATCTAATGCGTTGTAGACGAACTCCATTCTCTTGTTAATGTATCTGCAATAACATTTTTGTACCCTTAATATATTCAATTTTTATTGGATATTGTAACAAAAATAATTGCCATCTTACCAATCGCCCATGATTATAATCAACTTTTAAATTATATCGTATGAAACCTGTTAGGTAACTTGAATATGTCCTTAATGTAAATTCTCTGGGTAGTAAATCAATTTTCCATTTCTTAAGAGATTTAATTGCTGCTAGAGTTTCCTTTTCATGAGTGGTATATCTCTGTTCTGTTGGAGTAAAAGTCCCTGAAATATACCTGCAAAGTAATTCCTTTAGGGAATATTTAGAATCTAGTGATTCTTTTTCTTGTTCCAAACTTTTTATAGCTTTCTTAGCTTTTAGACAACCTGACCAAGTTATGTCTGAAGCATCTGTTTCTACTATTAAATAGTCATTTTCTTCTGGAATATAAAGTTCTGGAAGTTTTTCGCATAATTCTTTAATTCTTTGAATTTGCATACTATATTTTTCATCCCATTTCCATTCTTTTTTAGTACTTATTTTTGAAAATAAGCTTTTAGTGTATTCTGTTATATTCTTTAAAAATCCTTGATCAGAAATATAATTTATACATCCTAAAAATCTTTGTAATTGTTTCCTATCTTCTATTTTATTAGGAAATAAATTTACCTTTTCTAGAACATTTGGTTGAAGTTTTAGCTTTCCTTGGGTAGATAGAATTAATCCAAGAAACTATATTTCTTGTTTTGCTATTCTTGCTTTCCTTTTGCTAAGAACTAATCCTTTTTCTTTACATCTTTCTAAAACTATTAATAATTTTTGAAGATGATCTTCTTTATCATGTTTTGTAAAAACTAGTATATCATCAATGTACACTAAAACAAATTCATTTAACTCTTTTAGATTTTCTTTCATAAATCTTTGATAAATACCTGGAGCTTGTTTTAATCCGAATGGTAATACATTCCATTCATAGAGTAACACACTTGTTGATTCTTTTGTTGGGCAAGTAAAAACAGTTAATTTCTTTGTTTTTTCGTCTAAACGAAGTTGCCAATATCCTGATTTTGTATCAAGAGATGAAAACCAAGTCGCTCCTTTTATTTTTTCTAAAATAGAATCTTTTATTGGAAGTTTATGAGCATCACCAATAGTTGCTTCATTCATCTTCTTATAGTTAATAACCATTCTTCGTTTTCCCCTTTTAATTTCATTATTGTTTTCGACATAAAAGGCTGGAGCCGCATGAGGACTTTTACTTAATTTTATAATTCCTTTTTCTAAAAGATCTCTACATTCTAATGAGAACTCTTCTCTATCTCTTGCGGAATAAGGAATTTTATTTGGAACATTTATCTCTTTTGTAGGATCTTTTAATTTAATGCTTACTAATTCGTTATTTGTATTTTTAATATCTAAAGGATTTTCAGCACAAATTTCATCCAAAAGTTCTTCTATCTTTATTTCAAGATTATTTTTTGAAATTTTTATCTGAAAGTATAAATTTAAATAACATGTCTCTAATATAGAAAATATTTTAAATTTTAGAATCTTATCTATAGTAGTAGTTGGTATTTTTATACGTTTTGATTTTTGATTTATTAAAGAATCGTGTGGAGCTTTTAAAACTATATATGTTAATTCTTGAATGAATGGATGATATAGCCTTAAAAAGTTATTTCCTATGATAAAATCCATTCCAGAATCTAACATATATATAGATGGAACAATGAACCTATAATTTTGAATAAAAATTTCAGCCATCTCTGCTTTTTGGTCAATTTTATGTATTGATTTTAAGAATTCGGTGTCATTACAGTTAACACTAGTTAAAATCATTAATTTTTGATCTATTAATTTTGATAACTTAATTATTTCTTCTCTTAAATCTTCTAATTTACTTTTTTCCATTAGATGACGCTTTTCTTTGTGAAGAATTATAGTTTTAAGTGAAAAGTGTGGCTTTAGAATGTGTGATTTAAGTTTTGCCATGTAAGCACGTCTTTAAGATTTGCTCTGTACCCTATATTTCTCTATTAAAAAAATGTTGACGTTAATAAATATATATGCTTTTTTTTAAATAAAAAGTGAAAACAACAATTCCTATTTTAAAAATATGAATAAAACAATTATTAAAAGGGACAAAATGACCTCTGCAGCGTGTGTGGTAGCTCCTCCGAGTTTGTGCTTCACGTTTTGCGAGACAATAGAGTTGCACATCAAACATTAAAGAGGATAGATGTCAGTTTGGAATGAAGCAAATGGTTTTTTCACCAAGCCCTTCCTTCCCTTGCTCATGGAAAATTTGTCTTCCCATTCTCTTTTTAAAGGTTATTTTGTAGGAACAAGTTCATTTTTAAAAGGGATAAATATTTTTTTTGTCTTTAAAGTTTGAGGTTAAAATTAAAATTGTTTTCGACTTTTTTTCTTATTAAAATCATCCACAATATTACAAAACATTATAAAATCGTCCTTTTGTTCATAAATAATATTTTTTGGACAATTTTATTCTTGAACAAAAATAAAAAATCCTCTCCATTTTTACCACTATAGCACTATCCCCCTGCATCATCAGTCATCACCACTGCCACCACCACACCATTCTTCATCCATTCATAACAAAAAAAGATGCAGAATTCCTCAAACAACAGGAGTTACTGGTAGCTGAATTAAGAAAAGGCTAACGAAGAGATATCAAGAAAGCTTGCAGAATTGGAAGAACAAAGCTTCGAAACTCTACTTTGAATACCCACAGATCCGTTGAAAGTAGACACTCGAAGATGCCAACGAGCAATGCGACTAAAACAAGACTGTGGCATGCTTTAAGCAAAATGGAATGATTTTCTGGTCTTTAACTGCATCAATAGCAATAACAACTCAATTTTGAAGTGAAAAAGGAGGAAAAAAAAACTTGACAACAACAGCTCAATGACAACAACTACTCAGAAGTTATATTTTTCATTCTAGACCCTCTCACTGTCGTTCGCTCCTTTCTCTTCTCCTTCCAATTTTGCTTTTCTTTTTTTCCATCTTTGTTGACGTCGCGAGCTGATTCCATTAGTGGTGACGGAAAGTGTTGGACGCGGACGGTGGAGGAAGAAGAGAAATGTTGGATGGTGAAGGAGATCCATGTGAAGATGAGGAAGAAGCAGAGGAGAAGGGACCCACAACCACCGTCTTCATATATAACCTACAGATATAGCTCTGACACCGATTGGCTCTTCCAGAAGATTTGCATCCTAGGCCATGGCTGCTCCGATAGTGAACGAATTTGATCTTTTTTGCACCGTATAGAAGTGAAGACGAAGAAGATGAAGAAGAAGATGAAGGGTTGTTGTTGTGAATGAGAAGAAGAAGATGATGAAGAAGGAAGAAAAAAGAAGATATGAGAAGAAGAAGATGAAAGGTGGGAACTGATGATGATGATGGGATGGGATGGGATTTGGGGTGCAGGGTCAAAGAGTAGGAGGAAGGGAAATTGGGGGTGGGTTTGGGGTGAGAGGAGAGACGAAGAGATGCTGGGTGTGGGTGGGGTGGAGTTTTATTTTTTTAATATTATTTTTATTAATAGTCAAGGGTAATTTAGTCCAAAAAAATAGCAAATGAC
>NC_029779.3:17002878-17018471 GCF_000817695.3 Arachis duranensis
GTATGTGTGTGTGTGTTCGTGTGCTGCCGTCGCCGTCCAGTATCATCACTGTATCTTCCTCCTCTGAGTTTTTCTTCCTCTGTTCACTCCTCAGATTTTATGGTCACTTTTTTTCTTTGTTTAAGTTAATTTAGAATTTAGAATTTGATTATTATATGCTAATTTAGGATTTAGGGTTAAGTTAATTGTTAATTTAGGATTCAGTTATATGTTAATTTAGGATTTAGAATTTGATTATTATATGCTAGTTTAGGATTTAGGATTAAGTTAATTGTTAATTTAGGATTTAGTTATATGTTAATTTAGAATTTAGAATTTGGTTATCATATGCTACTTTAGGATTTAAGAGTAAGATAAGGTTGATATCAATAATTAAGATGCACTTTCAAGTAAATTTACATGAGCGCTAATCGAACTTTAAATTTAGCACTATGGTTCTAAATAGAGATAAATATATGTATTTGCTAAGTAAAAGTGCATGTTATATTGTATACTCTTATTTATATGTAATAACTTCTATGAATTAATGAGAATGTTGCCTTTTAAATGTATATATAAGTTAATATATTCTGGTGGATAGGTTGTGAACTTAATTGAGTTTTGTTGAGCGATGTTGCATATTAAGGTTGGTTGGATTTGTGGGAACCGTAAATGTAGATACATGTCCAATTTTAGGGGAGGTTATATCAAATTTTTTTTTGAAATAATGTAAATGTTGAAGGATTTGTGTAATATATATGCTTGTTAGTGTTAATAATATATTCTCCTTACAGGCATGACGACAGGTAGCAGAGGTTGATTGAGCGGGTCTTGTGGTCGTGGTAGAGAGAAGGTTTCCACCAAATCTCCAGGGACTGTTCAGTCATTGCTCTCTACCCCGACTATCCCGTCGACCCTTGTGACGTCACAGACTGGTCCAACAGTCCACCAGTTCATCATGATCCTAAACCCAAACTACATGCATCTTTCTGCTACGCTCCTAACAGATCCAGCGATAGATCCCGCAGTGGGTAATTCATCTAATGCGTCCCAATAGGATGCCCCTCCACCACCTTCTGTCATACGGATTCGGATTTGGCCTGATGGCATGCAGGTGTGAGTTATTAATATTTTAATGTCTTTTATACAGATAAGGTTTATGTGTTTTTATGTGTTTGTTAATCTTACGTTTTTTCTTGATAGGTTTGCACCGAACAACAATGCATGTACACAGGAGATCTTCGAAGTGATTAAGTCAATGTACGACCATCCGTGGCTGAAATATACAAAGATCCCTGATGAGAACAGAGAGCGATAGTTTCAGAAGTGAATGGTAAAAACCCAATGTTGTTGAATTAACTGTATTTGAACTGTATTTTATTTTGACTAATTAATGTTATTGAATCACTTTGTTCAATTGAAATTCTTATGGAATACGGAACATAATCTCATGATCGGGAAGATCTATGACTACCGGACAGCTAAACAACTTCAGCAGATGATGAGTGATATTCGTCAAGGGTGCGACCACCTAACAACAAGGATCCGTCCATCTATCAAGAAGGAACTGGATACCCATTTTAAAACTGATGAGGGGTTCAAGCGTCGCCGTCTGACGAACATCGCTAATAGGGCTTTGCCGAGGTCGTCGAAGTATACGGATGGGTCGGCGATCTTCATGAAGACAAAGCTTAGGCTGGTAAGTAGTTCACTATGTTTGTTAATTATTACTTGAATTAGTTGTTTCTTGATTTGTTTATTTTGTTGATTTCGATATGTGTAGTCTAAGACGTTGGATCATGAGGCGACACTGGCAGAGACATTCAAGTATACCCATACTTTGAAAGCTAATAAGGAGAGATTTGCTGATGAGCGGTCTGCGGCTCATTATGTGAGTTTTAATTAATTCTGAGTTTGAAATATATTCAGTTTAAAGTCAATTAACTATTATCCTAATCACAACGTGTGTTAGAAAGGAGGACTACACATAGAGATTGGAGCCTTGGAGGCCGCAACCCAACAACCTCAGCCGCCTACTGGGAACGATGACCCCGACTCCAATACCTCAGTAGTAGATCCTGATAGGGTTTGGCGCGAGACCGCCTCTGAATCCCACAAAAATCATGTCTTCGGGTTTGGGTCGTTCTTCGCCAATGGCCTCCACATTGGTGGCTTCATCTGTGTCTGGCTCTGCCATCAGTTCTGCCGATCCTGCAAATGTTGTCGACTTGAGGGAGGAGGTGCAGAAGATCATACAGGAGCTTTACCAACAAACTCAGCAGTCTGAGTAGAGGTACAACGAGCTTCTTGCACGCATGAAAAATACCGCAGCCATCAACTCACAGATGACGGAGAAGCTTGAGCGGCTAGAGTGTTTGCGAGAGTTTATGGAAGTGTACAACGAGCAGATGCGCGCTGGACTCAGCGGCGCTGCTGGTAGGGCACTGACATCAGCATCTATCCGCCGCCTGAGGAGGGAAAGACGATGACGATTAGCGGGATTTGTAGGGTTTAGGGATTTAATTTATTTTGTCTATTTTATTGTATTCTACTTCTATGACATTTTATTGTATTCAGACAATTGATATTTAATAAAATCATTAGTTGATTTCAGGTAATTTTGAATTTCGGCCTTAATTATGTTAACAAGAATTTTAATTTGACTACTAATTGTGGAAAAAAACTACCATCGGATTTACCGGTAGACAAATCCGATGATAATTGAGCGCTACGAACATATAATATGGTGCCAAAGTTTTCATCGGAATAATCCGACAGTAATCAGCAACTTAGTCTCAACAAAGTTATTACAAAATCGACGAAATAATTCGCTAATAAATAATTTTCGGCGCTATTTATACCGTCAAATTCAATTTTACGATAAATCTGATGATACTTAACGTTTTTTTATAGTAAAGATTGTGACCTTACCCAAATTAAATTCTTTAGAACTAGGAAGAAAGTTAGCATCTTTAAGAAAAGATAGATCTGTTGGCATTTTCCTGTACAAAATTTTGTCAAACTAAAATCAGATGGCTCTACCACCAAAGACGGGAAAGCAACCTATGGTGGAATTATAAGGGATTGAGCAGGTTTGTTACTTGTTTCAGTGCCAAGTACCAACATTGGTTTATGCACTATCACTCAAGTCGAGCATTAGGATATTCGTCTTAGGGTTAAGTTCGATTTTGGTCCCTAACGTAGGGGTTGAAAATTTGTTTCGTCCCCAACTTTTTTTTTGCTACAAAATGGTCCCTAAAGTTTCAGTTTATTTTAAAATCGTCCGTCGGACGAAAATACTCCTCCCTCACCTCTTCTTCCTCAACACCCATCTTCTTCCTCAATATTAACCATAAGCAGTTGCACAAACGCAGAAGAACAATAATGGATCTAAGCAGCATCAAAATTCCAAATTCAAGCCAAATCAAAAGCAGAAATTCACCTAATCAACATAGCATGACATTGCAGCAACATCAACATATCCAAAACCCATATCATTAATAGACAAACTCAATATTCTACAAGCAAAAAAATTCTACAACAAAAATCAGAATAAGAAATTCCACAACAAAAATTAGATATTCCAAATCAGAATATATTCTACAACAAATTCCACAAACAAATAAGAAATTCAGTTCACAAAGAAGGGAAGAAGGAGGAGGAGGAGGAGGAGAAGGAGGAGAAGGGGAGCAGTGATGAGCGGCGAGGAGAGCAGCAAGGAGAGCGGCGAGTAAGGAAGAACAACAGCGAGCGGTGAGGGGAGAGGACAGGCGGCAGTGGCGGCAGCTGCGTTCTTTCCCCTTCCCCTTTCCTCTTTCCTCTTCACCCGCCCCTGATTCCTTCTCCCATGTAACCCTTTTTCTTTTTTTTTAACAGAAAATTTAAATCCAGGGGAGGCTCCACGTTGCTGCGCCATGGTGAAGCAGGAGTGGCTCAACGGCGGTGAGCTCTGATTCGAGGAGATCCGAGACAGGGAAGAAGAGAAGGAGGGGAGAGGGTCGCGGTTGATCTGGACATTCTCTCTGTATCCCTTTCTTTCTTTTTTGTTTTATTTATTTTATATTTATTTTATTTTATAATTTTTTAATGAGGGATAATTTGGTAATAAAAAAATAAAATTGGTAAAAAGAACGATTTTAAAACAAACTGAAATTTTGGGAATCATTTTGTAGTAAAAAAAAAGTTGAGGACGAAACAAATTTTCGACCCCTACATTAAGACCAAAATCGAACTTTAACCCTTCTCTTACTTTAAATTTTGGCTTTGTAATTATTGAAATAGAGACTGATTTAAAACTGTGGTGGATCTCTACCTCCAAGTAAGAGGAATTTACACTCTTCTAGACCTTTGGTCTCATGCCATCAAATTGCGGAGTGATCAATTTAGCCGTTGATGTCCAACAAGGTATTTCCAGTTGTTTATCAAAAAAATAATTATTTACTTTTTCTATTTTAAAATAACCGTGGCTTTACTTTTTAAGTTTATTAAAAAATTAATGTATCTAAATAAAAGAATTATGTGTTAATATATTTTATATTTATTAAATTTTATCAATGTTTTTTTAAACAATTTTTAATATTTACTTAATAAAATTCAATAATTCATAAAAATAACATATTTAATAATTATAAAATTATTTATACTCATTTTAAACGCATTCAGGTATAAATTGTTATAGCGGGATGTACGTTTACATTGCACAAGGATAAAAATGCACATTTAACTACTTTCCATTTCCAGCTATTTTCTTCTTGGCTTAGCTTATACTCATTTTAATCTTTGACTATCTTCATCCACCATTAATCTCAGTATCTCACAAGTCATATCTACAACCCTAATTCTAATTAAGAACTCCGTCACTTGCCGCCAATGCAAGCACTAAACTAGATCACCAAGTGGCCATGCCATGTCTCTCTGTCTTTGGATATTAATATCAATGCCGTCGTTGTCTGAAGATAAAAGCATATATATATAGTCATGTTATTAATTAGTAATATATTAATACTGCTTGAGATTGAAAACAATAACTTAAAAGCTAAGGAAATAAGAATAATGTTTGGAGGTATAATTTGGAACTACAGGAAGTCATAACTTACTGTTTTGTTTAGTTTTTTTAATGTTTGTTATTTTATATTTTTAAATTATTGTTAAAATAAATAACAAATTTCAAATGTAATAAACATGTAATTATAAGTGTTACATATATAAAATTATAGATGCTAAATTAAAGAAGATAATTTGGTATTATTGTCTCTCTAGCATTACGCGGAAATAAACCTGCATCCAGAGTTTCTGGAGCGGGCGAAACATGGTCTGAGGTCATCCCTCGATAGCTTCCGGCAGATCGTTCAGAACTAGAAGCAGATCGAGTGGGAAACTGGCAATAGAATGAATGCACTTGTTCATAGATCTCTTCCATCTTTCCTAAATGCTGATCTCTACGGTCCATGTCAATAAGAACCTAAGACATACATAATACAAAAACATGTTGTAACTAACACGTGCGCATGCATAATGAATGCATTAGATGAAAGTCAACTTCACGTGAAGTTGATATCTGAGAGACGTTAGATAAAAATTTAGTCAAATAAGTAAAATTATCTAACGGCTCTTAAATATTAATTTCACGTAAAGTCGACTGCACCTAAGTTTCCACCAATGCATTATGCCTGAGTGAGAGAAATCAGAGGGCAAGAAACAGAGGCTTTACCTGTGTTGCAAGGTTCTTGAATGCAGGATGAAATCTCTGATTACAATATATGTGAAATAGAATGGTACCGATCAAAAGTGGAATGATAAACCCAGATGAAACTGTTGATCGCTTTAGTCCAAACACACCGAGTGCAATAATTTGAGACACGATCAATGAAAATATCACTGAGTTGTGAGCAATGGGCCATAGCTTTCCCCCACCATCATATTTTGTAACATACACATTCAGAATCTAAAAATAAAAACAAACAAGTTTAATTAGCTAGCAAATAATTAAGAGAAGGGTAGGTTGAAGTTTGAAGCTAAGTAATTAACCTGGTTGCGGTAAACGAGGTATGCAAGGGAAAAGTAGAAGAGTAAGAAGGGCAATATTAATGGAGCAAGAATAGAGCAGGTGAAGCCAAGGAATCCGAAGAGTAAGACCCTTGGAACTTCGGTATGATATGGAAAAGTGAGAGTGCCTTCTTCTGAATCATCCTTACTCCTCAGAATGTATCTCCGGAACAGGTTGTAGAAAAGAGGACACACCTGCATGATTTCACATGCCAGACTTGCCCATCCAGATGATAATACATATGTTGTGAAGTAAGTAGCCTGCAACATGCATGCTGGTTAATTAAGGTGCCTATTTAACAAGACAAAGTCTTAAGAGCCAATTTTACACTACTAATATTGCAACCAATGTCAAAGAAACAAAGCAAATATTATCTTATATCCGAGCGAATGATTTGCTGGAGATTAACACAAGGCTTAGAATTAGAGTTACTCTTGGCACCATATCTAGTCATCCAATCTGCAGCTCTATTTACTTCCCGAGATACCCACTCAACGTGAACAAGCCAAATCTGTTACTTCAGATGAATATCTACTAGTAAGATCATGCATGAGGGGTAGAATGTCAAAACAATTTGTTTCACATATAATATCTTTCAAACCGCAATCCCAAGCCAAAATCAACCCCCTTCAAGCAGCAAATAATTCAAAACTGATGATAGATTAGGAGAAATGCTTCCAGAACAGCCCGAGATCCAACATCCCTTAAAATCTCTAATAATACACCTAAACTCCGCTAAATTTGAATCCAGATACAAGCTTGCATCACAATTAACTTTAACAAACTCAATTAGAAAAAGTATCTGAGATCCAAACTCAACAAAAATTCATATTTAGTGGGCTTCGTATTGGACTTGTTTATAACGTTGGCTGAAATTAGCTGCTATAATGTTGGTTCCCTAGCATTACTAGTTTAATCATAGAACAGTTAGAAGCAAACTAAAGTAATCACCTGCACCGGGACTGCCTTGGCAAGTTGGGCAGGTAATTCTGATACACTGGCAAACACTGAGAGCTGGCTGATAACAGAGCCAGCAAAAACATTAACAAAAAACACATTCCAGATTGTGAAAAACAAAACTTTGAGGCATGCACTCTTCTTCCTTATACTGCGTGAAATATGCCCCTCCATTGTTGACAATAGCATCATCACCGGTGGAACAGCCAACAAAAACAAAACCAAAATAACACTTGGTAGGTAACCGGTCACCAGTTGATTCATAAATTTCCTAGGAAACAAAAAAGAAATAAGAAGCATGTATAGTGGTCCAATTTATAGCGAACTAACAAACTGTATTTTCATTTTTGTTAATATGCAACTACTCGTTAATATGCAACTACTCTATCTATCTATATCTTACTGTGTTAGTACTCTTGTTAGAAAAGGGAACATTTTCTCAAGCTTGTCTAGTTGAGTCAAGCCTTGTGCGAAGGTGACAGGTATAATGAACACAATCATGAAAGTGACAGCAGCACCGAATGTGGATATCCTACGGAGCCAGATTTGCCTATATGGTATGCAAAGGTTGGACCAATAAACATCGTTTGGTTCGGGGGCTAAGTCTGTCACCCATAACATAGGATGTGAGGTTTGAAGATTTTGGGCAGCAACATAAGCAGCATACCGAGTCTTAAAATATACAAAAGCAGTCCCTGATTCCTGTATTAATTAGTTATCATATGTGGCATCAGAATGAATAAAACATTAAACAAGAGGCTAAGCTTATATGCTTTCATAAGAATATTGAATTCATTTCAAAACCTTTCTTGAATCTGTTTCTATGTCATTGTAGCGCATCGCAAAATCAATAGAATTTTTAAATCCTCCACAGAAGCAGCAATGGCTGAACCCGTGCCCACAACGAGTCATCGAACGACTAAGCACCTTACACATATGTTTTGCGTTATCCTGGAGAAAGATGATGATTAAGAGAGAGAGAAGGGGAGAAAAAAAAATGTTTATGAACAAATTAAAGAGAAAACAGAGTAAATATCTTCTCAATTTAGCATTTGTTCAAAAGACAGTATTTTTTTACCATTAGAAAATTCCTAATTGGTTTCTAACTTTTTAAATAATTGGTCTAAGCTACTCCTATTATTGATTTAAGTGGTTGTTGTAATAAGACCAATAATAAGAACTATTTAGACTAATTATTAATTAGAAACCGGTTAAGGAATTTTCGAACCGTAAAAAGATACTTCATCCTTAAAACAAATGTTTAGAGACCTAAAAGATATTTACTCGAAAATATATAATGCTAAATAGCCTACAAAATTTAAAAGCATGCAAGACCTTCAATTTCTGAACTACACCAGAGTTGTACACCATTTGATGAGACAAATATGTTGATTCATAATAATATGAAAAAAACTTTTTCACTGTGTCACAATATGTGCTTTCTTGAGACCAGGGTATTCCTCGGACCAGAATTGCAAATTGACTTGGATTTGGAGCTGACCCAATAATATGTATTAACCGCAAGTCAGTAAGGTGCCTATATTCCTGATGAACACAAATAAATCCTGATATCAACAAAATAGTTTCTCTTTATACTATTGCAGACAAGTAAATGATGCAGGTAATTAATTAAGTCCTTACAAAGTATAGAAGAGTACAGGCTGTTATAGTTATAATGTATAATGCAAGACAATGAGCCCAAAGCCTGAAATGAAATAAAAGAATAAGAAATGTTTTTCTCAGTGGCAGATTCAATTCTTTCTTTGTAAGTGAAAAAGGTGATACCATCTGGATCCTTGCTTGACATTCTCAATGGTAAATGCTTCCAATGACTCCAAAGGTATATTCTTATAGAGTCTCTCCCGACCATGGTAGTTAACTGGAAGCACCAGAACAAAGCAGATGACAGTAGCAACAGAAAACATTCGAATACTGTAGAAGAAGATGAAAAATAACAGTTAATTAAGGGAGATTGAGAATATATAAGATTTTTGAATTTCGTTAAGGACTTTGCTAGATAGTCAATAGTTTTTGTGAACAATGTGAATAATGAGCCTAAAATTGGTCCAATAAAATAAAAACACACTACATTCCTAGATTACAAAATTTTAATATTGAATTGAACATCCAACATATTTATTGTTCATATTATTTAATATTTTCATTGTCTACCTATACTTTTCTTTATTACCTAAAGACAAGCATCCTACTGAAAGCAACAGCATCCAAGCCACCAATAGTGAGAATATCATCTTGAGTTGTTTCCCATGCTTTCTTGACCCATGTTGGGGAAGGCACAAATCTCTCCAAGATATCAACATGTCTTAAACGCCGAGATGCAAGCCTTCTTCCAAAGTACACATTAACATTGCTTGGTTGTTTCCTTAACACTGAATATAGTGAAAACAGCCCCACGCATAGACCAATATTTATTCCAGTTGATGTTAGAAGACCATTGATGTCCATCTCTTCTCATACAACCAAACATTGCAATTAATTAATGTGTCTCAAAACAAAGATCTTGATGCTCTGCTTCACCTGTAAAGTCCTGTATATGCGGCATCCACTCATCTTGCACTCATCATGGAAAGTGCACGACAAACATTCCCATGAAGTTGGAACAACGTACTTCTGGGATTCTGGGACGCCTGATGAAAACTAAACAACGTTATTTAAAAGATGATTGTTTCACGTACGCATGAAATAATTAACATTGGGAATAGAAGACAAGTACCTGCACATATAGGGATGAATAATCAATAACAATGTATGAAGAAAATTGAAAACCCTAATTTCAGTATTCGCGGGATTTAATTTAATCTGATTTTGTGTGAGAGGGGAAGAGGAGGAGGAGGGTGAGGGTGAGGGAATGAAATCGCATGAAAGGTCGCATCTGCATGCAGCCATAGAGGATATGCAAATAGCGCTAGAAAGTAGAAACGTATCCTGTTGCCCACGCGGCCATCACCCAATCAATCCATGCCAGTATGCCATCATATACCTTTTTCATGCATACCTATGCTCATGCATAATTCTCACATTCATATTATTATTATTATTATTATTATTATTATTATTATTATTATTATTATTATTATTATTATTATTCACTAAATTCATTATCTTCCTATATTTTTTTAGGTAGTTATACAGTTATTCTAAAGTTAAAAAGTTAGTAGAAAAAATAAATAAATTTTTAAAGTTTGAAATCAATTTTTTTTAATTTTAAAATTATTTTTGTTAAAATAATATTATTTTTAGACTATTTTATTCATTTTTTTATAAAATTTTATTTTTCTAACCCCGACCGCAATACACATTTTTATTGTTAAGATTAGATTAACAATAATATTTTTTTGAATTGTAAAAATCGGATTGTCGAATTTGTAAAAGATACAGAAATTAGACTGTCCGATTTTTATATTCAAACCTTTCGATTTGTGTTTAAAAAATTTAAAAAAATTGAAATACACATATCGAATATTTTTTAAATTTTTTAAATACAAATAGAAGGATCTGATTTGTGTACTCCAAATTTTTTAAATTTCCCACGGAAAAGTCTAGGGGGCCAGTTTTATTGAATTTTGGCGTAACCAGCAGAAAAATGTGAGTCATTCGATGAAATCTCACACCAATCTCACACCATCAAATCATCATTAATGCCACTTGATGGCTAACAATCACAAAAATTGCTAGGAAGTATAACTATATCTAAATTTTTTAGCCAATAAGAAGAAGAAGACGGAAGTGGGAGAAGAAGACCACGATGCCAACGAAGTAAGGAGTCATTGATGTTGTCGCCTTCAACGATGGAATATGAGAGAATGCGGCGCAAATAGAGAGAGAAGCATATCATAGAAAAAAACGAGAGAGAAAACGATGGGAGGAAGAAAAAGTTGAAGGAAATTATGGCGGTGAGGAGGTTTGATGTTGCTGCTGAGCTCTCTATTTCTGTCTTTGCTCGTCTGAGAAGCTGCTGCCACCACTGCACCTCCTAATCTCGTCGATGACCATGGTGACACCGGACAGTAGATTCTTGTTAAGGCGTAGTCGCCGACACCGTGCTATTCTTCTTCTCCTTTTTCTATTCAATCTTCTGTTGTTTGCAAATAAGAAAACGGAAAATCATATGTTTACTTTTGTTTGCAAATTGCAATATTGGATTTGTGCTGGAGTTCAAATTATATCAAATAATCACTATGCGTAGCCAATGATTAGCATAAAACCCTGTTTCCCTTCTTCTTGAGCCATGCCAAAGTGAGAGCTTCGAATTGTTTGGCTGTCTCGGAACCTAACCACACCGATACAAGCGAAAGGGTGGTAGATGTCTCTATTAACACTTTTTTTTTTCAACTTCAGCTCAATCACAATTTGATTCACCAATTTTCTCTTACGTACTTTAGCTCTGACACTGCAGTTTGCAAATTAAAAAAAAAGGTGTTATGTTTGGTTATATGTGAATGATTGTTGTTGTTGATTATTGATTATTGATGAGAGTGTTTTTCTTCTCTCTTTTTAATCTTTTTTGTTCTGTTTGTCCTGTTTACGAGCAAGCAAGGATGAGAAGAGAGAATTCTTTAATTTATTTTTTTAACTCTTATTTTTAAAAAGGTTAGGATTTAAAATAATTTTTTTTTAAAATGAGTTGATATTAATCCAAAAAAAATTAGTTTCTTAGCTGAACTTTACACGAAGAAGATCAATATTTCAGGTACATTAGTTATATATGATTATACATGTGAATTTGTGTTTTTAAGAAAAAAATATTATAAAATATATAAATAAAAAACATATTTTATTAATGGTAGCTGATGAAGAGAGTACATAGTACAATATATTTTTAGGAAAATCTTAAAATGATTTCTTTCTCATCATGATGATGGGAAATCGAACAGAGAAGATTGAGCTTGTGAAGACCTTCATCCTGTGCATGGCAAGGTGCAATGCATCTTCGGAGATGTTAGCAAAACAAATTCTAAACCACCCTGGCTGAGAGCAATGACAAGAAGACCCTGGTGATATGTTCAAACCAACCTCACACACAATCCTCTTCCAAAGTTCCTTCTCCGCTTCAAACGAATCTGAACTCAACAAGTGCCTCATGTCCACCCAACAGAACAATCCAGCATTGCTCCTTAAACACGATATCCCTGCCTTCCTTAATCCACGCACAAGCATGTCCTTGCGCCTCTTCAACCTCCTCTGGTTCTCCACCATGTATTTCTTAATGAACTTAGCGTCGGATAGCAAGTTTGAAAGCATGAATTGAGTTTGTGACGAAACAAGTGCAAAGCTTGACATCTTTGTGGCTGCGGCGATAACTTTTTCATTGTTTGAGTAAATCAAACCTACTCTAAACCCAGGGAGACCTAAGTCCTTTGAGAGACTATACACCATGTGAACATGGTTCCTAATGTTATTATAATTATTGTTGTTTCTCTCGTTCAGCACTTCCATGATGCTTGTGAAACCGGTGGTGGAGGAGCAGTCGAAGACGGTGCCTGAATAGATTTCGTCGCTTACTATGTGAATGTTCTTGTCGATTGCGAAATCGAGCAAGTGGTTCAGTTCTGTTTTGGTCATTGTGGTGCCTAGTGGATTTGAGGGGTTAGTCACTAGTACTCCTTTGATCTTGAGGTTCAATTCTTGGCCTAATTGATAGGCTTGTTCTAAGGCGCAACGAGTGATTCTAAAACCATTTGAGCTTGAGCAATGCATTGGAACAATCTCAGCCCCGGTTCGCCATTTCAGATCTCTATCGAACCTGCATGCGAGCCACCCAATTACATCTTCAACATCTTATCTGCCTTTTATATAATTTGAACAAAAATGCTATTCGTACTAAAAAATCAGTTAATAAAATTAGTTACCAATGTATTTATGTATAATTGTGGTTTAATTTATTTTTAATATATATTTATATTCCATACATATATTTTTATACTGATAATTAATTTTGATAATTGATTTTAATGTACACATATAATAATCGTTATTTGAAACATAGACACAGGTTATAATTTGAAGGATGTCTTTTGTTTAACAAAAAAAATACTAGACAAAGAAGTCATTTTTATAATTAAGTTTAACCGATGTAAAAAAAAGCATGAATACATATGTATTGTATAATATGTGCCAATAAATTTTTAGGCTAACATACATTACGAACTATTAGTTATTTTAACTAATTTTATTTTTTTAATTTTACATATATTTAATAAATAAAACAGTAAATCAATATTTATCTGATTATTGATACACTAATATTATTAGCAAGAGTTGTGATATTTACTTTACTTCTTTATTAATAGTTTTGCTTTTTTTTAATAGTTTACTCTATATATGTGATGCTTCAATTATTCATTTAAAATGGAAGGAAGCTATACCCAGGATAATAGGGTGTGGGGAGGATGAAGGCTTGGCCAGGGTCAGTCAGACAAAACATGAGAATTTCATTTGCAGCGGTTGCTCCAGCTGTGAGAACAAGCTTGTCTGAACTATATTTGATTTTGTTTCCTCTCATGCTTGTCATAAAGTTCACTAACGCCTACAACAAAATTTTACCAAAAGTAATTAATAACGGTATGTTGATTTTTTAACCAATTAATACTGAGAGTGAGTATTTAAATTAATTAAATAATAAATTTTTTAAAAGATTGAAAATTAAAGAAAAATTCGTGTTTTTCTAATTAATAATAATACCTTGTGATATAAATAAATTATGCTCTCAAAATTTTTTTTTATGACTAAAAAAGATACCGTATAGAATTATTTCTATAAAATTAAAAAAGAGAATGCTATTCTTAGTTGACTTCATATGCATATATACACTCCTAGCATCCAACAGTTGGACGGTTTTAATTATTGAAGTCATATAGTCCTATGTATTTTTTCCTTAAATCATAAATAGATAGAGCATTAAGCTTTTCATTTGAAAAATTTATCTTCTTTTGGATAAATATCTCTATATATTGCAAACAAAATATATAAATGAAACAAGAGCTTCTCTTCCTTTTTTTAATAAATTAGCTTGAAAAATCATATCTTACTTCTTTGAAAGCTGGCAAACCATGGTAATCCTGAAACAAAGCAAGATCTTTAAATGCAGAAACTCCATCTTTCTTCAATGCCATTGTATTAGAGTTTCTTCGGAGCCAAGATTCAAGAAGGTCAAATGAAAGCTACAAAAGTTGTCAATCAGTTAGACATGCATAGCTTGATGTTGAAACAATATATTTATATATTTATTATTATTGTGGAAATTAAAAAAAAATCTCAAACATAAATATCCATGTAATAAATAAAAAACTAACCTGATTCTCTGCAAGTCCCATCTGAATGATTCCCATTGGATTTTGAATGGGATGATAAGGATTTTTCTCATACTCTTGCCATCCTTGAAAATAAGAAGAGTCTTGGCCATGAGAGTCCTTACTAGCCTTTCTAGACAACATTATTTTATTGATTAGTAGATACTATCTAGTGTCTTTATATTAATTAACTCCCTTAAAAAAATTTGAGAACCAAAAGGAATGATCTAAAGTGATTCAATATATTTTTTTAGAATTCTAGAATGCAAGAGTTTTGAAATGGAAAGGGCTTCGATATTTGAGTAGCTAAAAATTAGGCAGCAAGAGGTTCAATATTTATAAGGGGTACGAGAATGACAAGTGAATAACATAGAATACCTTTTTAGCTGTAATTAAACTAATTAGCTTATTTATAGCCTATAACTAAGTTAGAAAGGTAAGTTAAATTATAGTTATTAGAAACTAGTGAAAGCTTCATGAGTTACAAAATTTGTTATTAATCGAACATGTTCACGTGACTAAGTATTGTTTCCTAAGAATATATCTCCAATGATCCTACATGTACACAACACAAGTATTTTTTTTAATATGTCCAACAAAACTTATTTATATATTATGCCTACACATTTTTTTTCTTTGTATTTTTTTAATTAACATAACACACAAATTTTGGTTAAAAACATAGAAAATTATTGATATAATATAGAAATTTTTGTGAGTCAATTTTTTAAATATGTGATCATTTAAAAATACGCTGTTTACCAAAATTTATATGCTCGGTAATTTTGCTACACATGTATAAAAGAAGAAAAGGGAGCGAATGAGTCTATGTTATGAGTATATTGTGCTTTAAAAATTTATGTGATGTGTATTAAAATTTTGTATTATGTATCAAAATTGATGTACTAAATTATTTTTCTTTGCTGTGATGATGATGATAACTAAGGAGGAGAAAGGTAAAAGAAAAAGGAAAAAAATTAGATAAAAAAAGAGACCATTTAATTGGACTTTTCAAAATTATTTAGCCTCCTAGTATTTCTAATATAGATATCCACAACATTATTCTAATTTAAAGATTTTAATTTCTAATAGTGAGAAGTGGTTGATCATAACCTTAATTTATTATTTCTCATCTTAATACGTGGATTTTAATGTTTTCCACCAAAATTTATTAAATTTGGTTGAATAATAACTCTTTAATAGATAAAAATTATAAAATTATTTTGCATATTAAAATTAAATTCTGAAACTTTATTTATATTTAATGAATATTATTTTATTAAATTCTAACTTAAATAGTA